>NC_041225.1:10810401-10810975 GCF_002837175.3 Physeter macrocephalus | reverse complement strand
GTTGCGGCCTCTCCCGTTGCGGAGCGCAGGCTCCGCGGCCACGGCTCACGGGCCCAGCCGCCCTGCGGCATGTGGGATCCTCCCGGACCGGGGCACGAACCCGCGTCCCCTGCATCGGCAGGCGGACTCGCAACCACTGCGCCACCAGGGAAGCCCAAGAAGACTCTTTTGGAGTCTTTAGACGTAGATTTTTCTGTGTGTCACTTTTGTATATGCAATAAAGGATATAGGCACAATAAATTGATTGAAGTCTTTCTAACCTTCACTTTCAGAATCTGATTCTGCTGAATCACTTTTCAACTCCGTTCATCAGTATCTGTTTATCTCGAGGCCGCATCACTCTCTGTGCTCTCTAGAGCATTGGTGATGCAGAGCTTTTGTCTCTGAGATTTTCATCCATGCTGCTGATACTCATTCTCCAGTTCTGATGTTGCTACTTTCTTCATCTTACTAGAAGTTGTCAGTAGAACGTGTTTTAGGCAACCTAGACTCAGATTCCTTCTTCAAGTGGGTCTTTTTTTTTTTTTTTTTTTTTTTTTTTTTGTGGTATGCGGGCCTCCCTCTGCCGTGGCCT
>NC_041225.1:10768296-10810019 GCF_002837175.3 Physeter macrocephalus | reverse complement strand
CTCCCGTTGCGGAGCACAGGCTCCGGACGCGCAGGCCCAGCGGCCATGGCTCACGGGCCCAGCCGCTCCGCGGCATGTGGGATCCTCCCGGACCGGGGCGCGAACCCGGTTCCCCTGCATCGGCAGGCGGACGCGCAACTACTGCGCCACCAGGGAAGCCCTGGGTCTTTTTTTTTAAAATCTTTTGGCTGCACCGCACGGCATGTGGGATCTTAGTTCCCCGACCAGGGATTGAACCCGTGCCCCCTGCATTGGAAGGGCGGAGTCTTAACCACTGTGCCACCAGGGAAGTCCCAATTGGGTCTTAAATGGTTTGTTAACAGTGAACAGTCAGGAGTTTCCATTGTCTGGTCATGCCTCTGGGAATAACAACCACATGCATTCATGTGTAGGCAGTGACAACAGGGACAAGGCAACAGCAATCGTAAGACCCTCCCCGGTTTTCAGAGGTGAAAAAAATGTATGTCTTGTAATTGATGATAATTATTCACAAGAAGTCTAGGAGTAAATGGGCACTGTCAGTATTCCAGTGACTTAGTGATGCCAAGGCTCCGGGTGGATGTCGCTGTGAGTCTCCTTGTCACAAGGTGGCAGTTCCCACACTCAAAGGCAGAAAGCAAGGAGCAGCGTCAGGCCTTTCTCCTTCTGCCTGTGAGAGAGAGAAAATATCTTTCCCAGAAATCCCTCAGCAGATTTCCCCTTACCTCCCATTGGCCAGAACTGCATCACATGGCCATGCATAATAGCCAGGAGGGAGTTTGGGAAATCTGTTTTTTTTCTCACCATTTCGAGAACGGAGTTGGGAATGACTTTTGGATGGTCAACTAACCGTCTATCCCAACCGTGGTCAAATACATTTGGGATATGCTGAGTCAAACAGCCCAGAACACTGCGACTTCTCAGAGCTTTTAATATGTGGCTCATTGAATTAGAGAATATGTTTTTAAGCTTTTCCAAATTTAGGGAGTCCAGATTTATTTTCCCCCAAATAAGGAACGCAGTTTTGCAAAATACCAGAGAACCACTCTTGGCTGTTCCCAGAATAGGAAAACGAAGGTTCTCAGAGCAGAGCTGAATTGGCCGGTGGAATAAGGTTGGTGGAAAGTGAATGGAGGTGAGGTTTGGAGTAGACTGAGCAGGGCTGAGAGGTTTACAGATGAAAGGGCTATATTGATTTGAACCATCTCAGATTGTTTTGATGGGTACGGGCTAATTTGTTTTCAAGAGCCTGTATCCATGCTGCCGTGGTTTCTTCTGAGACAGGACTCAGTCGATACTGAGCTATTATTCTCTCCTTTTCTTTCCTAACCTCTGCCACTTCCAGTCTCCATGATGCTAGTGATACTGGAGCAGGCCGGCTGGCTTCTGGGACTGGAATTGAGTGCTTTGCTGAAATGGTCATGGACATGTGTGATGCCTGCTGCCTCTTTTCCTCAGATACATTGCTGAGCCTTTGTAAGAGCTGGCAGACCCAGGGAAGGAGTTAGTCTGCCACCATTTATTTGGACTTAGACTCATGAAGCCCCTCCTAGTTTTTTTGCCCAGAAGTGATCTTTTTTTTTTTTTTTTTTTTTTTTGCCTGCCCCCGCAGCACGTGGGATCTTAGTTCCCCGACCAGGGGTTGAACCTGTGCCCCCTGTAGTGGAAGCACGGAGTCTTAATCACTGGACCACTAGGGAAGTTCCTAGATGTCATCTTGAATGTTTCTGAGTAGAATAATCATGGGTCATTGGCTGATGGATTTGGAGGGGATTATACTGGGGAGCTGGTCTCCCCCCTCATTTTCTTGGCAAAGACCATCCAGCTGTTATGTCTAGAAGGTGAAGCCTCAAACCCCTTGCCCACCATTGTTCAGGAGCTGTATCTGAGGCAACCAGGGAGATTTCTGCCTTTCTCACATAATGCCCTCCAAACACCCCTTTGCCTGGATTTAGAATTCTAGTTGTATATATATATATTTATTTTATTTATTTATTTTTAAATTTATTTATTTATTTTTGGCTGCATTGGGTCTTCGTTGCTGCACGTGGGCTTTCTCTAGTTGCAGCGAGCAGGGGCTACTCTTCGTTGCGGTGCGCGGGCTTCTCGTTGTGGCAGCTCCCCTTGTTGCTGAGCACGGGCTCTAGGCACACAGGCTTCAGTTGTTGCAGCACGCAGGCTCAGTAGTTGCGGCACGTGGGCTCTAGGGCGCACAGGCTTCAGTAGTTGTGGCGTGTGGGCTCAATAGTTGTGGCATACAGGCTTAGTTGCTCCGCGACATGTGGTCTCTTCCCGGACCAGGGATTGAACCCGTGTCCCCTGCATTGGCAGGTGGATTCTTAACCACTGTGCCACCAGGGAAGTCCTGTATATATATTTGATTATTTAAATAGTTTTCTTTCTGCTGTTGTTAGTTTCCTGGAGACATGGTTTTTGAAATATCTTTGGTAGGTTGAGAACTTATCTTTTTCATATTTTAATGCATCTTTGTTTCATTCTGACATTTTTTCTAAAACTGTCTGCAAGCTCCTTTGTTTTCCCCGTTGCCTCTAATGAACTCATTCTGCGTTTGCTCCTTTAGCTAACTGACTCTTTTGCTAAAGTTACTTCAGTGAATTACTGTGCTTTGTTGGCTCATTTTCATTACTATTTAAGTAAAGTGAAAAAAAATCTCCAATCCCTTCTGCCATCTCTGAAAGCCTCTTACTAATGCTGTCATGGCCCTTGTTGGTTTCATCAGTCCCACCCCCCAGCCCAGAGCCCTTGTTAGCTGCTCTCGCTGATTTTGTGCTGATTTGTTGGTTCTGTTCTATCTGCGGTGCCTATGGTCCCCGCGTCCTCTAGCCCTCTAGGACTACTCTTTCCTTCATTATTCAAATAAAATACCTCCGCCCCCCATCCATGCATCCCATGTACCTATGGGGGGAGGTCTGCATGCCCACGAGTGTTTCTGAAGATACCCAAGTTTATCAAGTTGCCTAGTGGTTACTTGCCTGTCACCTCTTGCTCCAAATGCCAGCCCAGTTCTCAGTGATGCACGTCTCCTTACCAGCCCCTCCGCCCTCAGGTTTCCTTCTCCGCCAAACATGAGTCTCCCCCTCCAGCCCCCTGAGGCACACCTAAAGCAATACTATCATCCCTGTGCCTTCCTTATAGTCCTTTCACTTTGACAGATTCTCTCATCCAGACAGCGAGGCCCTTCCGTTTCATAAGTATAATGGATTGATCTTGCTTTCCTAAACAAAGGAACAGTTTCCCCCGAGACAGCTTCTGTGGCTCCTTCAGAATAAGAAATGGCTACAGTCAACAGTGTTTTGTTGCGTGTGTGTTTTTTTTTAATATCATCTTTTTCCTTCCTGATTCATTACCTTTGGGTATTTTATGAAGCTCAAATGTGTCAGTGGCAGTCGACTCATGAACAGTCATGTGAACAGATAAAAGAAATGGCTGTTGTCATACATTTTAAAAATACTGTCTGCATTTTATTTCCTTTGAAAAGAGTAAGGACTGAGCGCATAGGTTATTAAGTTGTGATATTCTATTTAGATTCTCCTGTCCTGGGAACTGAGCAAAATGTAGCTCTTGAAGGATTTTTATTTATGTAAAGCCTGAGAAGCCGCAGACAAGCCCTGGAGAATAGGAACCGAAGGCAGCAGTCGTTTCCTCGGCCCCAAGTCTCGCTGAGGCTCTGGCTTATCGTGGGGGGGCGTCTGAAGGAGAGGAAGGAGCCTGGAGCCAGAAGAACAATTCCTGAGCCCACAGGAGGCCCTAGAACATTCTGGGCCTGGACCCCCTCAGGGTTCCCTGCAAGTACACCAGGCAGCTGCCCCTCTGCAGAGTATTCCAGAGGACTGGTCTCCACCTTGCTGATTGTCAGAGCCCCCTCTTGGCCCCTGTTGCATTCACCCGCCACGGCTGCCCTGGTCTGTGAGGCAGGCCTCTGACGTGTGCCCCGTCCTGTGTTGTGTCCAGGGACAGGGTGCCTTATCAGAGAGACTCCGGAGCTTCAGCATGCAGGACCTCTCCACCATCAGGGGAGACGGCGCCCCTGCTCCCTCAGGCCCCCCGCCACCGGGGCCCGGACGGGCCAGCGGCAAGCATGGCCAGCCTAAGATGTCCAGGAGTGCTTCTGAGAGCGCTGGCAGCTCAGGTAGGTGTCACTTCCGTTCCCCTCTTTTCCACCTCGTAGGCCTTGCTTTTGTGGAGAGAGACCCAGGCCCCCCTAGGGCCCTTGCCCCAGGGACTCGCCACCCATACAGACGTCCATCAGACCGTGCCAGGCCAGCCGAGGGGCAGAGCACCACTTGGGCCAGGACAGAGGGCTGGCCTTGGGGACTCTGACGGGGGGCAGGGTTAGGTCACCTGCACCAGAGGGCCCCATCTCCTCCATCTGATTATCTGGGGTGGGGTGGGGGGGTTAAGTAGTAGTACCTGGACCAAGCCTAGAGGCGACAGGCCCAGCTGGACCTGGGCCAAGGCAGCTTTCTCTGTGTTCTTCGTCTCCGACCCCGCACTCCCAGGAGGGCTTACCTGTCGTGAGCACCTGAGTGTCTCCTCCCACCCAGCCAGGGCTTACAGCACGGTATCCCTTTTCCCTGCACGGTATTTCCTGTCCTCTCTCTCACTCTACCATCTCCTCCCGTCCCTGAGCCCCCATGCCCCATGCATAACCTCGGCCACCACATGCAAAGGCCACACTAGCTCTGAGGTCTAATTCCCGTGGAGGCCAGGGCTTTACGGAAACCACACCTCTGCCTCGGTGTCTACCCCGGTAGAGGGGTACCTGGGCCAGGATTGGCCTGGAACTTTGTTTAAAAGTGCAGAGTCCTGGGCCCCCCCGCCAGGGAATTCAGGAGGTCTAGGGTGAGACCCTGGTATGTGATTATGTGATGCTGTCGAGGTTGCAGCCACATTTGGGACCCACTGACGTCGGATCCCTCAGTGGGTTTCGGGCTTGTGGAAGGTAGGGGCAGGGATTAGAGGACTAGGGAGTTGGACCAGGACTCAGGGTTTCCCAGACTGTTCCTTGGGAAGATTACAGGGACTTGGCTCTCAGGAGCTGAGCACTGCTGCTGCCAGCAGAAGGTTGATGGGGAAGGGGCTGCAGGGGTTCGTTCTGGATCATCACCTCTGCCCCTCCACCCTGGTGGGAAATTGAGCCTGGGGGCTGAAATTGGGCCACTATTGGAATCTCTGGCTGTGACGTGTGCAGGTGGCTAGCCTGCCCTTAAATGTATAAACAGGGACACCCAGGCCACCTAGACCTGGACTGTGTGCTGTGAGGTGCAGCCTACAGGGGCATCTCAGTCCTGCGCCTGGGGTCCTTCCGGGCCCCACCTGACCTGAGGGTCTAAGACATGGATGGGAAAGAGGGAGCCTCACCACTGCCCTGGGAATGACAACCCATGCCCCCCTCCAGGGAAAGGAGAACGGCTCAGGGCCCGGCCCAGCGTCTGCCAGGTTCCAACCCTCTCAGGAATGGCCTCTCTACCCCCGGCCCCAGGATTGAAGAATGTGGCTTTTCTATTGGAAGGGAGAGATTTTAACCCTAGCAGCGTTGGGGAGGTGGAGGCTTGGCCATGGGGGTGAGGTCCACCTCAGGTAGGGGAACCCTGTCCCTGTGCCAGGGGCACTTAGTATGGAATCCCAAAAGGCCAGGCGGGAGGGGACCTTGGGGTTCACTCAGTCTAATCCTCTGATTTTACCAATGAAGAGACAAAGGCCCAGGGAAGGGAGCTGTCACCAGGGCTGCCCGCTGGTGGCATTCTCCTGTGGCCCCCTGACTCCTAGGCCAGTGCCTTCTCTCCACTCACCTGCTGGCCCTCAGGTTTCCTTGAGCATCTACAGCTTCTGACCTCCTGGGCACTGTCGCAGAAAGAGGGATGCGAAATGCAATTAGATATCGCCTCCACCCTCGGTCAGCTTCCCGGCTGCGAAGCCTCAAATGAAAGCTGTCATTGGAAGAAAAAGGGCCCCAGTTCTGTGAGGCTCAGTGGGCAGAGCTAGAAACAGTGGGGTAGAGTTCCAAGGGGGTAGCCACTTACCAGCTGTGTGGCCCGGGCAAGCCGTTTATCCTCTCTGCACCGCAGACTCTTTATCTAAGCACAGGGAATGACAAGCCCCATTTGTAGGGTTGTCGTGAGGATTCAACCAAAATAATCCACGTAAAGGTGCTTAGGGTCATGCCTGGTACTCTAGGTAGTAGCTGCTGCTACTATTGTTCTTCTTGTTGATATCTGACTCACCTACGAAAGCACGTCATGATATGAAAGTATCCAGGACGGAAATGGGCTGCCTTGTGAGATGGTGAGATTCCTGACGTTGGAAGGGCCCAAAGCAAAGTCAAATAGTCATATACCAAAGCTCTGGGGAGGGATTCCTGCTTTGGCTAGGAAGTGGGCCTAGGTGGCCCTACAGTCCCTTTCCCTCTTAGAGTCTATATTGTCACTATAGAGGTGAACAAAGCAGAGGAAGTAGGCTCAGAGAGGTCACACACTGTGCCAAGGCCACACAGGACTGGAATCCAGGCCTCCTGCCTACACCTCCCCTTGGTGGATTATTCGTGGCAGCTTCAGAACTAGGAAAGAGACAGGTTTGGTAGGGTCTAAAAGGTGATGGATATTACTCAGCCATAAAAAGGAATGAAATTTTGCCGTTTGTGACAACATGGATGGACCTGAGGGTATTATGCTTAGTGAAATAAGTCAGACAGAGAAAGACAAATACTGTATGTTTTCATTTATATGTGGAATCTAAAAAAATGAGACAAACAAATGAATATAACAAAACAGAAACAGACTCAGAGATACTGAGAACAGACCGGTGGTTGCCAGAGGGGAGAGTGGTGGCGGAGAGGGGTAAAATGGGTGGAGAGGATTAAGAGCTACAAACTACCAGATATCAAACAGATAGGCTACAAGGATGCAATGCACAGCACAGGAATATAGCCATTATTATTTATAGTATCTGTATACAGAGTATGTTCTATAAAATTATTGAATTACTGCACCTGTACACCTGAAACTAACATAATATCGTAAGTCAACTATACTTCAATACAGGAAAAAAAAAAAAAAAGCAATGGGAGGCATCCCCTGGGCTTTGAACATCTTCCCAGACAATCACTAGATGGACGTGGATTTGGGCTGATTTGTTTGGTTCTGACCCTGCCACCCTCTGTCCTCTGCCATGCCCCGGGGGCCAGGGGCAGCGCTCTGGGTGCAGGAGTGCAGGCCAAGCAGGGGGAGTTCGCAGAGAACCAGAGAGCCTGCTGTGCTGCCGCACGACCTGCTCTCCTCACTGCCTGCCCTTGGCCGTGGCGCCTGTGATTTCAGGGGGCCGGCAAGGGAGGTGCTGACCTAGCAGGGAGGGCAGGGACCATTGGCCCTGGCCCCGGCTGTTCTGGGCCTAAAATAAAAGTCATCTCGGAAAGAGAGACCAGTGAAAGATGGCCCAGGGTCTGGGCGTGGGGCAAAAGCACCCGGATCAGAGGCTCTGGGGCTGTCGTAACCCCCGAGGGGAGGGTCCGGGTGCCTGGGAGGAAGTCAGCCAAAGGAGGCCCAGCTTTGTGTGCCCTCCCAGCGCCCCAGCCTCGGACGCCAGGCATGGTCGTGTCGGGGAAACGGCCCCCAGTCTGGGCTTCCGTCCTGGCTGAGTGACCCTGGGCCTGTGCAGAGACGGTAAATGCAACACAGGCGAGGCAGATGTCACCAAGCAGTCACCGCACTTGTTCCCTCTGGGCCTAGATTCAGCCTCAGAACCTTCCTCAGAATGATACGCCAGGCGGCTGCTATCAGAGGATTCGACCTTGGCACAGAAAACGAGCTCAATTCGCTTCAGGTTTCCTCTGGAGAAAAGGCACAAGAATCCCTATCCCTCCTACATCTTAGGCTTGTGAGGAGAGCAGTCAAGGTTATTTGCAAGCCCTGGCAGGTGGCACCTGTTGCAGGCAGGCTGGGAGACGATGGGCGAGACGCGGTGGCTGCACCCCGTGGAGTTGCATGCAGCGTTGGAAGCAACAGTTTCAACGTACATATAGGTAGAGTTTGAAAACACGAGGCCTAGTGAAAAAAGTACAAAACGGAATAAGATATAACAATTTATGTAAAATGAAAACATAGGCCCATCGGTGTAAAATAACACCATTCAGTTTGCATCGCCCATCCTGCAGAATGGACTGGGAGGCATTTTGTCAGACACCATTTATTGAAAGCCTGGCACTGAACCCCAGGAAGGGTACAAGGGAGTTGAAAAAATGATCCTTGCCTTCCATGAACTTGGAGACAGCCTGTATTTAGTGAGCACCTACTGTATACCAAGGCCCAGCTGCGCACCAAGACCAATGGACTGTGTCAAGTAGCAGCCAATTAGCCGTTTGAGCACTTTGAGGGTTCAGCGGTCAGTTTCCTGCAGGTCATTCTGAACTGGGAGACAGAGAGAGGAAGGGCATCTGGGCAGGCACGGTTGGAGTTACTTCTCAGAGGAAACTTTGATGTCATCCCCTGCCTTCCCTTGGGCTGCAGGACACAAGGACTGACCTCTGTGGGCCAGGCAAGGTCATTTTCTAGCACCCGAGAGGAAGACGGATCTGGAATGATCCTCTCCCCCACCTCGGTGTCTCTACAGAGACCCACATTCCTGGGACCCCTGTATTGAACACACTGGGATCCCCACACGTCCCTGGGACCTCCCGGTTTGCCTGGGGCTGGTTCCCGTCAACTGGGGGGCTATCACTGATGGTGCCCCCATCCCCACAGTGTGTACCTACTGCTCCACCTGCAGGACCCGGAAAGGTGAGTAGACAGCCAGCATCTCTGCAGCGTGCGGGACTCGCCGCGGGAGGAGGCTCTAACCATGAGCTGGTGTCAGACCTGGGGGCTCCCTTTCAGCTGCAGGATCTGGGGGGTGGAGTCAGGAGGTTACCTCCTTAAAACAGCAAACGTGTATTACCCTACAGCGAAGCCAGGCTAGACATCTGGGAGCGGCTTAACTGGGTGGTCTGGCTCAGGGACTCTCAAGGGTTCTGGTCAGGATGTCGGCCAGGGCTGCAGCCATCTGCAGGCTTGACTGAAGATGGCTGTCTTGTGACTGTTGGCTGGAGGCCTCAGATCCTCACCCCACGGGCCTCTCTGGGGCTGCTTGAGCATCCTTACAACATGGCAGCTGGCTTCACCCAGAGTGAGTGATGCAGGAGAGAGAGGGCAAGCAGGAAGCCACAGTACCTTTTAGGACCCGGTCAGAAGTCACACACCACCACTTCTGCCTTATTCTGTTTGCTGGAAGTGAGTCATTAAGTCCAGCCCACACTCAAGGGGAGGGGAATTCATCTCCACCTCTTGAAGGGAGGAGCGTCAGAGAATGTGTGGACCTATGTTAAAACCATCCCAGGGTCATAGTTCCTTGTGCTCTGGGTGATGATGACACGGGCACTTACCCAGCTCCTCTGAAGTGACGGAGCCCCAGGGGTTTCGGTCCTTGTGCAGCCAAGGGAGCCCTGGTCCTGCTTTGCCACTTACCAGCTGTGTAACTATGTGCGAATCACCTAACCACCCTAAGCCTTGATTTGCTTCAAACAGAGATAAAGATCCCCGCTTCCCCACTTCGCTGTGCTGTTGTGAAAATGTCTGTGAAAGGGGTTTTTTTTTTTTTTTTTTTTTTTTTTTTTTTGGTGAAAGGGCTTTTTGAAGGGTGGTGAGGGTGATTACTGTTACAGCCAGGAGACCTCAGGGAGGGGAGGGGCCTGGGCTCTCCCCAGCCCGGCAGGCCCCTGCTACAGAGATAAAGATCCCCGCTTCCCCACTTCGCTGTGCTGTTGTGAAAATGTCTGTGAAAGGGGTTTTTTTTTTTTTTTTTTTTTTTTTTTTTTTTTTTTTTTTTGGTGAAAGGGCTTTTTGAAGGGTGGTGAGGGTGATTACTGTTACAGCCAGGAGACCTCAGGGAGGGGAGGGGCCTGGGCTCTCCCCAGCCCGGCAGGCCCCTGCTGCTACCCTCCCTGGGTGTGGGTGATAGCTTAGCCACACGGTTCTCTCCTGACCTGCTCCTGCGCTTTCCCTGACCTTAACCAGACACGCGAGGGACCAGAGACGGTGCTGGGCTAACCCAGCCCCCTTTGCTCCCCTCCATGAAGGAGGTGCCTTTGGCTCAGAAGGCGAGAGGGGCCGCCCCTGGCCTGCAGCCGCTGGCTGGTGTGAGGGGAGGAGACAGGCACTCCTGGCACCCTTGTTGCCTGTGCCCCCAGCCCCGGTGCCACTGAGACGTGGCTTGTGCCTCCCATATCTGTGGGGGGCAGGAGGACGTGGAGCTGCGTTCTGAGAAGGGTCCTGTTTTCCCTTTATTTCTTCAGTTTTAAGACTTTTCAGTGCTGAGGTTTTCAAAGGTCTGTAGAAGACGTGGGAGTTTTGGAGGCCATAAACCTAATGAGAACAGACGGTCCAAGGAGTCCTGAGCAGGGCTGCAGAGACCAGCATCGTGCTGAAACAGAGGATGTATATATGCTCAGCGAGGATAAAAGAAACGGAGGGGCTGCACGCAGCTGTTACCAGCGGTAGCGGCCAAGACTCGAGCCTGGTGGACGTACTGGTTCGTGGGAAACAACCACAGTGTCCCAGGCAATTATGGTTATTTCTATCTAGTCAGCCTTTACAATCTTGAGTTTGTAAATTCCATGAGCCATTCAGAAAGCCTCTCCTTCCGGGATCTTGTCAGTTGGGGGACCAGGGAGAGGAGAGCTGCCTTCTCCTCCGTTCTTGCCTCGTGGGCCTGCTCTGTGCTGCTCTCTGCATTGGGAAGCCCTCGCCCTCCCCATGACACCTGGTGGTTTCATAATCAGAGGCTGCCTTTGCAGTACGTTTAAATAGAATTACAGCTGATTGTGGGAACTGAGTAGAGTTCGGTCTTCCTGGGAGCTGCGGGGATGGGGGCTTCTTGGGGACTGGACAGCAGGTGGGGCTCGGTGGAGGCCTCCGGCTGGGGTGGCCCTGCTCAGAGTTGTGACCTGGGAGCCTTTGCCCCAGCCCTGCCTTCCTTGGCCCTCTTGACACCCAGGGTCCTGGAGTTCTTCCCCGTCTCCCTAAGGTCTTCTTGCGAGGAACCAGCTAGTGATTTGTCCACACCATTTCCCTCTGTGATGGTGGGAAAACCCCTTGGCTCTCCAGGCCTCAGTCTCCTCCTCTGTAAAGGGGAGGGGGGCGTTTGAGCTCGCTGCCCCTGGGGCCCTTCCAGCTCTGACCCGTTTTCTGCGGGTGAAGGGTGCTGAGTGTGAAGTGTCAGCAGATGGTGTCGGGGGAGGTTGGTCTCACGCCCGGGGCTGGGACAGTGATCCTGGGAGAGAGGATTTCAGGGGGTCACAGACGCTTTGGTCAGAGGGGCCCTCCTGGTCCCCCGAAATGGTTTCCATCTGTGCGTCTCAGGCCCCAGGAGAACATTCTGCTCCATTCCTGCCCATCTGTTAATCGTTTCCCGTTGTCTCCTACGCATCTGTCTCTCTTTTTCTGTGCTTCTGTTATTCTCTCTCTCTCCCGCTCCTACCTACTGCCCTTTCTCCCCTCTTTTCTCTCTACCTGCCTTGATGTTATACAGAGCTGAAAACTGAATTCTATTACTGCTTGAAATTAGTCATAGAGGTGGGTGTTTTTTTTTCCTTTTTTAAAAAAAATCAAGTGTATGGGACATATAAAAGGCAGAGTCATCTCTTTTTATCCTCTCTATTAAAAGAACGAGAGAATTGCATCTTTCCTGAGGGTGGCCCCGGGGCAGTTTCTTTCCTCAGCATCCGGAGCTGTCAGAGGTTTGGAGCGCGGGCAGAGAGAGAGCGTGTGTCCGTGTGTGTATACCTGTGTGTGTGAGTTCCATCCCCAGAGGTCCTTCCCTAACAGAATATTCTCTTCTTTCTCCTCGGTGGCTGTCGGGGACGCTGATGTGAGTGTTCCAGATGGGCGTGCACTCCTCCAGATGCCTTTGCTGACTTTCATTAACCGCTCCCACTAACGTGTGCTGCGGGGGAGTGTTTGCTAACCCGGGGTGTTCGCTGCACTGGTGGGACGGGGAGGCCCGGGCCTCCCGCAGAAGGACCAGCTCGGCCTTGGAGGGCTGGGAGTTTCTCCCTCCCTGGCCTCTCCACGGAGAGAAGAGGTGCAGCTGCTTCCTAGCCTGCTGTAGACAACGTTTGCTAATACAGAACGTCAGTCAAGGCCACACACTCACTCGCCCGCTCTGGAAAATAAGGGCGACCCCTGTCCTTTCCTAGAGGCCGCGCAGCCTCGGGCACCACCACGGTCAGCTCTGCGGGCTCAAGGCCTTGGCTGCCGTTCCTTACAAATTCTGTTAGGATCTAGAGGGAGAGGAGTGCTGAGGAGACCCACCGTCGAATTTTCTGCCCAGCCACTCATCTTCGTCTTGGTGCCCGTCTTGGTGGGACCAGCTTCTGTGGGGTTTATATCTTCATTTATAGTCCTCCCCGGTCCACAAAGGATTTAAGTCTGGTTGTGGAAATACAGATGATAAATTGAACCAGCTAAGAAAAACGAAGCTTGAGAGAAAGGGAGTCGGCAGGTAAGATGGAGGCAGAGTGAGAAGAAAAGTTTAAGTGCATGTCACAAAGTCACAGACTGTCCAAGATGCTGGGCTTCCTGGCAGCCAGTGCAAAGAGGGAAACGCAGTTAAGAGATTCAGCGTCACAACACGGTAGCCAACCGGAGGCTCAGCTTGTCCACCGTGGGTCCCGAGAGTCAGGCAGAACATTACAAACAACATTCTTGGCAGAAACCCTCCATGAACCCAGGGAGCAGTGTGTGATTCTTCTCTTTTTAGCAGGTTCTCTCTGTGGCTTCCCTCCGAAGCTACTTCCAGCCCCCCAAGCTGCCCACACTAACCTCCTTTGCTCCCCACCTCTGCTGAGTTGAATGATTGTTTTCTATTCCTGCCTGGATATCTGGGTTCCCCTTGATCCATCACTCCGAGTGGGCCAGAGGGTCACTTCCTTTCTACCCTTTAGTCCATGCTCAAGGATGCAGTGGAGAACAAACTCAAAGCCGTTTTTGTTTCAGTCCTGAGATAGTTGTTGTTATGGTTACTGTTATTATTTTGGTAACGGGTGAGTTCATCGCTCAGCCTCAGTGAAGCCAGACCACGTGAGCAGGCTGAATTGTTCGATGCCTGAGGATGTTTTGGTGACTCTGGGCCGCCCTCTGAAAGCCAGAGTGATCAGGACAGAGAAAGCCCTGGCCCCGGATTTAGAGGGAACCACGTGTGCAGAGGCACAGACTCAAACCAGTCCCCTCGCCCGTTCTCAGGGTGTGGGGTTCCGTGCTGGGGCGGACGGAGCTGGCCAGGCTGCTCCTGCAGTTTCTGGCCTGGTCTGAGAGCTTTCGGGCCTGGGCTGGCCTGTCTCTTTTTCCTCCTGTCAGGTGTCCAGAAGGAATGTCCTTGTGATAGGTGTCGAGTTCTGATTTGGGACGAGAGCCAAGCCCTCTGAGATGATGTCAGGTCTCCACCTCGGTTAGTGGACGAGCGGCCACTGTGGGCACAGCCCCGGGGTCAGGTGTTCAGAGGGGCCGAGGATCGTCAGCCATAGATCAGGGTGCTTTCTGTGGGGCTGAGGCAGTGAGACCGACGGACAGGAGAAGCAGGGTGCGCAGCACAGGCCACGTGGTACACGTTCCAAGCCCCGCTGGGAGCAGCTCTCTGGTCTCTCTGGACCAGCAGCAGCTGGTCCCAGGCAGCACCGGAGCGTTCAGGGAGGGCTCCCTCGAGTTGCCAGCCTTCCTGTTCCTCGGCCCTAAGGATGCAGCTGATTTGGCCAGGGGAAGGGACCAGAGGGAACCTAAACCCGGAGGAGACAGGCTGGGGGATGCACTGGAGCAAAAAACGCAAAGGAAGTTTAATGATCTCGGGCTTGGCTCTTAACTCAGGTGCTGTCTGAGCGGGTTGCTCCCAGACTACAATTCAGCTTTGAAATCCGTGGTTAAGGCAGCCCTGCTCTCGTGCTGCCTCCTGCCGGCTGTTGGGAGTATAGCAGCAATGCCCGGGAAAGCGGCTCAAGATTAGGCTTCTGCTGTTAGTTTTACTAAGCCCACACCGGGTGCCGTTATTCCCCTTTTGATGGAGAGAGCACATTTGGTGGCCGAAAATGTTTTTGGGAGAAGTAGCAGGGTGTCCCAGAAAGAGCTCTGGTTTTTATCTGCAGGCCTCGGGGTGGTTGGACCAGGTCCCCCTGGCTGTGCATTCTGCGATTCTAGGTAAAAACAATATACGAAGCCTAGAAAGATGTGTCTCTGGGTGTCAGATAAACTGGGTATGGGCAGGAAGTATTTTATATCTCGACTGAGATAGGACCACGTGGCCAGATGACATGGAATATGCTCAGCACTGAACATTGCAAAAATACCGTGCACTCAGTGACATGAATCCATTCTGGTGCTTTCCCTGTGGATTAGTCACGGCAGACCAAAACAGGAATCCTGCTGTCGTTTTTGAGGGGAAGACTGCTGCTAGATTCTCCTTCCACTAGGCTCCTTTGCTTCTCTGGGACTTGGCCTTTGAAATGAAAAATCTACATAGCTTTGCTTAAGGTTCTCTTTGAAGGCTTCCTGGCATTTTACATCCTGTCTCTTAAAAGGATGCTTGGAGATGAATGTGCAAGTGTAATTAAGGCACTGTCAGCATTGCTGGTTTGTATTATAGAAAACTGTGCTATTCCTCTCCAGAGGTCACTGCCACCATCTTTTCTAGAGATTCTTTCCCGGAGCATTCTTCTGGTATGGCCTCACAGCTCTAAGCTGCAGGGTTAGACATGTCTCAGTTAAGGCAGCGCTGTCCCCACCTCCCCTGGTAGCTTATCAGTAGATTCTGAAGCCTGTGCTCGTTCCCATGCACAGCGCCTGACCAGTCTCACAGTTGCAATGATCCTGGAACCTCTGCAGTATCGCTGGAGGATACCGGGGCCTCGGCTCTCCTAACCGGCCTGGCTTGCCGTGCTGTGTGCCTAACTTTGACCTTGCGTGCCCTTCTTCGCTCCTTTCTACACTGATCCCACCTCGCTGTACTTTGTCTCCTCTGCATAGATTGTAAATGGACATTCAGTGGTTGAGGGGGATGTGAATGAGGGTGGTGTGAAGGCATGGGAGCCTCACCAGGTCCAAAACCCATTGGCGTTTTCCGATGAGGAGGAGGAAGACCTGCTGGATTTCATGTACAAGTATAAAGCACCTCGAAGGACGGAGTTCCCCCTGGAGGTACACGGTGTTGGGGGCTGCGGGGTGGAGCGTGTGTTTGCACAAAGGGCTCTGCCCTGGAGAACTGGGGCTCCTGGGAGCAGCATCTCTTGGGCCACCCAACATCTCCTGAGTGCCTGGGGCGGGGAGACCTCCCTCCATCAAACAGGCAGGACAAGCCACTAGGTAGCGTCCAGCTACTTGCCAAGGGGCAAAAAAGACCCTACTACTTTTATTTGGAAATAGGAGAGGTGAGATAGTGCCTAGGGATTAAACAAACAAACAAACAAACAAACAAACACAAAACCCAACTACCAGCCTAAGGTGATGTGTGAATGAAAAGCAACCAAATGAGTGTTTTGGAGGAAGAAACACTCAGAATGTGTTCTATGACAAGTCTTTATAAATAAAGCGTGTTCATCCCTGTATCTCTATGACACAGCGTAGTGCCTGGTACAACACAGATGTTCAGAAAATGTTACAACAGAAGGGGCACAGCCCTTCAAAATGACCGAAACAATACATTTGATCTGTGTACTCTTGCCAGGTGTAGATGCAGATGGAGTTTTGGCAGCAGGAGGGCCAGGCCTAGAGCCTCAGGGCCTTGCTTTGTGCAGGGTTCCCAGCCTTGGGCTCGGGTGCAGGGCCCGCAGAATCGGGGGACCCCAGGGTCTTCCTCTCTGTCCCATCACATCTCCCCTCCTTCCCCTCCTGCCGACACCGTGATGTTCAGAAAATGTTACAGAAGGGGCACAGCCCTTCAAAATGACCGAAACAATACACTTGATCTGTGTACTCTTGCCAGGTGTAGATGCAGATGGAGTTTTGGCAGCAGGAGGGCCAGGCCTAGAGCCTCAGGGCCTTGCTTTGTGCAGGGTTCCCAGCCTTGGGCTCGGGTGCAGGGCCCGCAGAATCGGGGGACCCCAGGGTCTTCCTCTCTGTCCCATCACATCTCCCCTCCTTCCCCTCCTGCCGACACCGCGGCCTGAGAGTCCCTCCTGCCCACAGAGCAGAGACCCTTGTGAGACTCAGGTGAGGCAGCGCATGGAAAGGCTGACCTCCTTCCCGGAGGGCAGGGGAGGTGCCAGAACCATTCTCGGTCCTGAGGCTTTGTGCCTCTTTGCTTTTGTTTTTGTACAGCTGCGCAAGCTGCTTTACCGTTTATGGTTAAAGTGCTTGAGGCAGATCCCTAAAACAGAGGTTTCACCGATTCTTTCCCTACTGTGTCCAGAGGTGGCTGGTAAACATTGCCTAGTCGCAGAGGTGTAGCGTGAGGACTCAGGATGGGGAAGGCCAGAGCCTTCCGTTCCTGCTTCTTTCTCTTCTGCCTCCCTTCCGTGTGCCCGCTGGGCACCAAGCTCCTTGCTGGGAAATGGTGGTGAAGTCGGCCCTGCTCCCAGGAAGTCACAGTGTGGCAGGGGACACAGTGCACAGAGCAGGCACGCTCCCCCGTGGGCGCAGAGTCCTCTGATGCCCTGTCACGTGCTAAACAATGTGAGAGCCAAGGAGCTGGTCCTGGCTGTGAGTGGGCCCTGTGGGTGGGGCTCAGGAGTGACTTTGGACAGAGAAGCGGGGAAGGACCTCTGGTCAGAAGGGATGGAGGGTATGAAAGGGCAGAGTGTAGAAAACGAAGCTGAGTACAGAGCGTTGGGGCCACTTGTGAACCCCCTTGAGTGCTACGCTAGAAAACATTTCCCTTTTCTATTATTGTGATAGTCACTTCCCCTGTGATTTGTGTGTCCCATGGAAGGAGGGGTCCCTTGATAGTCATTTGTAGGGAAGATGAGGCGGAACCCTTCATACTCAAAGGCAGTGTGTCCTCTGCTGTGTGGTTTGCTGTGCGTGAAGGGATTTCACCTCCAGAAAGAGGACTGGAAATTTGGTGATGGAAATTTTAAGCACGTACCAAGTAACACGAGGCTGGTGCCCAAGGGAAGAGATGCGGAGGTCCTTCTGCTGAGTCACTTGGTAAGATCATTTTGCTCTCAAGGCAGAAACAAGATGTGTCATCCTTCTGTGTAGCCATTCACTTGGGAGATCCAGGGACTTAGGAGAACATGAAGAGGGAGGCACCGGGCTCCTCAACTGGCTCAGCTTCATGGGCATGCTTGGGCCGTGACTCCGATTCCTACCGTGGACACTCCGGGTGGGCCCCCAGCCGCACCAGCCTCTTCACACACGCGTGCATCTGACCAGAGGAGCTGGAGTCTCAACACACACCCAGCCGGGTGCTGTCCTCGAAAGCTTCCGTGCTATGCCAAATTGAGGGGTCCTTTTTCTGTTTCCTCTACCAGGCACCGCCTAGATTCCTTCGATCTCGCTTCAGGAAGAAAAGTACCTCATCCTTGGCCACTGAAACCGCGTGAGTGAGATGAGCCAACAGCACTGGATCCACAGAATGTTTCTTCTCTGCCTTAAAGAGCTATTTATTCACTAATAACATAGAAACCCGCAAGCTGGTGTACTGAGCGTGCAGCCTCGGACATGGCCTTTCCTCTCTCCCCCGTTCCACTTCTAAGAGTTTCTCTTCCCCACTCCTTTTCTTTCTTTTGCTGGGGAGAGGCTAAAGGGAAAGGTAGTGTGCCGGGGGTCAGCAGTTTTCCACAACTGGACCGGCGTACAGACAGCAGTGTTTTAGAAATAGAACCACCCCCACTGCTGGGTTGCACATTTGTAATTTCTTGGTTGCATACTTCGTTTTCAGTCCTGTATATGCAAACAAAGCAATTTTCTTTTTAACTTTTTTTTTGTTCTTGGTACTAGTACTTTGGACTACGATGTACATATTTACGGCTTTTGGCTTAATATAGTGGACTTGCAAGGGCTGCCAGAGGGTCTGATGTGTAAGAAAACTGCAAAAGCAGAAGTGTAAAAAATTATTTTGATTCTAGAGAATGTCTCAGATGTGCCTGTGAAGCTTCCAAATACAACTCGAGTACAACATCCCTTTTCCCGCAGGGTGATGGTCCGTATATTCTTCAGACAGTTAGTCAACAGACCAGAGGAGTTTAGAATGAAGAGAGGCAACATTTTAGCGACGGGTGTGAGTGTAACGAAGTCGGGGGAACAGCCTAGAATAAAAGTCACGGGAAGCTTGTCTCTCCCGTGGATCCAGGATTAGGAGCTTCTGAATCCTTACAGGGGATTTACCATTGTCTTCGGCAGGAGCCTCGCCCTTGGTAAAACGTCTCTCGGGCACGTAGACTTACAGAGCTGTTGTAAGGAATCATTTTGAGTGGTTCAGAAGTGCTTGACGATGACTGCGTCTCCGTAATAGGACCCGGTGCTGTGACTGATCTCCCCAGGTCGGGGAGCCCACAGCGGGAGCGCCTTGTTTCAGGAAACACTTAAGTGAAAACCAACCCATCCACCCAAACAAAAGCAACCCTACGATCATGCTTTGTTTCAGATACGCGGTGAAGTACACCTGAGACACCCGGGTAACAATCCAAACGCTGGGTTCTAGAAAGGTTTCAGAGGTTGAGACCTTCATGGATGAGACTTGCTCCCCAGCCCACGGGCAGCTCTGGCTCATGCCCTCTGTTCCCTTCCTGGCCTGTGCAGAATGTGAACGAGAGAGATGTCGCACGCTCATGGGCGCTCGTACTTCATGCAAGCCCGCGTCGCTTAGGAAGAGAACAAGTCACTGTCTGAGGGGACTCCCTGCTTAGATATTGAGAATTTTATCTGAAAAGAAGAATCTGGTTTAAACAGCATTTTGGTCTGAGGCAGCTGCTCTCCCCTGGTAGAGCTGAGCCTAAATGTAGGACTCATGTACTTACGCTTAGAGTTGGTGTTTCCTTTCCGTGTGATGCATGCAGCTGGGTCGCAACCCAGCTACTTATAATACTTGGATTGTGTTTGTTCATAGATAGGCCCTGAACACTAGAGAGTGTTACGTACCCCATAGAAGCTACTGTCAATCAGCTATCAACAGGCCCAGTTAAAGACTGAGCTACGCAAACATACATCAGTCTTTGCTGGTGACACATTGGCTGGATCTTAGCCACCTCCGAGAGGGTTTTACTTGAAGTTGATTGTTACCAGATGTGCATATTTAAATCCCTTTTCCCCACAATGCCTCTGAAGGTGACTTTGTAATTTACAAAAGGATTTAGGAAAATAAACCTAAAAGCAAATTTGTGGTTCAGAGGGCAAACAGAGGCTGTCTGTTCATCGTCTGTGCCCCATACCCACCAATACCTAAACCCCTTAGGGAAGACAGAAAACCCGTTTTCTTCAAGCTCACTGAATAGTTTCAGACAGAGGAAAAATATATGCTTTAAAACGTATTTACCTGTCATTGGGAGTACCCAGAATTATCAGAAACAAAAGCAAAAAAAGCTTAACTTATTAAGCAGCTTTTTAGCAGTTTTTTTTTTTTTGCCAAAATAATAAATGCCTTTAGCAGCAGAGATTAAACTCCTATTGTGAACAAGCTATATTTTCACCATTTTACAATGGAGAGTTTTAACAAGTATGGGCTATGAAGTTTGCACTCAACTATGCCAAAAACAAGTTTGAAGCACTCTACCCTCAGACATGCTGTATTATTTCTCCTTTAAGATTTAAAAAATATAAAGGTATCCAAACTGCTGTCTTAATGTAACTATTTTTCCTTCAAGTGTTGGTTAGGGAGTTGGATTCCCTCTTAAAAACACTCACCGTACAACTGAGAGCAGCTGTCATATTTCTGGCAAAACATGTTTACTTATCCAACAAGCTGTATATTTGTGTGGACTGACGTAAAATGTGAATGCCTCAAAGTGTACACGTAGTGATGTGGAGTTCTGTCTAGAGGATAAAACTGAATGTTTTTAATTGGCTGATTTACAGACACAGGCTGTTTACAAAATGCTAGCTGGAAAGTCTGTACTTTTCATGTAGTAATTTTCGGTTCTTTGCTATTGAGCACCCGTTCTGTTTCTGAGAAGATGAGACGTGGTATTGTATTTATAAACTGGAGAGTTTTAAGCATAATCCCTCCTGGCTTTGTGTGAATAGCTTGCTCACTTCGCTGGCCTCTGAAATGTGTGTTCTCTGTAGTATACTGTCCATGTGTCTGTGATAACAGTGCTTGTCAACCACGACCACCACTGAGTACCTTCCTAGTTGTTCACCTTGCACAGTATTGGAAATGGTAAAGGATGTGTGCTTCATTCACAAACGGCACACACTCAGAGAGCTGGCATTCTGGACTGTGACTGTGTACACTTGCCCTTGGTTTATTTCTGTAATCCCCATAGAATGATCTGTAATCAAATAGTATACCGAACTGTGCATCAAAGGGATGTAAAATTACAGTATTCCAAAGGTTGAAGTTCTGCTGTTTTGTTATAATGCCTGATATATATCTTGAATAAAGTCTTAACATTTTTCTTTTAAAAGACATCTTTGTAATGTTGGGCTTATGAGGAAAGAGAAAATACTTAAAAAAAAAATGTATTCGTCAGCAAGGATTAGAAGCTGAGCACTCAGCCACTAACTAACTGGCCTGGTACCTGGTGACTTGGCTCCGTGCCTACTGCATAGAATTGCTGCAAAGAGAAAACAATTAATTGATATCTGTGCTTTGAAAACCAGCTGATCACGTAAATATAAATCTGGTACTATGTTTGTTTTACATTTTTAAAGGTCACCAGTGGAGACTAGGTAGCTGTGAAAACAGGGTAGTTCATCTGCAAGGCAAGTTTTAATTCGGCAAACAGACCTTTGGTCTGTTGCTTTCCTTCTAGGAACCTGTGTCCTCATCTGCAAATGCGGGAGAAGGGATGCAGGTCAGAAGAGGGCGGGGCACATGGAGATGCACCGGGAGTTATGGATGCCCTTAATGCCACTGCAGCCCTTGCCTTTAAGTTAGTTATAAATGGGTACACGGACTTCCCTGGCGGTCCGGGGGTTAAGACTCCGTGCTTCCACCGCAGGGGGCGCGGGTTTGATCCCTGGTCGGGGAAGGTTCCACATGCCGCGGCCAAAAAAAACAAAAACAAAAACAAAAAAAACCCAAGAGACTTGGAAACTCAAAATCTGAAACGTCACAATGAAACACTCATTTTCTTTGCCTTTATAGTCCTATATGTTTGACACGAGGACTGTAAAGCATAGCAGCAGCAGGTAAAGAAGACGATACAGAGGACTGAAAGAAAGAAGAGATGCAAAGGAAGGCTGAAAATCCACTCATTAATCATTTCCTGAGCCAAGTCCAATGTCAACAGAACTGATATTAACCAGGTTAAGAGCTGACAAATAACAGAGAAGCAAAGTTAGTCATAAAATTTAAAAGCTGACTTGGTTCAGTGTCACAAAGAAGTATTTAGTATTTATGGTGCTAGATTACAAGTCACTTGTTGATTTTGATGTGAATTTTCATATGTTGTTAGAAGACTTGGGGAAATACACAGGATTCCAAGGAGATGGACCCGGGTTCTGTGACTTACTAGTTGTATTTTGGGTAACGTATTTAACCTTCTGTGAGCTTCAGTTTCTGCAAATCTAAACTAGTGTCCCTAGATAATATCTCCCTTGCAAGGTTGGTATGGGGGTTAGCCGTCTTGTGGATACATGCTGGGACGTAGTAGGTGTTAAATAAATTCCACTTTTACATATACTTGAATGTCACTTAGATAGACCCTTTAATGTAATAAGATGTTTTGTTGTCAAACTATAAAATCACTGTAGATGATAAGCCCTGCTACCCATAAAACAAAAATTACATGTATGAAAATTCCCTTTCCCCTAAATCATGTGCCTGTCAGCCCTTCCACTGCAGTCCATCTCTGGCTGCTGGGGCCTTAGCCAGCCCTTGTCTCTACCTCTCCTGCCCCTGGCCTAGAGGGGAAACCGAGGTGCTCTGAGGCCCGGAGACCCCGTTGTCCACATTGCACTAAGAAGTCACGGAGGTGGTAGAAAAGGCTCCTCCTCCTCCGCTTCTTCGGTCACCAGACCCATCCCGCTTCCAGGGGTGAGTGGAAGAGGTAAGGAGCCAGGCAGGTGAGAAATGATGCGGAGGCCTTGTGAGGGACTGGCTTCTGCTACCCCAGAAGCACGAGGAAATGAAAACCCATCAAAACAGAAAGCCATTCCATGCGTCAGGTTCTTGAGATTCTCGTCTCAAATCAAATGTCTGTTCTTTATTAACTGGTCCCATAAATAGACACACACTGGGCCTTGGAGTTTTAGAACACTCTCCTGTCACCCTTTTTCCTTTTAGTGAACACACACTGGTTTCAAGGAGTTCCTCCAATAATCCTAGTCTGACATGCCACGGAATTCCAACTTGGTTATCTTTTATCTTAATCTATTAATAGAGGAACTGCATCTTATCATCACCAACTATTATATTAAAGGATCTGAAGCAGTAATTGAGGCACAATAGTATTTAATAATGGTTTTTCAACCAGTCAAAATGCTCTGCTCTTTGAAAATGCTTCCCAGATGATTCTGACGGGAGAGCGGAGAACCACTGCCCTGGACTATAAGCATCCTGAAAAGCTGAATTTTCCTCAATGCCGCTTACCTGACCCTCTTCATGTGAACAATGCTTAACTTTGGCATCGTTTCTAAAAATGACTGAGATTACTTTTCCCCTTTAGATTCTACAATGTGTCTTTGGAAAATTGTGGATAAAGTTTACCCGCACAATTACAAGTATGAAATCTCAAGTGGATAAATGAACTTTTATAAAATATAGTATCTTTTAACTCTTGGTTAAAAAGTTTTTGTCTCCACTTATACAGCCTCTGTAGCTTCACGAATGGGCATACTGAAAGGCTATTTCATTTACTCTTCTCTCAGTAAAAATCCTGTTCCATAAACTAAGTGAGAGCTGCTATGAATGCAGTGAACCTAGTAAACCAGACGTGTTACCACCCCAGGCTCACCTCTGAGGGAAACTGCTCACGTAACTGTTTTTTGCTCCACGTGAACCTGCTAGCCCCATCAAATGGGCCAGGGTGGGCTCCTGACCTCAGAACAGCCGGTCCCTACACTGGTCGGTGACCCCTGATGAGGCCTGGTGTAAAAGGACAAACTGACCCAGTCAGAGTCTCCTTGCAGTTAGAGACTGGAGATATAGGAGCTGAGGGTCACGATGGAGAAA
Organism: Physeter macrocephalus; assembly: GCF_002837175.3. Taxonomy (NCBI): domain Eukaryota; kingdom Metazoa; phylum Chordata; class Mammalia; order Artiodactyla; family Physeteridae; genus Physeter; species Physeter macrocephalus. Next base: position 10,786,733 of record NC_041225.1, on the reverse strand, counting down.
AGTGCCTCAAAGGTGCACGCTAGCGTTGTTGTGGGAAGCAGACACTAAGAGTAAACAAAAGCTGTGAATCAGAGAGGTTGGTGAGGAAAGAGAATGGAGCCAGTGATGTAAAAAGAACTGAGCCCCGTGCATGGCAGACCCCAAGCCTAAAGATCCACCACTTCTGCTGCTGCGGCCCCTGGAGGTGCCTCAGATCCAGTATCACCATGTAATGACTGCTCTTCCCGAGGCCTGGGGGTTAGTTCTGGGTGGGAGATGGGGGTGTGAGGTGTTCCTGCGTTCCCAGGCACATATCCTTAAGATAATGTCACACTGCTTGAGCTAACTTGTTAGCTTTACAGTCTTTTTACGTTTGGCCTAACTGGAGATTCCTTGCAACCGAAGAAGCCTAATTGGAACAACTATTTAAGCCATTACCATTTGTTAAAAATAATCAAAATTTAAAATTTCTCTTTCTCTGAACAAATCTGGGAATGTTTAACCCATTAAGTTTTAAAACATTGGTAAGTTTAATGTTGGTACTACATGTTTCCATATCAGTTGGTACAATTTACATCACATCTGATACCATTTCATCTTTGCAAAGACATCATATACACAAAGATACACATTCAATAACTGGGAAATCATAAAACTTCTGATCTATACTTTCAAGTTTGTTCGGTCATGATACTTCTGATAAAGATCATCAGCATACCAGTTTCGCCTCTTCCAGAAAGATGTTGTCATTTTATCTAAGAGCTTACTTTGGGTTTTATTGCAGAAGACAAATTCCCTCAAGCGTCTTTTTCTTGCAACCGTCTTCTTCCATAATTTTTTCTTATAACCAGCCTGTTAGATAATATTACAAAGACAATTTAAAACATTATATTATATAGGAAACAACAGATATGTCAACCACTCATGGTTCATAGGCCCGCTGGAAACAAAGACTAAACTTTCATAGGGACTGGTATGTTTTTCAGAAGAATGTGGTTCTCAGTGTGGGGTTAGACAGAGAAATCGTGTGTCGTTTGGAAAAGGAATATTAATAATTTCAGAAGAATGTGATTCTCAGTGTGGGGTTAGAGAAATCGTGTGTAGTTTGAAAGAGGAGTATTAATAATTTAAGAGTTTTAAAAAGATTATTTAAATTAAAGCCACAGCAAATAAAGCTAAATAAATCGTTGTGGCTGGTGAAGTACGGGGTAATGATATATAATTGTAACAGCTAACTTTATATGCATTACCTTATTATCTCTTCAACAATCTTCAACAATAGCATACTATTATTTTCATTTTACAGATAAAAGAGAAACAATTAGAGCAGTTAAGCAGCAGACTGAGGTCAGAGAACTAATAAGCGTTCTTAACCACTACACTGCTATCTTCCTAAAGCGGAGGATGATGAAGGGAGTCCTGGCTAGTTGGTGACACTTATGTTCATTTAAGGGGGGCCTAAGTATTACAAAGGCTGAGAAGCAGAGTTCTCAAGTATACTGTGTCATTTATTCTCTTCACACACTGGGGGGGACCAGTTTCTACGGTAAGTACTTTTCGAAGGAATAATGACTGCAGGAAAACTATTATTGGGAGTGGTGAAGGAATAATCCATACATTATTAATTTTGAAGAATTAATTTTTGAAGAAATAGATAATTAGATCGAATATAAAACTATAATCATAGCCTGTTTTTTTTCTTCTTTTGGCCGTTCTGCACAGCTTGTGGGATCTTAGTTCCCCAACCAGGGATTGAACCCAGGTCCTCGGCAGTGAAAGCGTGGAGTCCTAACCACTGGACTGCCAGGGAATTCCCAATCATAGCCTGTTTAAACTAGAAGAGACCTTAGTTGCCGCCCAGGTTAATGCTTGGCTACAGTAATTTATAGGAGAGGTGAGACTAGAAACGCAGCTATTGGTAAGAGCATTTGGGTCCTTTCAAACCAAGGGCTCTTTACGGCAGCACACTAACTGAACCAAACCACAGCTCTTTGCTGAGAAGGTGCCTTGGGGTTTCTGACATGCCTTAGCGTCATCACTGTGACCAGCAACTTCTCTAGTACAGTGATGCTGAGAAATAAGGAAGGGTCATTTCAGGGTTCTGGCTTTAAAATGCCAGAGATTAGATGGTTACTTCTCATTACTTACAATTCTAAGTTGAAAGTTTCAAAGAAAAATCCCCATATTTGTGTAACCATTTTCTAGTTTGCAAGCCAACCTGGGTCCCTGTGGATCTCTGACATACAAACAGCTAGTTTGCTGTCCTGCCCATCAACAGCAGAAAAATCTCCTTTGAAGATTATGCTGTGGAATGTAACCACTGTGAAAATGCTTGAGACTTTTTAGACAATCTACAGGTTCAGAAATGGAAGGAGGGAATAAGCAATAAAAATTAGGGACACCTGGATGAAACTGTGCTGCAGAAAATACTTTCTGTTTTTATACACTAGTGTAAATTAACCCACCCAGATTTTTGTTTTCTTCTTAAAATTAGATTTTGAGGAAGCAGGCCATCTGCATATGGAATACTTTTGGGGGCCTTGAGCAGGGACTAGGTATTATGATTGGAGAATTCGATCAGGTCATTTATAACAGTGTGAGGGTTTCCGGGCCCAGTTAAAGGGATGTGGAAAGGAAGGCAAGGAAAACCACCCATTTTATTTTATCTAGGGCCAGATGAGGACCTGGAAATAATTAGTATAACAAAGGGGAGGAAATGTTTCCAATGGTCCAAAATTCATAACTATCTGCTGAATTACTTAGTTCAGCTACTTATGGATTACATGAGCTTCTACTGACTAGTGTAGGAAACTAAGACCACAGTATTGTTCCAATGGAGAAGTGAGCTGAGAGTTCCAATTAACTTATTTGTCTACAAATTTAGGATTGTTTATAACAGAGTACCTTTCAAATAGTGAGAAAATGCTACCAATTATCTTAGTTTCACAGGGAAACAAATTTTGATGTTTAAAGAATTACTTGTTTGTTAACTCCCAAGTAGTAAAAGGGAGCTAGGATTTGAAGTTATCAAAACTCAAAGGTGTTTTGCAAAACTCTGGTCTTCAGCTGCTTTCTAATTATCACCTACTGTTTCCATGAATAATAAGGACATGAATGGAAAAGACCTGCTGCTGTGGGAGAAGACAGAGTAGGAATACTCTGTCAGAGCCCCCCTCTAGAGGCCATGGTCCCTGGCCAGAATAAGTATTGGAGTTCTGTCTGATATGATCACCAATCATACACACCAACAGAGAAGAACTTACAAAGTCAAATTTAAAACAAGTATATGAGCGGTTAATGTTCCGCCATAAAGATTAAGCTACCTGGAGAACACAGTCCAAGGTAGGCTGGAAGCTATTCGGTCCCAAATCTGCACCACGGGACTAAGTCCCTGCTGAAGTCCGCTCCGCTGTTTTAATGCTCTGGGCTTAAACAGAGCCTCCCCACAGGTTATTTACATATCGGGGGCTTCAAAGGGATTCCGGTAATCATCAGACAAGACAGGCACGTAAGAGACCTGAGATGAACCTGTCCTGCAGTGAGAAGACTTTCGCCGTTGTGAATAATATTTTGTTATATGAATAGTTAAAAACGTTTTCTTCACATGTATTCACTTACATGAAGAGGTGCCTGCCAAGCCGGGACTTAAGCACAGCGCTGTAAAACCTGCTGGCAGGATGCGGTGAAGATGTGTCAAGGAACAGGCTGACTTCTGCTTCAGTTTAATCTAACCTCACACTCCTTTTCTAAGCAAGTAACCGTGTGAAGACTCACCTTCCTCCTTAGCCACAGGCCAGAATGAAGTCGAAGAAACCTATAGATGGCAGCTTTCACAGTCTTTCTCTTGCCTTTTCTTGAACTGTAGTATGTTACAGTTCTGACTGGTGGCTTCAGGACGTTTGAGAGCAAGGGGACCACTCTAAAATATATTAAAAAATTTTTAACTCAGCAATAAGACATTAAAGGATAAAATCCACTTCTGTACTTAGAAATGAAAGAAGCAGCAGCTCCACTGGAATAGAGCTCACTTTCAATAAACATTGTTACTCCAAATGATCCGTGACACTACACATAAGAATGGCAACTATCATCAATTTGCAAGTCCTCCACAATCTACCCCCTCAATCCCTAGGAGAGAATTTATCCTGCGATATTTTAATCACCTGATTCCTTATCCATCTGCCACTAGATTATAAACTCCTTGAGGACTTTAACTTATGTTTATCTTCGTATCGTTTTTGCCAAGGATGGTGCTGGGCACCCAGGGGTGCTTAACTAAGTATCTGCTGACTGAATGAGCACCACACGCAGCCGAGCCTTGTAAGTTGAGCATATCGTTCACCCCCCCACTTTGGCTGACAGCTTCCACCCAGGAAACCACATCTTAGAACATCAGAAGTGGGCCCTGGGTAGTCATCCCTGATGCTGGCGTGTATATTCTCCCATCCTTCAGGCAAAGTCTATATAATAAACCGGCAAAGAATATCATCTACTTCTAAGATGTTGTAGGCGTGAAGATTTTAGAGTTTTTGTCCAAGCATCATGTTTACTGAAATATACTCAACCTATTGAGGACTGTGGCAGTCTGCCCACATGTCAGGTTTCTGACAGATGTGATCAGTCTGGGAGCAGAGGACACAACCAGTGTCTGAATATGACTGAAATGTCGGGAAGGCAGTGCAGAACTAAGACAGGCATTCTTGGAGCAGTTGCGATAGGCTGAAGATGCCAAAATACTCAGGGGCCGTAAGATTCCTGGAGAGAGAGAGAAGCATATATACTTAATACGACACTCCAAAATACACATCCAGGGAATTCCCTGGCAGTCCAGTGCTTAGAACTGGGCGCTTTCACAGCCGGGGCCTGGGTTTGATCCCTGGTCGGGAAATGAAGATCCCGCAAGCTGCGGGGCGTGGCCAAAACAAAAACAAAATTATGCACCCAGATATTTAAAACGAAGTAATGTACCAAAGCGACCAAGTATTATACATAATTAATGGGGTCCTGAGCATCAGACTCACATGGGGAGCTTTTTATCCTTCTTGAGGTATAGCTTACACACCACAAAATTACCCATTTATGTACAATTCAGTGCTTTTTAGTAAATTTAGAGAGTTGTGCAACCATCGTCACAGTCCAGTCTGATGTGTCCTAGTTCTACATTCAACAGTAGGGGACAAAAGGCATGCAATGTTAATTCCCACCACCAGATCCTACACTGTGAATACACAGAACTCCTGCACGTAGGGAATGGCAAGGCAGAAACACAAAAGCTCCTCGGCTCCGCAGAGAGACAGCAGGTGGCAGGAGGAGGATTCATAAAGAAAACAGAAGAGGTACTTGAGCTTCCCTCTAGAAAATGAACAGGCCATGAGAGGAGGAGGCACAGAGTCCAGGTAGCATGAACAACGTACGCCAAGGCAAGGAAGCCGAAACAAGTCCATGTCGGGAGCGGGGACTGGACCTGCCACAGAGGCTGAGCACTGTTTGCCTGACTATCGGGGATGCCTGGGGAGTAGTGGGTAACAAGGTGGGCAGCTCAGAAGGCAGATCACGGCAGGCCTAGATGTGTGGACTGAACGCAGTCCTCTTTATCAATCCTTCACACTATCCCCAGACTCAGAGTCCATGGCTGCAAAGCAGAATCACTCACAGAGCTCTAACTCCAATTGCAGATTGAGTGAGGCTAGTGTGGGACTCAAGAATGTGCATGTAAACAGAAACAGAGTCACAGAGATAGAAAACAATCTATGGTTATCAGGGGGCAGGGGGAGAGGGATACACTGGGAGATTGGGATTGACATATACACACTACTATATATAAATAATCAACAAGGGCCTACTGCATAGCACAGGGAGCTCTACTCAATATTCTGTAATAACCTATATGGGAAAAGAATGTAAAACAGAGTGTTCATATGTATATGTATAACTGATTCACTTTGCTGTACAGCAGAAAATAACACAACATTGTAAATCAACTATACTCCAATAAAAATTTTAAAAATAATAATAAAAAAAGAATGTGCACGTTGATAAAACTCCACAGGATGATGGAAATGTCTGAAAAGAGGATTGTGGTGATAGCTGCACAACTCACTACATCAAACTGTACACACAGGGCCTCCCTGGTGGCGCAGTAGTTGGGAATCTGCCTGCCAATGCAGGGGACACGGGTTCGAGCCCTGGTCTGGGAAGATCCCACATGCCACGGAGCAACTAAGCCTGTGCGCCACAACTACGGAGCCTGCGCTCTGGAGCCCGTGAGCCACATCTACTGAGCCCGCGTGCCTAGAGCCCGTGCTCCGCAACAAGAGAAGCCACTGTAATGAGAAGCCCGGGCACTGCAACGAAGAGTAGCCCCTGCTCGCCACAACTAAGAAAGCCCGCGCACAGCAATGAAGACCCAAGGCAGCCAAAACCAAAATAAATTTAAAAAAAAACTGTACGCACAAAACAGGTAATTTCATGGTATGTAAATTATACCTCAATAGTTAGTTTAAAAAAAGCTCCACAGGACTTCCCTGGTGGCGCAGCGGTTGAGAATTCGCCTGCCAATGCAGGGGACACGGGTTCGAGCCCTGGTCCGGGATGATCCCACATGCTGCGGAGCAGCTAAGCCCGTGAGCCACAACTACTGAGCCCGCGTGCCACAACTACTGAAGCCCGCGCACCTAGAGGCTGTGCTCCGCAACAAGAGAAGGCACCACAATCAGAAGCCCGCACACAGCAAAGAAGAGTAGCCCCCGCTCGCCGCAACTAGAGAAAAGCCCACACGCAGGAACGCAGCCATAAATAAATAAATAAATAATAAATTTATTTATTTAAAAAAAGCTCCACAGGTGAGTCTGATACTAAGTGAGGGCTTGGAACCACTTTCTTATTGTCCACTGCACTGATTTCACATGATAAAGAGGGGCAGTGTGGAAAAGTGAAATGCCAGTGTTTGAGCCAGACTGGGTTCATATTCTAGCTCTACTACTTACTAGCTGTGTGACAATGGGCCAGTTAGTTAACCTCTCTGTGCCTCAGTTTCCTCAAATTTAAATGAGGTTAATCATGGGCTTTCCTGGTGGCACAATGGTTAAGAATCCGCCTGCCAAGGCAGGGAACATAAGTTCGAGCCCTCGTCCGGGAAGATCCCACATGCCGTGGAGCAACTAAGCCTGTGCACCACAACTACTGAGCCTGTGCTCTAGAGCCCGCAAGTCACAACTACTGAGCCCATGCACCACAGCTACGGAAGCCTGCATGCCTAGAGCCCGCACACCACAACAAAGAGTAGCTTCCACTCGCCGCAACTAAAGAAAGCCTGCGTGCAGCAACGAAGATCCAACGCAGCCAAAAATAAATAAATAAATAAATAAATTTATTGAAAAAAAAAATGAGGTTAACCATGGGCAGGTAATGAGAATTAAATATGATAAAATATGTAAAGTACTGGGAAGAGTGCCTGGCATAGAGAAAACATTTAATAAATGCTAAAAGCAGACAATAGAAAAGAGCTGAGGAATGCTTAACAAAGATGGTATAATGTTAACAGGTGGCAGAAGGAAGATGGAATACTTAAAACCCTTATTTTGCTTTTCTCTTCTCCATCAGAGATAACGATTTCCAGAGATAACACCACCACCCACTGGTGACCTAGTAGGTAGGATTCTGGGCTTCCACTGACGTGGCCCAGGTTCAATCCCTTCTAATCTCCAAGTATAAATAATTTATATCTCAAAGAACTGAAACTATTTGCAAACATGATTACAAGCCAAGAGGTAATCTTTGAAAGATTAAGTGAATAGGAGGATTGTAGACAACAAAATGTCCCAATTTTCACAGATCATCGGAGCTTGATGTATCTCAATTAAAAAACACAACAAAAACTCTCAGAAGTTCTTGGAAACTGCCCCTGAAGGAGGTGAGCAGATGGGAGTCCAGAAATAACTGGGTAAACTACAGGCTAATCTGTAGAAAAAAAAAAATGTTAGAACGGATAAATAGAAGTGCACAGAAAAAAAAAATTATTTTTCGTCAACCGGGAGTGAACTGTTCCTTGAAAAGAACTTCATTTCACTTTTTGATGTAGTCACCAGCCTGAGAAATCATGAGAATATCTAGACAGTGTATCCTGACTTTAGGAAGGCATGTGAAAAGGTTTCTTATATTCTAAATAAATATAGAAATGTGGGCAGGACAATAAATTAGGTAAATTCCAAGCTGATTGGAAACTGTACTCAAATTAGTTGATTGCTGTTCTCCTGGTGGAAGTGTCTTCCTGGCTCCCTAACTGACTTATTTTTCCCCAATTTATATGAAGGTCCTGAAGCTGTACAAGGCATGTTTAGCAAATCTGCATAAAAAACAAGCTGGGAACCATGGCTTATTAACATATTTGTGAAAAGATAGACTATCTAGACTCAAAGTGATCTCAGTAAAAGGAAAAACAGACCAAAATTAACAAAATGAAACCAGGGATAAACAAACTGAGGTTAGAAAAAAATGGTTCCTGGAACAACAGGAAGGGTGACTGTGGCTTGAGAGCAGTTTCTGGGAAAATGACTTGGGGGGCTTTATCCACCATACCCTCTCCTGGACCAACACTGTGATTTAGCTTGTAAAAACCAAAGTCCAACTTAGACTGTGTTAACCAAAGGGCAGCTCACAAATCAAGGGCAGTAATTAACTGCTCCTTCAGTTTTCTGCCCTCTTTGGGAATTTTAGTACAGACAGGCTTTCTCTTAAACACCCTCTTGTATGGAGAACACTGATGTTTTCCTGAAGGAGGTGACACAAAACCAGTTTTGAAGGAATAAGAGGAGGTAGTGGAAACAGGAGGCCAAAAATGGAATACGTAGTATGTGGTACGTTTGGGGAACTCTGTTTGGGGAATTACAAATAGCCCCCCTATGGCAGGAATCAAAGGAATGTGGGGGTAGGGGGAGGTGAGTGTGACAGTGTCTAAACTAGTGGTCTTCAAGGTTTTTTTTTTTTTTTTTTTTGTGGTACGCGGGCCTCCCTCTGCTGCGGCCTCTCCCGTTGCGGAGCACAGGCTCCGGACGCGCAGGCTCAGCGGCCATGGCTCACGGGCCCAGCCGCTCCGCGGCATGTGGGATCTTCCCGGACCGGGGCGCGAACCCGGTTCCCCTGCATCGGCAGGCGGACGCGCAACCACTGCGCCACCAGGGAAGCCCCAAGGTTTTTTTTTTTATCCCATACCCTCTAAATGAATTTTGAAAAATTATGTACCCTTTCACAAAATTTCAAGAAATAGCTAAAATTTTAAATAGTTTAAAAAGGATATAATTTCCAGTATATTTCTAAAACTGACATTTAAAAATAAGCTGTCGCATCACTCTTTTAAATGTTTTCAATGGAATCTAAATACCATAGTGAGTTAACACCCGCCTACATCATCAATTGTTAAAAAACAAGGACAATAAATCCAAATTGATGAAAATAAGAACTTTTCATCAAAAGATACTTTAAACAAACTAAAAAGGCAAGCCAGAGTGGGAGAATATATTGGAAACACCTTTAAATGAGAAAAGACACACATCCAACATACATAAAGAACTACTATAAATCAGTAAGACAACTCAATAGAGAAATGGGCAAAATATTTGAGTATTTCACAAAAGAAATTCAAATGGTTAATACACATGTGGAAAGGTATTCAGGCTCATTACTAATCAGGGAAATGCTATTCAAACCACAACGAGACACCACTAAATACTCACCAGATTGAAAAAATGTATAGGTCTAACAATACCAACTGTTGATGAGGATATGGAGCACACAGTGCTGGGTGACTTTACATAAGCGCATCACTGTGGCAGCATCAGGCAATGCAGAATATATACATATTCTCTGATTCAGCAATTCCACAGCTAGTTTTATATGTATAAACACACACACACCGTAGAGAAACTCTTGCATTCATGCACCATGACACAAGGCCAATCAGCTTTGCACCTAACCGCCCCAAAGTGGGAACACCCAAATGCCCATCAATAGTAAAATGCAGAATTGTAGGGTAGTCCCATAAGAGACCATTCTATAGCAATGAGAAAGCATGACAGCTACGTGTAAAATGAATGAATTTCACAAAGAAAAACAAGACACAAGAGTACATACTATGTGATTCCGTTCACGGAATGTAAAAAAACAGGCAAAACTAAAAAATATATTACTTAGAGATGCACATATCGATCTTAAAACTATTACAGAAAAAAAGACAAGGTAATAATAAAAGTGAGGATAGTGTTTATGTTTGGTGGAAACGGGCAATTTTGGTTGAAGAGGCACACAGAGGTGAAGGCTCCTGGTAGTGTTCTATGTCCTGGCCTGGGTGTTAGTTATACCCCATGTTTGCCAGAGAGTTATTTGTTAAGGTAATCATGTATGCTATATACATTTTTCTTTATATGTTATATTTCACAATTGAAAAATACCCCACATAACCAGCTCTTCTGTAACAGTTGGAAACTTTACACTTTTTTCTTTCTAGTCTTGTTCCACAGGAATTTTATCCTATTTTGTGTGAACGTAATTTACCCATCATCCTATCTTATTTGAATGATCTTTAACTTTTGCAAAAGTCCCTACAGTGAAGGCAACCCTTCACTTCCGTCATCTCTCTGTCAAGAAGTCCTTAAGGCTGCCCTAGGGCCGCCACTGAGCGAAGCAAGCAGCCGCACTCCCTGCACGTTGTGTGCATTTCATACAGCCACGCTTACCACATGCCGGCTACTACACGAGGCGCTTTACGTGCTCGAGCTCATTTAGTCCTCAGGTGGATAGTGTTATCCCTATTTCAGAGCCGTAGAATCTGAAGTTCAGAGATATTAAATAACTTTTCAAGGTCAAAGCTCGTGAGTGGCGGATCCTAGCCTCGGTGGGACTTTTCTGTCTTCCTCGCCCCCCACCCCCGTCCTTCTGGTTTGTTTTCTAGGGAAGGCGGAATGGCTAGGATGCCGGTAAGGAAGCCAAAACTGCGGGACACCCCGGTTCGCGAGGGTCCAAGAATCTCGGGGATCTCCGGTGCTGGCGGCCGAATACAGGCCGCCCCGGAGAAAATTCGGAACAAACCTCTGGCCTCATATAACGACCCCCCTCCTTTCTTTTTTTTTTTTTTTTTTTTTTCCTGTTAACCTCCGCGCTAAACGCCCACTCCATCCCGCGCCAGTCCCCCCTTCTGTTAAGGTATGAATCGAGCTCCTCGCTGCCCACTGACCTGAGGCTGCTCTCACAGTACACGCAAAAGCGGAGGCCGCCATCTTGCCGCCTTGCCTTACGGCAGCCGAATTGGATCTAAAAGCTTCAGAGCAAGAGGGCACTAAGGAAAAGTAACCTGGGCGGAGTCGGGGAAGGGAGTTAAAAACATGAATAAAGGAAAGTTGAAGTCTACCTTTATTGAATATGTTCTTTATGCCAGGCTGTCCTTCACCACTGTAAAACAAATGCCTATAGAATAGTGCCTGGCATATAGTAGGCTCTCAATAAATTCTTACTGAGCATTTGATTGAAAGATGTATTTAAGTACCAGCATATTTGAAACAATTTCTTTTTGCTCATTTCATTAAATTAGTTTGAAAGAATAAAATGTATCCTTCCAAAGCTGGGATATGCTGGGCTAAATTAACAGGAAATAGCAACATTATTAGAATTTTTTTAAAAAATTGAATGCCAACTCTAATCAAATGAATATAAGTATCCCAAGGACATCAGACACACACACACACACACACACACACACACACACACACACACTTTTTTTTCTCTCTCTATTTTTAAAAAATTGAATGCCAACTCTAATCAAATGAATATAAGTATCCCAAGGACATCAGACACACACACACACACACACACACACACACACACACTTTTTTTTCACTCTCTAATCATTAACACTGTTATTTGGTAGAACAGCACCTCAACTGTTCCTGAACAATCTACATACTTTATCTTATTCCTGAAAATTAGTGATCACACATTTTTAAACAATGTTCATTCAAACAGAAAATAAACAGCAAACCTCTCTCCCATCCTTGTAGTCTAAGATACTTGACGCATATACAATATATGGCACTATTTACTGGTTGAAATGGGTAAGGGTCACACACTGAGTCTCAAGGAGGTCACATTTAATAAGGAGACAACTACAGACCATAATAGGCAGATAAATGACTGACGGGGCAGTTCAAAGTTAAGGAGGGAAGGCTTCTGGTTGGGGTGATCAGGGACAAGGAGATAGAGTATAACATGGATCTTAAAGAATGGGGAGGATTTTTTAACGAGGGCAAGGTCACTCACTGTTGGCAGTAAGAGCATCAAGAGCTAAGGTGAGAAGAGAGGAAGCCAAGACAGAGAGACACAGGATTTATTTAGAGCAGTGGTTTTCAAACTTTTTGGTCGTGGAACCTCTTTACATGCTTAAAAATTGTGGATCCCAAAGAGCTTGTAATTATATGGATTATATCTATTAGAATGTATTATATTGGAAAGTAAAATTGAGAAAAAAATTTAAATACGTATTGTACTAGTTTCCTATCGCTGCTATAACAAATTAACTCAAATTAGGTGGCTTAAAACAACACAAGTTTATTATCGTACAGTTCTGTAGGTCAGAAGTCCAAAATGGGTTTCACAAGGCTAAAATCAAGGTATCCAGGGCTGTGTTCCTTCTGGAGGCTCTAGAGAAGAGTTTGTTTCATTGTGTTTTCCAGCTTTTAGAGGCTTCTTGCCTCCTTCCATCTTCAAAGCCAAGAATCACATCACTCTGACTTCTGCTTCCATTGTCACACCTCCTTTTCTGATTCTGAACCTTCTGCTTCCCCCGTCACTCCTAAGGACCCTTGTGATTACGTTGGGTCCACACAGATAATTCAGAATAGTCTCCCCATCTCAAGATTCTTAATTTAATCACACCTGCAAAGTTCTTTTTTGTCATGTAAGGTAACATATTCACAGGTTCCAGGGATTAGGAGAATGTGGACCTACTGGGCGATAAGTATTCTGCCATTGCACTTATTAATTCATTTTAAAACAACAATTAGGGCTTCCCTGGTGGCGCAGTGGTTGGGGGTCCGCCTGCCGATGCAGGGGACGCGGGTTCGTGCCCCGGTCCGGGGGGATCCCCCATGCCGCAGGGCCGCTGGGCCTGTGAGCCATGGCCGCTGGGCCTGCGCGTCCGGGGCCTGTGCTCCGCAGCGGGAGAGGCCGCGGCAGTGAGAGGCCCGCGTACCGCAAAAAAAAAAAAACACCCCAAACAAACAAACAAACAAAAAATAAAAATAAAACAACAATTATAAGGACTTCTCTGGCAGTCCAGTGGTTAAGAATCTGTTCTTCCACTGCAGGGGCACAGGTTTGATCCCTGATAGGGGAACTAAGATCCTGCATGCTGGCGTGGTGCAGCAAAAAAAAAAAAAAAAAAAAAAAGACCTATTCCATATTGACACAGATATTTTTATGAAAAATAACTATTTCAAAATTTAAAAAAAATTAGCGAGAAGAGTGGCATTGTTTAACCTTTTTGCAAATCTCTGTAAGATCTGGCTTAATAGAAAGCTGGATTCTAAAATTTGCTTATGCATTCAATTTGTTGTGGTATCACTTGTCATGTAGTCTCTGGGAAAACTCTACAATTATGTATAATGAGTAAAAACAGCAAATAATATCTTAATATTACAAAGGTTGTTTTGATTTTTTAAAATATATTTATTTATTTGGCTGTGTCGGGTCTTAGTTGCAGCACGCGGGATGTTCTTTGTGGCAAGCAGACTCTTTTAGCTGCAGCCCGTGGGCTCTCTAGCTGTGGCCTGTGGGCTCTAGAGCGCACATGGGTTCAGTTGCCCCGTGGCATGTGGGATCTTAGTGCCCCAACCAGGGATCGAATTCGCGTCCCTTGCATTGGAAGGAGGATTCTTAACCACTGGACCACCAGGGAAGTCCCATATGAAGGTTGTTTTGATTTTATGGACCCTCTGAAAGGGTCTCAGGCTCACCAGGGGTCCCATACCACACTTTGAGAACCACTGAGTTGGTTATATTTCAGTTTCTCCACGTTTTAGGGTAGACAAGTGGGTGATGAGCTTGAACCGCTATTGTTGCTATCTTGATCTCCCATCTATGGTGGCCACTTTGAGCCATAAAACATGCACACAGGCTGGAAAAGTACTCTGAGACATTTCTTAAGGGTCTTTGAATTGTCAGTGGGAGTCACTGCCATGTGGCATGTTTTTGAACAAGGGAGTGATTTAAACTTCTGAGTTACTTTAGGAGAGTCCATTTTAAAGCCAAGGGAAAAAAAAAAAAATCTTAAACCGCACGTGGAAGATGAGGATTAAGGACTTGGTTAAACGAGAGGTCAGGAAACTACAGAAATTAATTTTGGAGTTTGAAATCTTGAAGCTGGAGAAGTTGCTAATGATGTTCAGGCTCAAGGCATACATGGCTGGAAGAGACTGAAAATGTTCACTGGCCTTGAAAGGTTTATGGCCAAGGTTTTTGAAAAGTCATCACCCAGCATGACAGCAGTGGGCAGGGATGAGATGGTGGGTAGGGAGACTGCAGTTCAATAATTAAAATTACTAAAAAAGATGGGAGACTGCTCTGGAGGCTGTTAAGTGATGGCGATATTGAAATACAGGGTGTAATGTAATTACAAAAGTACCCTGAAGAGCACTGAACCTATATAAACGTAAGTAATTATTTCATTTTAGATAATTTCAAACCTGTTTCTCTACTTTACAAATGGGATTTAGTGGCACTGTGTACCTCTAGGGAGAACACCATACTACAATAGAGTACCTAGTTAAGACTTGAAAGTACTCTGCAAACGCAAGAGACACACAAGTTATTTAGTTTCTACGATATATTGACGGTAAGATCACTATTAGTACTAATAGCATTGAATACGGTGTTCAGTATTTAACGTGTGTTACCTTGATTACAGACTCAGTGGAATACTTTGAACAGTGTTTCTGCACTGACCTCACCTTCCCATCCATCCCAGATTGCGACCAAAATTATCTTTCTAAAATAAAAACTTGGTGAAGAAAGCGGTGTGGTTTAATATGGAAGGAGTAGAAGCTGTGCAACCCGAAGTATCAGGGTTTCTATTCTTGCTGTGCTATTTATTAGATTCGTGAACGACACATTCTGCACAAAAGTCTCCCCAGTGTTCTTTCACCCAGTCTCCCATAAGCAGGATGACTCCCGGAAGGGCTGCCAAACGAACAGAACGCGCAAACCGAGACAACACCATTGTTTACGTAACTCAGGGCAAATCCATTCCTTTCTACGAAATATCCAGCTGACAGAAACAGCTGAGGTGCTTTCTTGCTTGAATTCTCCGGAGTCACACCTGCCCGGTTTCCGCGCGGACCAGAGCCCGAGCTCCAGACGCACTGCTACCCCTCTCAATCGTCTAGTAACCCGAGCTTGGGGTAACAGCCAATAACCCCGAGCGCGACCCGGAAGGAGAAATCGCCCTTTCCGGCTAAGCAGGGCCCACCCTCTCCCAGCGGCCCGGACACGGACGAGAGGGGGCTGCGCGTGCGCAGTGGCGTTGGCTGCCCTTCCGGTACGCCCGGCGCGGAGAGGCGGCACGGACGCAAGCACGCACGGACGCAAGGTTTCCCCTACTTGCGCCGCCGCCCTAGTTCCCACTTACACCTGCAGCGCGGTCAGTCCCGCAGAGATGCTGCGAGCCTGTCAGTTATCCGGCGTGACCTCCACCGCCCAGGTGAGGACGCGGGCGCCGGGAGAGAGCGCGTGGTGAAACTGACTCCCGGCAACCGGCGGAAAATAAGGGAGGCTTTGGCTCTGCCTAGGCCCGGGGACAGAGGCGTGTCTCAGGGCCGCCCTTATCGCGAGAGTCCTGGGTGAGCCCTTGAGACAGTTAATTCGGCAGTTCGATGGACTGGGATGACTTGAGGGTTATTGCTGAATAGGGATGGGGCGTGGAGAAGAGAAGGTGGCGGGGAGGCGGGTGTAGGACGGGAGGCACGGCTTCGGGGACATGCCATCCAATCAGCCCCGCGCAGCCCCAGTCTAGGACCAATTGAGGCTGCTGGCGCCCGGGCCGCCGGTTGGGCGCTTGATAGGTTTCGCGCAGCCAGTGGTTGAAGGTCGACGGGGGAAAACTGCAGGACATGCATAGCCTTGGCTTGTTGCATCTTAATAAGGAGGTTCCTGGACTGCTAGAGTCCGCGTTTTAGGGGGTCAAGGTTGTAATTAATCAGGAGGGGCTGCCTTTCTTTTCGTAGCGGAGAACACTTCTTGAGCTATTCTTACTGTGAACAAAAATGGAAGATTGTAATTTATGGAGCTCGAACACCTGGTACTCGAGGAAGGTTAGGCGTCATGACCTTGTGCTCATTTCTGAGATTAGCCTGAGGATCTGTGTCTTTAGGTGCTGGGACAACTTTGGCAGACATTCAAGGAGCCCAGACACCCAGTTATTTTTATTTCTGCATAATTATCAAAGTAATTTTCTGAAATTAAAAATAAAAAAGGAAACCTATTCCCATTGCTCACAATTTAAAGAAAACTGGCATTTTGGCAAAATGTGGTATTTGCAAAACAGGGACTGTGACTCAGGCAATTGAGCAAAATCCCTGGACACAGCGAGTTAGAAATAAAAGTCAAGCTTTTTTTTTTTTTTCAAGTTTGCTTATCTCCCCTTTCATTTACAAGGTAGGAGAAGCAGCCTCTTCTGTAGGAAACTGCGGGGTAGTGTTAGTTTTCTATTGCTTTATAACAGGTGCCACAGATTGAGTAGCTTAAAACAACACATTTATTATCTTACTGTTTCTGGACATGAATGGTCGGGGTTCCCTGTTCGCTGTCACACAAGGATGCAAAGTGTTGTCCCTGCTGTGGTTCTCATTTGGAGCTTCTCTTCTGAGCTCCTTCAGTTTGTTGGCAGAATTCAGTCCCTTGCAGCTGTAGGGCTGAAGTCCCTGTTTTCTTGCTAGCTCTCACCTCACCCTTCCTGGGGGCTGCCTGAAGTTCCTCGCTGCAAGTTCCTCAGAGGCAGTTTGTAACACAGATGTTTACTTTCTTGCAGGCTACCAGGAGCTTGTCTCTCAGACTTCAAAATCTCTCTTAACTTCCCTGTTTCTTATCTCCAGACCCAGATTTAAACGGCTTGTGTGATTAGGCCAGGCCCACCCCTTTTGATCAGTTCAAGTCAACTGATTAGAAAATTACATCTGCAAAATCCCTTTTGCCATACAACGCTAATCATGGGCTTAACGGCAAGGGGCAGAGATCTTGGGAGCCGTCTTAGAATCTGGCCTATCATACTGCCCAAGTGGGGCTAGGAGGTTGGAGGAAGCATAACTGCCTTTCAGGGCAGAACTGGTGAGGTATGTCTTTGGAGCCCTCCTTTCAGGCCCAGTCTTGTAACATCATGGTTGTCACTGATCTGTCTCTGTCTGCCCTGAATTCCAAAATTACTTTTTCCTTCCTTGCCTTTATCAAAATATTTTCCACTTAATGGGATCCCAGTTAGGAAATTAGGAGAAAACTGGTTAAAACTTCATATTAAAATATGAACCCTTTTCTAGCCTGCAACCGAGATTTCTTACCTTCCTAAAACTGCTATCTTGAAAAATTCATTGGTTTATTCTTATCTCCTCATTCATTCTATAGTATTTGCTCCTGTTGCTTTGTGAAACTCTTTTTGCTCTTCTCATGTAGTATCTTGGGTCCCATTTTACCCTTCATCTCTTCTTTTTTCCTTTGTTGAGTCGACTTCTTCTTGTACCTCTAGGAACTCTAGTACCCCAATGAACTTTCCCCCTCTCCCTCTCCCCCTTTCTCTTTTCATTTAAGACATATTTTCAGAGCATGTTTAGATTCACAGCAAACTGGAGGGCATTCCCCATATACCCTGTGCCTCCCCCTGTATTAACATCTGCCACCGGAGTGTTACATTTGTTACAATTGATGAACCTACATTGACGTATCATAATCACCCAACATCCATTGTTGGGATGACAGTAGCGTTCACTTTTGATGTTGTACGTTCCGTGGATTAAGACATATGTATGAAGATATGTATCCATCACTATGGTATCATATAGAGTATTTTCACTGTCCTAGAAATCCTCTGTGCTCCACCTCTTCATCACTTGCCTACCCCCACCTCCTGGCAACCACCAATCTCTTTACTGTCTCCATAGTTTTGCTTTTTTCAGAATGTCATATAGATGGAATCATACAGAATGTAGCCTTTTCAGATTGGTTTCTTTCACTTAGTATATTTAAGGTTCCTCCATGTGTTTTCATGCCTTGATGGATCATTTCTATCTTTTTTTTTTTTTTTTTTTTGTGGTACGCGGGCCTCTCACTGTTGTGGCCTCTCCCGTTGCGGAGTGCAGGCTCCGGATGCACAGGCTCAGCGGCCATGGCTCACGGGCCCAGCCGCTCCGCGGCATGTGGGATCTTCCCGG
>NC_041225.1:10720656-10768118 GCF_002837175.3 Physeter macrocephalus | reverse complement strand
AGCCCCCTGCATCGGCAGGCGGACTCTCAACCACTGCGCCACCAGGGAAGCCCCTGGATCATTTCTTTTTAGTGCTGAATAATGTTCCATTGTCTGGCTATACCACAGTTTATCCGTTCACCTACTGAAGGACATCTTGGTGGCCTCCAAGGTTTGGCAGTTAAGAATAAAGATGCAGTAAACTTTTCAGTGCAGGTTTTTACGTGGACATACATTTTCAGCTCCTTTGTGTAAATACCAGGGAGCACATATGCTGGATCATATGGTGAGAATATGTTTTGTTTTGTAAGAAACTGACAGTCTGTCTTCCAAAATGGCTGTACTGTTTTGCATTCCCAACAGCAGTGAATGAGAGTTCTTGTTGCTCCACGTCCTCACCAGCATGGTTGTGGTCAGTGTTGGGGATTTTGGCCATTCTAAGAGGCATGTAGTGATACTGTCCCATCTCTTTATATGCTCTCTTACTGGGATTACATCAATTCTCAGAATTTTAATCCCTAAGCCGATGATTGTCTAGCCTCTGCTTTTGAACTTTGTACTCAAATTTCTAAATTCTTGTTTGATTTTGTCAAAATCCTTTCCACTCCATCACACCATCTTCTTAAATGTCTTCTGGCTTTTACTGTTGCCCTCCTAGAGTCAGTTCTTCACCTAGTTGTTAACAAAGGCCTTTAAAAAAGCATACAGACCATGTCATGTCCTCCTGTGACATCCCGCCTCTTCAGAGTAAAATCTAAACTCTTTACCGTGCTCACTGGGCCCTTCATGATCTGGCTCTTTGCATATCTTATTTTTCTACTCGGCCTCATTCTCTTCTTCTCACTGCCTTTTCATTTGCTATTTACCCTGAAGTTCTCCCACACATCTTTGCTTAGCTCTGACTCCCTTCAGATATTTTCTCAGCCATCACCTTCCCTTCGGAGAGGCCTTCCCTATCTAAAACAGACCTCTGACCACTCTCTCCTTTGCATCACTCTGAACTTACCCTTACCCTACTTGGTTTTACTTTGTAGCTCCTACCACCGCCTGACATACTGTGTATTTATTGTGTATTTTCCACATTAAAATGGAAGCTCCTCAAAGGGACTGTATCCATATCAGTACTCACAATAGTCCCTAGCTCCTAATAGATGCTCAGTAAATAAAGATGTCTCATTTGTGACATGTTTGAATGAAAGCATGACATGTTTGAATGAAAGAATAAATGTGTTCTGTGAATTTTTCTTAATTTCTGTAAGTGGATGTGAGCTCTCTTAAACTTAAACCTCCATAGGTTTTAGAACCTCTCCAGAGAAACAGAACCGATAGGATGTGCATGTAGATAGAAAGATTTACTATAAGGAGTTGGCGCATGCAGTTGTGGAGGCTGGCAGGCTTGATATGCACAGACCCAGAGGAGCTTGTGGTGCATTTTCAGTCTGAAGGCTGGCAAACTGGAGACCCAGGAGAGCCGATGGTGCAGTTCCAGTCTGAAGGCAGTCTGCCGGAGAATTCCCTCTTGGCTTGTGGAGACTGGTCTTTTTGTTCTATTCAGGTCTTCCATTGACTGGCTGAGGCCCACCCACATTATGAAAGGCAACCTGCTTTATTCATAGTTCATTGATTCAAATGTTAATTTCATCCAAAAACACCCTCCAAGTTGACATATAATTTACCATCATGGCTGGCATCTAGCTTATCCTCAATATCTGGACTTAATCATCCTTAAATTCCTTACATGTGCGTATTCAGCAGAAATGAATTGCTCTTTCTTTCTTTCCCAGAAATGAGCTTCAGAGCTTTGATTCTTCCTCAGTTTACTTCCCAGACCTAACACCATCTGTCTTCTTGTAGTCCCAGGACTGCATGGCCAGGCCCAACCTTTTTTGAGGTGGGCATTGGGTTTGGAGGACCTGGGCTTTCAGCCTAGCCTGGCCCTCTCCCAGACTACAAATTTGGGAGTGGTCATCTGCATGTGCATTGATCTTATCTGCTTATAATTTTGAAAAAGGTAAAGAAACATTATTTTTGAGGGTTGACTAAGTTAGCGTATTTAACTAAGACCAAGTTTGATAGCAGGGCTAGTGTAGGACTGAACTTGTGTATGGACGTTTTTAGCTATCATCTTCTGGAATTCTTTCTTTTCATTAGGGTTATAAAACACTGTTACTCAATAATAGATGTAAGTAGTGAGGCACACGTGGTAGAAAGTAGTTTAGTATATGATGCAGCCTGTTTGCTTCTATGCATATTAGAATCCTTTTTTAAAAAAATAAATTTATTGTTTTAATTTTTGGCTGTGTTGGGTCTTCATTGCTGCGCACAGGCTTTTCTCTAGTTGCGGCAAGCGGGAGCTACTCTTAGTTGCGGGGCGTGGGCTTGTCATTTCAGTGGCTTCTCTTGTTACGGAGCACAGGGTCTAGGTGCTTGGGCTTCAGTATTTGTGGCACGCGGGCTCAGTAGTTGTAGCTCAGGGGCTTAATTACTCCGCGGCATGTGGGATCTTCCCGGCCAGGGCTCGAACCCATATCTCCTGCATTGGCAGGTAGATTCTTAACCACTGCGCCACCAGGGAAGTCCAGAATCCTTTTTTATTATTCTTCATTTTCATTTCTCTGGACCAATTGCTTTCAAATCTTTTTTTTTTTTTTTTTTTTTGCGGTACGCGGGCCTCTCACTGCTGTGGCCCCTCCCGCTTCAGAGCACGGGCTCCGGACGCGCAGGCTCAGCGGCCACGGCTCACGGGCCCAGCCGCTCCGCGGCATGTGGGATCCTCCCGGACCGGGGCACGAACCCGTGTCCCCAGCATCGGCAGGCGGACTCCCAACCACTGCGCCATCAGGGAAGCCCCAGACCATTTTGAAATACATTTTCCATCATAACTTAGAACAGAAGATTGAGAGTATATAGGTAATATACATTTTCACACATATATGCACAGAAAACTAGAGAAATATCACCTTCCTGTTTTTGCCATACTGATGAATATCTGCTATTTCCTTGTCATAACTGAAGAGCACTTTTTCTCCTATAGAATATGTTTTTACTGGGAAATAATGCAGCTTTCATGCCAAACTTAATTGGATTTGTGTATGTGATATATTTTTAACCTTAATGCATGATTCCTATAAAATATTTTTAGTCAACTATAGAAAGAGTTGTTGGATATTAATCTGTAATTCACATGTAGAACTTGCCATTAACTTCTGGATACCTTTTGTTTGTTTGTGTGGGAGGAATCCTTATGACAAATCTCAAAACCGAAATGTCAGTTACAGCAAACAGCCACATCTAGAAGGGAAACCTGCAACCTCCAGATAGGGTTCATATGAGGGGACTTGTATTATAGTCTCTGTTTGCAGGATTGTGGTTTCTTTTTATATGTTTACTTTAATTTGGAAGAGCTAAGGAATAAGTGGTCTTTGCAAGAACATTACATGGGAATTGTGTGTTTTAACTCGCTTTTTTGGGTTTTGTTTGTTAAAATCATGTTTCTATAGGTTGGAAGCAGCAATGCTAACCTTATAACATTTATTACAAGGCTATATGTCAAGGCAAATTGTTTTGAAACAGTATTGTCTTTTCTGCATTGTTGGTTATTATTAATAAAAAGGTATTCCAGAACTTAAGAAGTGTCCAGTATTTTGTGTGTTAAAGTTAGGACGTTTAGTTTATATAAATAAAGAGAGAGTTTAGTTTGGTGCTTAAGAAAGAGAGTTCTGAAGGTAGAGCTTGGATTTGGCAGTGGTTTCTTACACGTGACACCAAAAGACTCAAGATAAATTGGATTTCACAAAATTAAAAAATGTTTTGGGGCTTCCCTGGTGGTGCAGTGGTTAAGAATCCACCTGCCAGTGTAGAGCCAGAAAGTAGATAGTGGCTGACAGGAGCTGGGGAGAAGGGGAAATGGGGAGACTGCTTAGTTGGTACAGGAATTTACTTTTGGAGTGATGAAACTGTTCTGGAACTAGATAGTGGTGATGGTTGTACAGCATTGTGGATGTACTAGATGCCACTGAATGTACATTTTAAAATGGTGAATTTTATAAGCGAATTTTACCACACTGAAAAAAACAAAACAAAACACTTAACACCAGGCAGTTGCAGATGCGCTGATATATACAGAGCTAGACTTAAATATATATATAAAATTAAAGTAATATAAAATAATATATAATAAACTTGAAGTAGCATCCATTAGCCAAAAATGGGACAATTTGAGTTTTCAAAGGATAATAATTGCAACTGGTTTAAGTTCATCAAAAGTGTTTAAATCCATGAGTTGATAAAGATCCTGTTTTGGTTTGCTAAGGCACCTTGAGCTTGGGGTAAAAGATTTATTTACTGCCTCCCTCAGATCTGGGGGTTTCCTGGCCTCAGCTGGGCATTTTGTGTCCCTCGTGAGGTTGTAGTCAGGCCGTGGCTGGGGCTAGAGTCATCTCAAAGGCTTCCTCACTCCCGTCTCTGACAGTTGATACTGGCTGCAGCTGAGACCTCAGCTGGGACTGTTGGCTGGAACACCTACATGTGTGTCTGGGTTTCCTCCCAGTTTGGTGACTGTGTTCCAAGAGCAAGTGTGATGAGAGGCAGAGCCAGGCAGAAGCTGTATTCCCTTTAAGTCTTGGTCTCAGAAGTCACAGAGCCTCACTTTCACTGCCCTCTATTAATAAATTAGTAACTAAGGTGTGCCCTTGTTCCACGGAAGGGCTCAGTTTGCTGGAGGAGTAGCAAGTTTCTGGAAGAGCATGTGTTACAGGAAATATTGTTGTAGTCAGTTTTGGACAATACAGTCTGCCTTGTAGCCACAACAACTTGCATTCCTCCCACATGTAAATACATTCACAGCCTTCCTCATAACCCTCCAAAACCTCATCCCATCACAGCATCAGGCTTGGACTAACGGACCAGGATCTTGCCATCAAATCAGATCCCTTTGCAGGTAAGACATCTTGAGTGTGGTCTGTTGGGTACAGTTCCTTAAGTGCTTTTCCTTTCAGTCTAAAGACCTGTGAACTAAAGAGACAAGTTATCTGTTCCCCATATACCCTACACACAATATAGTGTGAGACTCCCATCCAAAGAGGCACACAGCAGTCACTGTTGATAACAAATGTCAAATCCAACTTGCACATGTTGCTGCTTGCTTAATTAGGACTTAGTCCTCTTGCTTGGGAATGTTTCTCCATAGCTCTTTTTATTTGGCTGCACTGCGTGGCATGCGGGATCTTAGTTCCCCAAACCCGAGCCCCCTGCCGTGGAAGCGCTTAGTGTTAACCACTGGACCGCCAGGGAAGTCTCTGTCCGCAGCTCTTGGTTCTACCCTCTGGGCTTCAGGTTTCACCCTTTGAATCATCCTTCCTTTTCTTTTTAATTAATTAATTAATTTATTTATTTATTTTTGGCTACGCTGGGTCTTGGTTGCTGCGCGCGGACTTTCTCTAGTTGCTGTTAGTGGGGGCTACTCTTCACTGTGGTGTGTGGGCTTCTCAATTGCGGCGGCTTCTCTTGTTGCAGAGCACGGGCCCTAGGCGCGCGGGCTCAGTAGTTGTGGCTCGCGGGCTCTAGAGCGCAGGCTCAGTAGTTGTGGCGCACGGGCTTAGTTGCTCCGCGGCATGTGGGATCTTCCCGGACCAGGGCTCGAGCCCATGTCTCCTGCATTGGCAGGTGGATTCTTAACCACTGTGCTACCAGGGAAGCCCCATCCTTCCTTTTCCAGATATGTCGCCTGTTGGCAGCTGAATCATTTTCTCAGACTGCTTTCTGTCTGTAGAAGTTCTAGAGGCCCAAAACCTCTATTTGTTTTATACTCTTCACCTTTAAATCCAGAATGGCCTGTTTTTCATCTTAATGACTTTGTGGGTTTCTTGTGGGTCTTACTGGGGTGTTCTCCATTAGACAAGAGCCACACCCACAAATCTGATCAGAATAAGCTCTTCTCCAATTTTGGGCTCCCTGTGAGGCTGCTGTGGTCTCAAACCCCTAAGATTCTCAGTTGCCCTGTTGTTTAATAAAAAGAATATGGGATGCATACTCTTAAGATCCTTAGTGGGCCTTTTCTCAGTATAAAAAGTTCTGTGAGGAGCACCTCCTGAGATCTTTCTGAGGTCTTAAAGGATCGTTGCTAACTGGAGAGGCTGAGAATGAGAAACAGTCTTATTTTTTAACCCACCAAGCACTGGCTCCTTTATATTTCCTTCAAATTTTGCTTGAAAGCTAAACAGGTTTTTTTGGTCTGTTTGTGTTTCAGAAGCTCGGCTCTATCCTTATCATACTCTGCTAAAAGGAAGCAGTTGGCACTTGTGAATGTTCTGCTTAGTACTGTCTTTAGCTAAATCCATCAGTTCATTAGGTATAGCTATACCTACTTTTCTATTTTCCATGTCTTACCACAGGTGACAATTTTGATAAACTTCTGCCACTACATACAAAGATTCCTTTTTCCTCCAGGTTCCAAAAATATTTTTCTCACTTTTCTTAAGCCCTCACCGAAACAGCTTCTGTGAAGGCCATTAGGCTTCTGCTAACAGTCTCCTCAAGGCCCTTCCAACTTTCACTCCCCACCCCCCAGTCCCAAAGTCATTAACACGTGCTTTATGTTTTATAGTAGCACCCTATTTCCAGGTACAAGCATCTGTTTGGTTATAGCTGTAAAACAGATCACCCCAAACCTATTCTTTATTTATTCTTTTTTTTTTTTTTTTTTTTTTTTTTTTTTTGTGGTATGCGGGCCTCCCCCTGCCGTGGCCTCTCCCGTCGCGGAGCACGGGCTCCGGACGCGCAGGCCCAGCGGCCATGGCTCACGGGCCCAGCCGCTCTGCAGCATGCGGGACCCTCCCAGACCGGGGCGCGAACCCGGCTCCCCTGCATCGGCAGGCGGACGCGCAACCACTGCGCCACCAGGGAAGCCCCTATTTATTCTTTTACAGTAAATAATATTTATTATTATACAGATAAAAATTATATTGTATATACGTATAAGGAAATAACATAAGTAAATATCTTTCATTTCTAAGGAAG
This sequence comes from Physeter macrocephalus, assembly GCF_002837175.3. Taxonomy (NCBI): domain Eukaryota; kingdom Metazoa; phylum Chordata; class Mammalia; order Artiodactyla; family Physeteridae; genus Physeter; species Physeter macrocephalus. The sequence continues at coordinate 10,761,122 of NC_041225.1, read as the reverse complement.
TTCCATTAGGAGGTTTTTGGGGTCTCATGAGCTTGCAAGGTTCTGGGGAAGTGGCACGGTTCTAGAAAAGCATGTGAGATGTGAAATATGGCAGTTTTTGGAAAATACAATCTGTCACAATTAATAAATGAAAACCAGAAAACTGCACAGTTGTTCATCATCAGAGGATAACTGGATAAAAGGATAAAAAGAATCAACCATTTATCCTCCTTTCCTCTGTGAACTGTACTATTGAGTAATCAAATTGTAGATGAGGGGAAGCGTCTCTTCATAAAATACGTCAAATTATAAATGAAAAATAGAATTAGAGACCACTTTTTGCAACTTCCAATAAATTAATGGATCTAGACATTGTACATAAGCACAATTGATAACAGCACAAAAAGAGAGGCAAGCAGACGTTGTGTACCTCCCAGTGAAAGAAAACACCACCCCCTAAAGTCTTGCCAAAGAAAGTAAACCTGAGTCTGATCATGTGTCTGGTTCCAGCTCTAGCTTGCAGGAAGTACAGAGGACAGGAATGTGTTAAATTGCAACTTGAACAAAATCCAGTCTCTGGAAAATTCTGCGGGTTGAACAAGCAGATTTCTTCAACAGAATAATTACTGGAGGGAACACCTTTAGAGTAAAAGACCTATGGATTAATAGACTTAGAAGATATCCATATTTTTTTAATAGGCAGGACTAAACTTTGTATCTAGGGATTCATACTTGGGTGGTAAAACCATAAAAAACTTAAATTTTTTGACTCTTAAAGCTCTGTTTGGAATATGAAATGCAACATAGACGATGATGGTAGCCTAATGAATAGGATACTTAAATTTTTTAAACCAGGAGCCACTATTTCAGATAAAAACCTGTTTATTTGCGTCAGGATACAATCAATTTTCTTTTTTTTCTTTTTTTTTTTCCTTTTTTTGCGGTACGCGGGCCTCTCACTGTTGTGGCCTCTCCCGTTGCGGAGCACAGGCTCCGGACACGCAGGCTCAGCGGCCATGGCTCACGGGCCCAGCCGCTCCGCGGCATGTGGGATCCTCCCGGACCGGGGCACAAACCCGCGTTCCCTGCATCGGCAGGCGGACTCTCAACCACTGCGCCACCAGGGAAGCCCCAATTTTCTTTTTTTTGTACAGAAGTATGAAACTTTTTTAAAATTAATTTTTCTGTTGCATTGGGTCTTCATTGCTGTGCGTGGGCTTTCTCTAGTTGCGGCGAGTGGAGGCTACTCTTTGTTGTGGTGCGCAGGCGTCTCATTGCGGTGCCTTCTCGTTGCGGAGCGTGGGCTCTAGGTGTGCGGGCTTCAGTAGTTGCAGCGCGTGGGCTCAGTAGTTGTGGCTCGCGGGCTCTAGAGCACAGGCTCAGTAGTTGTGGCACATGGGCTTAGTTGCTCCACGGCATGTGGGATCTTTCTGGACTAGGGATCAAACCCATGTCCCCTGCATTGGCAGACGGATTCTTAACCCCTGCGCCACCAGGGAAGTCCCAAGTGTGAAACCTTTTATTGCTACTATTTTTTGGTCATAAAAGATAAATTTTTTCACGTTTTATCCCTTCTTAAATCAGGGTGCATATTACAGTTGGTGCATTTTACAATTGTTTAATTGAAAGCTCAGCTTTCAAAAACAAAAACAAAAGCAAGAATATCCAGAAAAATTCTGAAAAAGAATAGTACTAGAAGAGAGGACTAGCTCTACCAGGTTAAAACCTAATTCTAAGATGCAGTAGTTGAAACATTATGGTATTAGTCTATGAATAGAAGTGTGTGAATGGGTGGAACAGTGGAACAAATTAGGAAATCTAAATGCATCAAGGAATTGAGTATATTTTAAGGTGGCATTTCAAATTGTTGGGGAAAAAAATGGATTATTCAGTCTACGATTTAGGGACAACTGAATAGACATTTAGGAAAAAGTAAAGTTGAATCCATGCTGTATACTTTACACTGGATTCAAAGATTTAAATATAAAAAAGATGAAACCATGAGAGTAAAACCATGGAAGACTTATTTTATCATCGGAGGGTGGCTTTCTAAGAATAGGAGAAAACCCGGAAATCATAAAAGATGGACACTTTTGGCTATAAAAGTATCACAAACTGGTTAAAACCATTTGCAAGTAGCAGGGATATGGCTAATTTTTTTTCATATGTAAAGAACACTTAGAACATGAAGATGATCAATCTTATTTAAAAGTGGTCAAAGGATACACTCTGATAGTTCATAGAACAGGAAGTAAAATAGATAATAAACGTATTAAAAGATGCACAGTCATAACAAAGGAAACTGTGATTAAAACTGCACTGCAGGGCTGTTGGAGAGGCTGTGGGAACCCCCATCCCCTGCACTGGCAGGTGTACCCTTAACCGCTGCGCCACTAGGGACGCCCCTAATACAGCAATATTTACCAACATTTCAGATTTACTTTTAGCAATACTTTTAGGAATTGACCCCAAATGATGTATGTTTCTCATTGTTTATTATATTAAAAATTTAAACAAAACCTCAGTCACCATCAAAAAGAGGCTGGTTAAATATATTAAGTGACAACTGTTGGAGGCCAGAGAGAATGAAATGTTCCCACCAAACTGAGAGCATCTTGAGACCAAAACACAAGGCAGGCAGCTCCACATAATCAACAGATCAGTTTATTATAGGGTAACTTACAGGGTGGGATCCGGCAGGCAGTGATCCAGAAGCGTTCACAACTGCACTCCGCATGTCTTAGGGGCTATTGGGACGATTTTATAGTTAACCTAGAGTACAGGGGTACGTGCTTGTGAACAGGACGTGCATTCCTAAGTCAAGATGATTGAGTGGGTAACTGGTCTCATGGGTAGGGGAATATGTCAGCAAAGGTCTTCAATGTTTGGGGACTAACAGAGCATAGAGGCCCCCTGGTCCTAATGATTATTAAACAATATCTATTAACTACAAAGCCTTTGATGACAGAGAAGTGGTTTACCACACAGTACCATCCTGGGCAGGGTCTGTGGAAGGACAGGAGGAACTGTATGGGCCTAAGATGGCATCAGTTATGCTAACAGCCGTACAACCAACCATACAGTGGAGTACTGAATCAAATCCAGTAGGAAGATTTTCATGTGCTGATATAGAATGAGCTCAAGTGTATATTGTTGAGTGAACTTTAGTACAGGACTGGGTGTACGTTATAGTATTTGTGTACAGGGGGCGTGCCTGGAATTCTCCGTCACAAAACATCTGAATATATAAGAAACAGAAAGCATTGGTTGCCTATGGAGAGGGAAGCTAAGTGGCTGGAAGACAGAAGTATGAGGGAGACTTCACTCTGTATGTAACTAAACATTTTGAATTTTGATTTTGAATTTCAGATTTTAAATTTACTTAATGCTAGGAACTATAAATTTGCAATCACATCAAATATATCTGTCAAAGGGAGGGAAGAGGGGCAAGGTAAAAGTAGAAGATGGATAAAGGAACAGGTTAAAAAATATATATTGCTGTGAATTAGGGTGTTCTCAAATTCTGGTGTTGAATTTGGCTCTGTATTACACAGAATCAAGTATCCATTATTATGTTTGCTGCTTGACATTCCAATTAGCTAATTACCCACCATTAATAGTGCCTTAATTTTTGACTCGAATACCTTTTTATACCCATTGAGGTAAGAAAATGTTTTCTTAAACAAAACACAACTTTAATGGTTTCCTAATATTTCATCCCTAAGTGAACAAAATGGAGTTGTTGATATATGAAAGTAGATGCAATTCTGTTTGAAATTTCATGCTACCTGCTTTATAGAACAGTAGGAAAACACCCTTTTCTTGTAATTTCAGTTGAGAATTCTACACTAAAGGTAATAATTGAAATACTTTTAAAATACCAATTATAGCTGCTTTACACATTGTAAAACACAGTTTTTCCTCCCCCAAATGTATTAATATGTTAATTTGATGTTTACCTCTAAGCTTTGGCAAACAGAATGTAAATGCAACTATAATTCTAGAGTAATTTCATGTGCTCTCTGATCATGTGATCTATTTTCTTAAAATTTAAGATACTTTTAAAAGGAAGTTTGTGTTTTTCTGTTATTCCTTAGATGCAGTTTCATCAGGGAACCTAGAGAAAGCCTTTTTTTTCCCTTTCTGCTGTTTGATTTCCTACTTGGTATAAAGATTTTATTTCTGGATACAATAAGTTTGAAATTTCAAATTGATAGCTATGAATGGCCTTAAGTTTATCAAAACCCTCCCCAAATAGTATTTAGATGCCCATTTATTTGTTTTATTTAAGGGATCTACATTTTGTTAAGAAACGTTTGATGTTATGTGCTTTACTTTGATTAAAACAAATCACACAGCATTGTCTTGATCATTTGCTTTTGTGTAAAGGTAGACAACTTATATGGAGTTAAGTATTTACATGAACATTTATGACATTAGTAAAATTAGTTTTCTTTCTTAAAACTTTTGACTTTTAGTCTAATTATACATAGGAGAAACCAAAATGAACTTTTAGATTTAGATGAATGCCTGTTGGAATTGACTAGCTACATAATCATCGTAGAGATGGGAAACTTGGTTTTCTGGGTAGGTTAAGCTAAGGTTGCATCTCTGCCCTGAGTGGATTCATATGTATCTTATAGTGCAGTGTCGTTTGCTAGACTCTGTAGGTGATTTTTCAGATGTCTGCATTTACAAAGTTAAAATAGATATTTTACACTTTGTTTTGTTTTTTCTTGCCACTTAAGAAAACATGGTGCTTCCCTGGTGGCACAGGGGTTAAAAACCCGCCTGCCAACGCAGGGCACACGGGTTCAAGCCCTGGTCTGGGAAGATCCCACATGCCGCAGAGCAACTAAGCCCATGCACCATAACTACTGAGCCTGCGCGCCACAACTACTGAAGCCTGCGCGCCTAGAGCCCATGCTCCGCAACAAGAGAAGCCACCACAATGAAGAGTAGCCCCCGCTTGCCGCAGCTAGAGAAAGCCTACGCGCAGCAACGAAGACCCAATGCGGCCAAAAATAAATAAATAAATTTATAAAAAAGAAAACATGGCAAATTGTGTCTAAGAAATAATTAGCATACATGACATTAAAAGGGCTAATTGGCACCCCAGTGTTATAGCAGCAGTATTTACAATAGCCAAGAGATGGAAGCAACCTAAGTGTCCATCAACAGATGAGCGGATGAAGAAGATATATGTGTGTGTGTGTGTGTGTGTGTGTTTGTAAAATGGAATACTACTCAGCCATAAACAAGAATGAAAGTTTGCCATTTGAGCAACATGGATGGACTCGGAAGGCATTATGCTAAATGAAATAAATTAGACAAAGACAAGTACTGTATGATATCACTTATACGTGGAATCTAAAAAATACAACAAACTAGTGAATATAACAGAAACAGACTCACAGATACAGAGAACAAATCATTGCTTATCGGTGGGGAGAGGGAAGTGGGGAGAGGCAGGACTAGGGTAGGGGATTAAGAGAGCCAAACTGCCATTTGTAAAATAAATAAGCTACAAGGATATATTGTACAACACAGGAAGTATAGCCAGTATTTTATAATAACTATAAATAGAATATAACCTTTAAAAATTGTGAATCACTATGTTATACATCTGAAACTTATACCGTACATCAACTATACCTCAATTTAAAAAAATGCTAATTGGGCTTCCCTGGTGGCACAGTGGTTGAGAGTCTGCCTGCTAATGCGGGGGACACGGGTTCGAGCCCTGGTCTGGGGGGATCCCACATGCCGCGGAGCAACTGGGCCTGTGAGCCACAACTACTGTGCCTGCGCGTCTGGAGCCTGTGCTCCGCAACAAGAGAGGCCGCGATAGTGAGAGGCTTGCGCACCGTGATGAAGAGTGGCCCCCGCTCGCCGCAACTAGAGAAAGCCCTCGCACAGAAACGAAGACCCAACACAGCAAAAATAAATAAATAAATAAATTAATGTTTAAAAAAATGCTAATTGATCATGGTCTCATAGTCCCCCTTTTTTTTTAAATCTTAAAGGTAATTTTATATGAGCCTTGGGGCACAGGAACCATCACTGTTTTTAGGGGTTTGTAAATATGTTTCATGGTAAGTTGGTTTCTGAAAGTAAAATAAATTTTTGTTTAATGAAGACGTTTGTATTTGTAATAAAAGTACTACTACTGCGTTCCCAACCCTAAAGTCCTCCCAGATTCTTATAACTCTATTGGTTGTGGTGTTTTCTCCTTCTTCTCTAGAGTTGTCTTTGTGGGAAGTTTGTACTCCGTCCATTGCGACCATGCCGTAGATACTCCACTCCAGGCAGTTCTCGGTATGTAGCATGTCTCCCTGTAAATAAATAGGCTTTTAACTGTATGCTGAGGGGCGTGTGTGTGTGTTCGTTCTTTGGATATGAGAACGTCTGCTTAAAATCTTTTTTTTTTTAAGGGGTACAAACACTGGAGCTTTGCCGTAATATCTTTGGAGCATTATTTATTTGTAGGCGAAAATTCGTTAGGTGCTCCTTTTGGTTCTTTGGTGACTGGATGGCATCCACGGTAGACCCCCCCACCGCTTTATGGCAAATAGATATACATCCAGAGCTCAGCACGTTGGAACTTAAAAAGTATTTGTTCTACTTGACATTGTGTTTTATTGTATTTACGGAAATGTTTAAGGGAGGGGACTGTTGAAAATTAGTGATACTTGTTTTTTGGGTTCAAAGGAAACCTCATGATTGTGAACATGCCAAGGTTTTTTTTTTTGATGTGGACATTTTTAAAGTCTATTGAATTTGTTACAGTATTGCTTCTGTTTTATGTTTTGGTTTTTTGGCCCGGAGGCATGTGGGATCTTAGCTCCCTGACCGGGTATCAAACCTGCACCCCCTGCATTGGAAGGCGGATTCTTAACCACTGGACCGCCAGGGAAGGCCCTGAACATGCTAAGTTTTAAATGTTAAAGGGCAAATTGCTTCATTCTTCCTATCCTAGATACTACCATGTTAAAAAATTATCCATAAAGAAATATTATTTTTTGTTGTGAACATATTAAAAAACAAAGGGGAAGGTGATGTGCAGCTGTGGTGATAAACTGGGCTGCTGTGATCTGAATCAGTGGTAGAGAAATAGAGGCTTCAGGTCTTTGAGACTCTTACATTAGTCTAGGGAAGTAGGTTTAGGAGAGCCAAAAAATAAAAATGTGTTTCCTATTTCTTTCATTTAGGTTGTCTTCTAGCAAAATTGCCGGAGCTGGCATCTTGTTCGTTGGTGGCGGTATTGGTGGCACTATCCTGTATGCCAAATGGGATTCCCATTTCCGGAAAAATGTAGAGAAAACCATACCTTACTCAGACAAACTCTTTGAGATGGTTCTTGGTTCCTCACCGTATACTGTTCCATTGCCAAAGAAGCCGGTAAGAGTTTTAAGCACAATTTCAGTTTATCCTAGAGAATACTTTGAAAAGCAGGTTGTTTTCATCTTGAAAATATTTTGCAGGGTATATGTTTTCATTTTTTAAGAAATTGAAGTAATATTATGTAGAGCTGGATTTTTATCCCTTTGGAGTCCCATAAGTGCTCTCATTTAGTCCACATCGTATAGAAAATAATTATGTGGCACACGAGGCTACATGGAAGGGGCAGCTCGGGCAGAAGTAACCCCAGCTGCCCTGTGGATGGAGGGGGTTCTGTGTCAGCCTACAGCATTGCAGCTCTCAAAAACTCTGACTTAGAAGACTAAAAACATAAACGTAGAATGGCCATGACACAGGACCCACATGTCATAGTTAGTAATGGCTCCTTTTAGACCTCAAAACAGCCACACAATTTTCAGCTACATACTGATTCTGTGACGGAAATACCTTCTAGTATTCCTGGAACTTTGTGCATATTCTTCAGTTTCACCCTTTTTCCCCCATTAGGCTTACACATTTTTTTTAAACATGTTAACATACTACTTCTTTCAAACGGGTGCTTGAAAACAATGTATAAAAGAGAGCATGAATTTTTGCTGATTTGGTATTGGATATTTCTTTATGCTGTGAGGCTGGACATGGCTGACCAGTTCTTTATTAGAAACTGGGTAGATGTCTGTTCTCCAGTATCTAACATGGTCTCGAGACCAATCCTATGACAGAGTTACTATGTGGAAAAGCAGGTGTCCTCTGACTTCTCTCACCTCCACCTCAAATGACTCAACATGTTCTTGGTCTTCTACATCATTTATTCTTCCATCTGAACTTCAAAATGTCCATGTGGGCTGAGGGAGGTAGTGTTGCAGCTTCAGTAGTCAAGGAGCAGAATCCTGTGGCGTCATTCTAAAGTCCTGGGCCTATTTTAAGCTCCATGACCTGGGAGAAAGAGCTGGAAGCAATTTCAGGAGCATACAGTCAGGCTGAACAGTTCAGAGTAGTGTTCTTTTCTCCCTTGACATGACTTCAGGTGTCATTCTCAATAGCCTTAGCCTCTTCTTGCTCCACTTTCCCTACCCTGCTGAACATTGCCACTTGTGAACTTTGCATGTCTGTACTCCACCACCTCAAAACTTGCACTCTTCCTGATTTGCTTTTTATGTATTAAAGATTGTACCACGCTGTCAAGTAACTCAGTTAGAATTCTTGGATTCATCTTCACAGCTGCCCATATTTTGTAGCTATCGGATCTTTTTTTTTTTAGTGTCATTCATTTCTTTTTTTAAAGAAATTCATTTATTTATTTATTTTATTTATTCATTTTTGGCTGCATTGGGTCTTTGTAGCTGCGCGTGGGCTTTCTCTACTTGCGGCAAGCGGGGGCTACTCTTCGTTGTGGTGCGGGCTTCTCATTGCAGTGGCTTCTCTTGTTGTGGAGCACGGGCTCTAGGTGCGTGGGCTTCAGTAGTTGTGGTGTGCGGGCTCAGTAGTTGTGGCTCGCAGGTTCTAGAGCGCAGGCTCAGTAGTTGTGGCGCACGGGCTTAGTTGCTCCGTGGCATGTGGGATCTTCCCAGACCAGGGCTCAAACCCGTGTCCCCTGCATTGGCAGGCGGGTTCTCAACCACTGTGCCACCAGGGAAGTCCTAGCTATCCCATCTTGTTAGATCTCTAATGTTTATTCTTTTTCTTTCCACCATCTTTATCTCATTTCTGACCTTTATCACTTTGTATTAAAATTAGCCCTGTTCCTCTCCCCTGACACACAGCCTTTCCCACTTCCTCCCAGTCTCCAACACCTCCAGTCTCTCTTCCTAACATGATCTAGGCCATCCTTATATCAGTATCAGAGAATCTTCTAGAATAAGTGCTGGGATGTTTTCATGATATTTTCATCATATCACTTAATCAAGAACTTTGATTCCTATTGTTTTAAAGACAGAAGAGAGATTGTCTCATGTTCTGAATAAGGAAAGTGAAGCCAGGAGTGGTTAAATGTTAACCTAGGAGCTGGCTATTGGTTCCTTTATTTCTGTAGTTTATGGCTTTTGCTGGTTCTTAAGTTGACATTTAGTACCCTTGGCATTCTGGCTCTCATTTACATTTCCAGTCTTATCTCTGTATGGTCCTGCCCATAAATACTTAGTTTTATACTTGTTTACCCTACAAATATGCCTTGTGCTTTTCATTCATTCATTTACTCAAATGTCAGTCAAGTGATTATTATGTACCAGGCATTGTTCCAAGGTCCTTGGTAAACTAGAGAACTAAAGAGTGATCCTTTCCATTTGTACAACTCTACTCATGTTTGTCTTCTACTCAGAATGACTTCCTTTCTTTTGTCTTTCAGTGTTCTCTTCAAGGCCTGCATCCTTCACTACACAGCTGAATTCCAATAGCAATTAATGTTTTTATTTTTTAATTTGTACCATTTATTCAGCACCCTGTACTGTGTGCATTCTTACAAACTTGTTTCTTTTAGAAACTGCATTTTATTTCATGGTAACCCTTTTAGTGTCAACATGGTTATTTATGCATAGACAGTAAATACTGAGAGAAGATAAACCTAAAATCTTTTTGATGGACATAGAATAAGACCTGTCTAAATGGTGACACATGTTATGTTCCTGGATGGGATGTAATATAAAAATGTCATTTCTCTTAAATATATGCATTTCTCTCAAATCTCTCTTAAATATGTATATATTTGAGAGAAATAATGTTTTTATGATGTGTGTGTATGTGTACATAAATACACACACAGACATCTAATATGAATTCTAATTGATTTTTCCAGAGGGTGAAGAACCAGACAAGATGATTTTAAAGTTCATGTGGAGGAATAAGTAATGTATAAGACTAGTCAAGGACATTTTTTAAAAGTGTTGGGGTAGGGAGTCAGAGGTCACTTGCTTTTCCAGATACTGACTGTTATAATCCTACTTTCGTAAAACAATAAGATTTGACATAGGAATAGAAATTAGAGGACCAGAACAACGGAGTCTGGAAATAGCTCATATTTATACACAAACACATACACACACATTTGTTGTGAGAGTGTGAGTTGCCAGAACCTTATGTGAAAGTGATAATATCTTAAAAATATACAAGCCCTCTGACCCGGCACTCCCTCTTCTGGCAGCTGTCCTGCAGACGTCACACTCTAGTGCTTTTCAGTTGTCTGTGGACAAGAATGCTTAACAAAAATCAGGAAACAACTTGAATGTCCATAAGTAGGGGAGTAATTGACCAAATTATGGGATTTGCCACTCCATTAGGATATACAATTAAATTAGGATATTATTCAACTAAAAAGAATTTCTTGACCAGAAGTGAATGTCCATAATATGTTGTTAAATGAAAAAAAGCAAGTTACATGATAATTTGTATAATATAAAATTAACTATTTTAGTTTGTTTAAAGAAATGAAAAATGGTATATGTATATATACCTGAACTCATGGGTGGAAGGAAGATTTCAGGGCATTAACAGTGGCTCCCTGAGAGTGCTGGAAGGAGCAGTGGAGGGGCAAACTAAAACAATGATGTATCTGAATGTATGTTATTTTGCTTGTTATATAGTGAGCATGCATTTCATGAGTTAAAAAATAACAGAATTTTAATAATAAGAAAAAGGATATATTTCTGATTTCTGGTAGTGACAAAATTCAGAACCATTTTTATTATGTTTGAGTAGTCATCTTAGGGATATCTGAGTCCCATTGCCAAGTTCTGGCAAAAAGGGGGACAACATAGGTGGTAAATGAAAATATTTCTGTTACTCAGTAATTTTCTGTGGCACATCACCGGCAGTCCTGTTAATGAGTGGTGCCTTAAACTTAAGGCAGGTGGTTATTGAGAAGAACAGGCATTACTCACAATTGGATCATATATCTTACTTAGTGTGCAGGTACAGGAATCTTGGAGATTAAAGAGAAAAAAGATGAATTTTCATTTTTACTCAGAGCCTTCTAAAAAAAAATTTGTTTTTAACTGAATTTATTTAGAAGACACCGTAACAGGATTTAGAATGAGAATGGAAATAGCCTTCTCAGTGTTGTATATATAAAAGGAATGGTGTTTGAAGGGAAGGTCATATATCATGTACTTTATTAGTTGCCCTAAGAGAAGTCTTTGTTACTATTAAAATATAGACTAGTCATTTGGAATGACGTTTTTGGACTGCGTTTTTCTAGTACGATGGCTTCTCTTACTATGGTTAATAAAATACATTGTTTTGGCACATACATACAATGGAATATTACTCAGCCATAAAAAGAAACGAAATTGAGTTATTTGTAGTGAGGTGGATGGACCTAGAGTCTGTCATACAGAGTGAAGTAAGTCAGAAAGAGAAAAACAAATACCGTATGCTAACACATATATATGGAATCTAAAAAAAAAAAAAGGTAGAGGGGTGGGATAGGGAGGGTGGGAGGGAGACTCAAGAGGGAGGGGATATGGAGATATAGGTATATATGTAGCTGATTCACTTTGTCATACAGCAAAAACTAACACAACATTGTAAAGCAATTATACTCCAATAAAGAAGTTTTAAAAAAATTAAAAAATAAAATACATTGTGGTAAATTGTTGATACCTTTATGTTAAAAGCCTGAAAAACTTGACTTTTAAAATAATACAAGATACTTTGTGCTGCCTGTGTTTAAGAACACGTATCATATCTGAAATGTTAAATGTTTTTCATTTCCAAGATTCAGTCTGGTCCACTAAAAATCTCTAGTGTATCTGAGGCAATGAAAGAATCTAAACAGCCTGCTTCACAACTCCAAAAACAAAAGGGAGACACTTCAGCTTCAACAACAGGTACCTATATTTAGAATCATTCTTTTAAAATTATAGGTAAATGAATTGTTTTAATGTATTTGTACCCATGGTCAGGAGGGGGGGGCCCGTCCGCATGAAGGACTCTTCCCTCACCTTGGGGAGGGAGTATTCTCACCTGTCATCTTGGCTCTCATTTTAAGGGTTGAGTGGGATATGAAATTGGGCTTTATTGTGAACAGCTACTAAGTAATGGTAACAAGAATTGTCTTGCCTGCAGCACACTTATTTTTCTGTTACTTTTTCCTTTTCTCTGACTCCTAACTTTCCCTCTCTTTAGATTTTAAGATTTGTTCTCTTTCCACACCTCTTTCTTCTACCTGTTCACCAACTCTTTTTTCTCTCTTCTTTCTTAGTGATGAAGTGTCTTGATCTAGTTTTGATCTGCAGATTTTTTTTTCCCTTGATGATTGTAATCCCACACTAATTTATAGCACTTCCTAGTCCTAACCTGGTCTGCATGCATTTGAGTTTATTATGTTTCTCCTTTCACTTCTGTCCTTGATTAAATCACCTGAGTTTTACTCAGTAAATACTGAGTATCTACTGTGTGCCAAGTGCTGGGTGTCTTTTAGGCACTGGGGTCATAGCAGTGAACAAAACAGTCAAAACAAACACACAAATGCTGTGAAGATTCCTTAGTGGGATGAGGGGAGGGAAGTCGCGTCTAAATATACCAGTAAATTACGTATAGGATGTCATACAGTGGTAAGTGTGGGAGGGAATACTGCAATTTTAAATGGAGTGGGTAAGGAAAGCTTCCTCTGGCATGTGTCATTTGGGCAGAGACTAGAAAGAGATGAGGGAGTCGGTCATGTAAAGGGCTGGTGGGGAAGAGCACCCAGGCAGAAGGACTAGCTAGTGCAAAGGCTTGGCGTAGTCTAGCAAGGAGCAAATGAAACCGGGGTAGAGTAAGAGGAGAGTAACAGCAATAGTAGAGAGGGGGCAGAAAGCCTATAGTGGCAGTCTTCGGAGGCCGACATAAGAGTTTTGTTTTCTAGTCCGAGTAAGATGGGAGGATTATGAGTCGGGGGTTGATAGCTGACTTTTAATAAGATTACTGGCTATTGTGGAGAATAGATAAAGGAACCAGGGACAGAGCAAGGAGACCAGTTAATGGGCTTTGTGATAATCCAACTTTAACTCTTAAATGGGACCTTCAGGTTATTTAAAATTTAAAATTAAAAATTTTTTTTCTCCATTTTGTTGCTCCCCACTCCACCATCTATTCCACCTTAAGAATTACTCATTTCTCTTCCATCAACACTTTTATTTATAATTTATAAGCTCTTGATTTTTCAACCTTCTTTTCTTTAAAAATATGTCTATGAAGTAATTTTTTTAACTGAGTCCTGTCCTTTACTCACTCACCATCTAAACTGTGAACTTTTCTTCTTTGTGTTTAAAATTGCCATCCTGTTCTTGCCCACACCTCTTTCATCTCTGCCACTCTTCAAAGCAATTAAAAAATAGTTTTTGGTTACTTTTATCTACCTTCTTCATTACAGGCTCTTTTCTCATTTGTTATTATTTTTCCATGTTATGTAAATCTTATGCCCCCTTCTCATGTTAAGATTTAGTACCATTTAGTACTGTTATTAGAAGGCTTGCCTGAGAATAATGGTTAAAATGCAGGTGGATGCTGACCAGACTCTTTTCTCTTGTGCTTTCCCAGCCATTGCTCATTGTGTGTGGGTTTGTGCAGTGGACAGCGCCCCTGACTGTTTGTGTGTTTGAGTAGTGGCAGCACATGTGTTTGTGTCTTTAAGGAGTCAGATGTGAAGTGGGAGGTAGTAGTAGTGGATTCCTGTGTGTTTCTCTGTTAACCCAGGAAACTGTAAATACCATGTGTAACATATATTTATAGCACCTGCAGAGGCAGCTCAAATCCTTTCTGCAGCAGGTGACACACTGTCCGTCCCAGCGCCTGTGGTTCAGCATGAGGAATCTACAGAAACTGATCACCCTGAAACTGGTGAAGGAAAACCCAAGCCTGCAACTTCAGGTAGTTAAATTATCTGTATTTGTGGTTATGTAAATGATATACTCATCAAAACTATGCAATGTCTAGGCATTCCCTAAATTTCAAAGTCTGAATAAATCTTTGAAAACAAGGGGTTTAAGAGCTGACCCTTTATTTCTTCATGTTGGAATCATTGAGTGATGATGTGGTTTTAGAATCTTTATCACAAAAATGCCCTCAAGTTGATACATCTGGCAAGCACAAATGATGGTGTTTTTATGTCCCCATTAGCTGTTGAAATTCTGTGCTGAAATTTGATTTCCTCTCATTTAGTTTTAGTGCAAGAGGAAGCATCCTCAACTTCTGTAAGGGAGCGGCCACCTGAAGAAGTTGCAGCTCGGCTTGCGCAACAGGAGAAGCAAGAGCAAGTTAAGATTGAGTGTATGTAAACCTGACGCTTCTTAAGTACTTGGGTCATCTCTCTCGGTTGCTCTTTTCTTCAGCTGTCACACATGTTTCTCATCTGTCAGCTCTTTGTGGTTTCTTTAGTGGTGTTGCTCTATTCACCATCTTTATTTTATCATTTGTGTTCTTTCCATCTAAACTTTTACCCAGGTGACAAGGGCTATTCTAATACACATAAATTCAAATGATTCATGTACTTTGTCCTTTTGTTTTTATCATGGTTAGTGCTGAAGATTCTTTATACTCTGCGGAACAGAAATTATTTATGTTTTGGCCACTTGCCTAAGAGTCTTCTAACTGTTACACTCATACATTTATTTGTGCAGGTTGGAATGGCTCCCACTCTGGTTTATTACCTGGCCTCTGGACTCAGTCTAGCTGCCCCCTTATCTGACATCATTGGGGGACGGAACGTTCCACACATTGCTGGTTTCCACCTAACCGAAGCATATTCCTTTTTAAGCTTCAATTTTACAGTAGGTTTTTTGATGGCTTAAAGAAAGATGTTAGTGGGACTTCCTGGCGGTCCAGTGGTTAGGACTCTGCGCCAAGGGCCCAGGTGTGATCCCTGGTCGGGGAACTAAGAGCCCGCCTGCCTCAGGGTCAAAAAAACGACAGATATTAGTTATCTAAAAATGTATTTTCCTGTCTTAAACGAGGTACCTGGAACATAATTTATTGTACTGTGCTGCAATATATTGATGTCCCTGGAGGTAGTGTGCATGTAGCTTTTTGCTGGACTAAGAGACGTTAGTTTTAAATTCTTAGGACAGCTGTTTATAGTTTTTCTTTTTTTTTGGTTTTTTGTCTCCATCACGTTTTTCTGTTGTTTTTTTTTGTCCTGAGTGGTTCTTGTTTTCCTTCAACTTGCTGGCTCTGTCCTACTCCTAGGAGGCAAGTTTGTTAGAATTGTGTACAGAGTAGAAGGGCCAGAATGAGCACAGATGTCGGGCATTCGTTTGATTACTTGGATTTGGTTTTTGGTCTTAGCTGTGTGAGTTTATTTTGGGGCTCTTTATTCTGTTCCATGGATCCATATGTCTCTTTTTCTTTCAGTACCACACTGTTTTGATTACTGAGCTTTGTAGTGTTTTCTGAAGTCTGGGAGGGTTATCTTTCCAACTTTGTTCTTTTTCCTCAGGATTGTTTTGGCAATTCTGGGTCTTTTCTGGTTCCATATAAATTTTAGGATTATTTGTTCTAGTTCTGTGAATAATGTCATGGGTATTTTGGTAGGGATTGCATTAAATCTGTAGGTTGCTTTGAGTACTGTGGACATTTTAACAATATTAATTCTTCCAGTCTGAGAACATGGGATATCTTTCCATTTCTTAGAATCATCTTCAGTTTCCTTTATCAGTGTATCGGTCTTTCACCTCCTTGGTTAGGTTTATTTGTAGGTATTTTATTTTTTGGTGCGATTTTAAATGGGAATTGTTTCTTTACTTTCTCTCTGATGTTTCATTGTTAGTGTAAAGAAATGCAACAGATTTCTATATATTAATCTTGTATCCTGTCACCTTGCTGAATTCATTTATCAGTTCTACTAGTTTTTGTGTGGAATCTTTAGGGTTTTCTATATAGAGTGTCATGTCATCTGCGTATAATGACAGTTTTACCTCTTCCCTTCCAATTTGGATACTTTTTATTTTTCTTGTCTGATTCCTGTGGCTAGGACTATCCAGTACTATGTTGAATAGAAGTGGTGAGAGTGGGCATCCTTGTCTTGTTCCACTATTTAGTGGGAAGGCTTTCAGCTTTTCACTGTTGAGTATTATATTGGCTGTGGGTTTGCCATAAATGGCTTTTATTATTATGTTCTCCCACATTGGTGAGAGTTTTTATCATGAAGCGGTGTCAAATTTTATCAAATGCTTTTTCTGCATCTATCGAGATGATCATGTGGTTTTTGTCTTTTCGTTTGTTGCTGTGGTGTATCACAGTGATGGATTTGCATATGTTGAACCATCCTTGTGACCCTGGAATGAATCCAACTTGATCACGGTTAATCCTTTTTATATGTTGTTGTATTCGGTTTGGTAATATTTTGTTGACAATTTTGACATCTCCATTCATCAAAGATATTGGCCTGTAATTTTCCTTTTTATTTTGTAGTGTCTTTGTCTGGTTTTGGTATCAGGGTGATATGGGCTTATAGAATGACCTTGGGAGTGTTCCCTCCTCTTCAGTCTTTTGGAAGAATTTGAGAAGGATAGGTATAAGTTCTTTGTATATTGTTGTAGAATTCCCCATTGAAGCCATCTGATCCTGGATTTTTGTTTGCAGGGAGTTTTTTTAAATTATAGATTCTATTTCACTTCTAGTGATTGGTCTGTACAAATTATGTTTCTTCTTGATTCAGTTTTGGCCAGCTGTATGTTTCTAGAAACTTGTCCATTTCTTCAAGGTTGTCCACTTTGTTGGCATATAATTGTTCATAGTATTTTCTTCTTAATGATTTCTTTTGTATTTCTGAGGTATTAGTTGTTATTTCTCCTCTTTCATTTCTTATTTTGTTTATTTGGGTCCTCTCCTTGGTGAGCCTGGATAAGAGGTTTGTCGATTTTGTTTACCCTTTCAGAAAACCAGCTCTTGCTTTGATTTTTTTTTCTATTTTTTTTAATCTCTGTGTTATTTATTTCATCTCTAATCTTTATTATTTCCTTCTTCCTGCTGAATTTAGGTTTTGTTTGTTCTTTTTCTAATTCTTTTAGGTGGTAGGTTAGGTTATTTATTTGAGTTTTATTTATTTGTTTTTGAGGAAGGCCTTTATTGCTATGAACGTTCCTCTTAGGACTGCTTTTGTTGCCTCCCATAGATTTTTGTATGGTTGTGTTTTCATTGTTGTTTGTCTCAAGGTATTTTTTGATTTCTCTTTGATTTCCTTGTTGACCTATTATTGGTTTTTCAGTAGCATGTTGTTTAGTCCCTATGTAGTAGGTTTTTTTCTCGTTTCTCTTTCTGTGGTTGATTTCTAGTTTCATGCCTTTATGCTCGGAAAAGATGCTTGAAATAATTACTATCTTTAATTACTTATCCTCAATTTGTTGGGCTTGTTTTGTGTCCTAGTATGTGGTTTGTCCTAGAGAATGTTCCATGCGCACTTGAAAAGAATGTGTATTCTGGGTTTTTGGATATAGTGTTGCTGTAGATAGCAATTAAGTCTGACTGTTTTATTGTGTCATTTAGGATCTCTTTTGCCTTGTTGATGTTTTGTCTGAAAGATCTGTCTGTTGATGTCAGTGGGATGTTAGTCTCCTATTAATTTGTTCCCATCAGTTTCTCCCTTTATGTCTGTTAGTATTTATGTGTTTAGATGCTCCTATATTGAGTGTACATAAGTTAATGAGTGTAATATCCTCTTCTTGTATTGATCCTTTTATCATTATATAGTGTCCATCTTTGTCTGTCTTCTTTGTCTTTCTCCATGGCCTTTATTTTAAAATGTATTTTTTCTGGTACGAGTATTGCTGCCCCTGCTTTCTTATTGTTTCCATTTGCATGAAATATCTTTTTCCATCCCCTCATTTTCAGTCTGTGTGTGTCTTTCGCCCTAACGTGGGTCTTTTGTAGGCAGGATATTGTAGGTTCTTGTTTTATTATCTAATCTGCCACTCTGTGTCTTTTGATTGGAGCATTTAGTCTATTGACATTTAAGGTAATTATTGATAGGTATGTATTTTTTGCCATTTAAAGTCTTGTTAACCAATTAACGTCTTCTTTGTTCCTTTCTTCTTCTTTTTGTTTTTCCTTTTGTGGTTTGATGGTTTTCATTTGTATTATGCTTGAATTCCTTTCTTTTTGGTTTTTGTGAATCTCTAGCGTGTTTTGATTTGTGGTTACCCTTGTTTTCAAGTGTGTTAACCCGTTGTTATATCTGCTTGCTTTAGACTGGTAGTCATATAAGCTCAAACACATTGTAAAAGATCTACATTTTCTTATTCCCCTCCCCCACATTTTGTGATTTTGATGTCCTATTTTATATCTTCATGTTTATCCTTTTGCTGTTCACTGTAGTTATAATCGCTTTCACAAAATTTTTTTGATTGTTTCTTAAACTATATACTGGCTTATTTAAGTCATCTTCAATTCTTTTATATATTTGCCTTTCCTATTGCGATTTTCCCTTTCATATAGAAAACCCAAAACATGTTTTATTTTGAAAAAATTCGGGTATACATAAAAGTAAAAATAGTGTAATGAACCCACATAGATCCACCATCTGGATTCAGTAATTATTAATGTTTTATCATACTTTTAAGTGAAATTTTGATTTTCTAAATCTG
The DNA here is from genome assembly GCF_002837175.3 of Physeter macrocephalus. NCBI lineage: Eukaryota > Metazoa > Chordata > Mammalia > Artiodactyla > Physeteridae > Physeter > Physeter macrocephalus. Next base: position 10,742,190 of record NC_041225.1, on the reverse strand, counting down.
TATTTTGTTTGTTTTGAGGGGGAAATGCAATGCAAGACTCAACAGGTGAAGAGGGAAAGATTAAAGTCATTTGGCAGGAGGAATCTAGTTTTTAACTTTTTTTTTTTTTTTTTTTTTTTTTTTTTATCTTCAGCACTAGCCAAGAGCTTAGAAGATGCTCTGAGCCAAACTGCTTGCATTACTCAGCAGGCTATTGTGGCTCAGAATGCTGCGGTCCAGGCTGTCACTGCCCACGCCAACATACTGAAAACAGCCATGGACGATTCTGAGGTGGGCCAAAGAATGTTAGACATGATTTCTTCCTTCTAAGTTGGGCTTTCTCTCACTAAGTGAAGATGAACTAGAATGATTGTCTTTTTAGAAAAACAAACAAAAATGAAAAAAAAAAATTTCAGGTGCCCTTTTTAATGAATTTTATATATGGTGCTTTATCTCACAACAGTGATATGGTATAAGAATTAGTTCAGATTTGCTTTCATATCTTAATAGTGCTTGAATGTATTTGTTGTTTGCCTTTTTTCTTTTGCTTTAAAATCGCCAGCCATTTTTTAATAAACTTTTTTTGTGAGATACTTTTAGATTGACACACAGTTAAAAGAATAATACAGAGATCCCAGGTACCCCAAAACACCAGCTACTTTAAATGCTTATGTTGGTTATTTAACTTACATTGGACACTTCAAAAAATAAAGTAATTACACTAATTAAAATGTAATACTGGGACGCGGGGCTGCGCTGGTGGCGCAGTAGTTAAGAACCCACCTGCCAATGCAGGAGACCCGGGTTTGAGCCCTGGTTCGGGAAGATCCCACGTGCTGTGGAGCAACTAAGCCCGTGTGCAACAACTACTGAGCCTGTACTCTAGAGCCCGTGAGCCACAACTACTGAGCCCGTGTGCCACCACTACTGAAACCCGTCCACCTAGAGCCCGTGCTCCCAATGAAAGAATCCACCACAGCGAGAAGCCCGCGCACCGCAACAAAGAGTAGCCCCCACTAGCCACAACTAGAGAAAGACTGTGCACAGCAACGAAGGCGCAATACAGCCAAAAATAAATAGATAAATAAATAAATTTATTTTTAAAAAAGTAATACTGGGACTCAATAAATTTCCTTTATAATTACATTCAGTTATTCAGTATATAAAAATGTATCTTGACACCAAGTCATTTAAAGAATAAAATGAAATAGAGAACCTATAAATCTCAGGAATCAGGATCATGCATGATCCATAAAGTTACTTTGCCACCATGACTGTGGTTTTTAAAAAATTTAAATACACTTCAGATTGCTTTAGTTGTATGTACGTGCATCACGAAGGAGTTAAATTAGACCTCTGATGCAAACAGTCAAGAAACTACAACCTTTGAAAAATTAAAAGAAAATTCTGTTTTGTTCAAAGTCCACAAGAAAAATTTAAATCTTAGTCAGAGTTCAGTCAGGAAAGTAGAAACCACACAGGCAATATTTACTATGCTGGTTGTACACATGTATAGAGAAGGCTGGAAGTTGCGTGATATCAGGAAGTTGAGTTCAAACCCAAGTAGGTTCTTTCGGAAGGACAGTGATTAGAAGCTTTAGATGTCCATGGTACTGCTTTGGTGGAAGGCTGCATAAGAGGGTATTTCCTCTTCCCACTGAACACATAACATGTAGTGCATGTGGATTAGACAGTATGAGATCGTTTACAATAAAGATGTTACAACTAAAGGATACTTTATAGTAGCACAGTTAACCAGATTAGGGAATATTAGCTGGTGTTAACAAAATAATCAGAAAAACGTATTGAACACAAGTTTTGAAATGTTAAAAATTGATCCCAGCTCTGTTTCTTGTAGTAAAAGAAGCTGTAGGTGCACATGGGCTTGTTCTATAATATATACTGAGTTAATTTCTCAAGGCATTGTTTGTAAACAGTTGGACCAGGCTTGATCGTAGGGGAATCCGATGTCTGTTTTACAGGACAGCTCATCCTTGGACCTCTATAAACAGGAATACCTTTAACAGAGGGAGACACATTTTGGCCCCCCAGATATGTCATTGACATTTACATGATTCATGAGTCTGTTTGGGTTAGTTATGAAGAGTTATCTTAATACAGTACCAGGGTCTTGTAACAGCATATGATAACGTCTTGGAAAATTTTTTATTCAGGATACTGATATGGCCCAAACAGCAACATATTTTGATGTATTTTATTTTGCAAGATGGCTAAAGTGGCAGTTCACTGAATCTTCAACTTGATTATTCACACCATGAAATTAATTGGTTTTGTCACTTTTCAACAATCTGTAGAACAGAAAAATTAGAAAAGTGAGATACAAAGACAGAAAAGAAGTACCAACTATTTCTTCTAAAAGCAGGGGTTCTTAACCTAGAGTTGGGTCTGTGGATAGAATTCAGGGGCTCTCTGAACTTGGATGGAAAACATCTTTATTTTCCCTAGCCTCAAAAGCTTTTCCTTCAATTACGAATAGTGACAACAAAAGCAGTATTGTCAGTAGTATCCATAACTTTATTACCGAGAGAAAGCACAGGTATTTTCGTATTACGTTATGGTACTTGCAGATCTCTTGAAGTATCATTTATGCTCAACACTACTTCTGGATTAGGGTATTTATTAGTTCTACTACTAGATCTTGGTTTCTGTTTCACAGAATTTTAAAATGTATATTTTATGACCATATTTCAATGTAACTGGGCTTCTCTGCAATCTAATAGTTTCATTTTAAGCATTTAAAAGTGTTAACCCTGAGAGGCTTCCTCAGACTGCCACAGTGGTCCGGTGGCAGGGTTAATCCTGCCTTAAGGAACTTGGTGGTTTAAACTTTCCATTGATAATGGATGTACCTTTAAAATCGAGATCACACTAGATGTCAGTAGGAACCTAATGTGGAGAATTGCTTGTGAATGACCCAAACCGGAGGCATTACTTTTGCTGAGCCCTATTCCCCTTAAAGTAGCAGGCCTAGGGCTGCAGAGGCAAAACCACTTCTGTTTCTATCAAGGGAAGATACGGGTTGGGCATCCAAGCAAAGGCCCAGGACGCTGCACTGAGGTTGCACTCATGTCTCAGGTGTGCAGCAGCCCCTGTAGTGGCCCTCTTTGGGCGGCTTGAAATATAATCATTGAACCAATCCAGTCGTTTTTTTCTTTGATAAAAAATATTTCATTCTTTGGTATGTTCCTATTCCTCTCTAAGGTCCTAGCATAGTATATAGTTACCCCTCAGTATCTCCAGGGGGTTGGTTTCAGGACCCGCCACAGACACCAAAACTCACGGATGCTCAGGTCCCGTAGTTGGCCCTCCTGCATCTGTGGATTCAGCCAACTGCAGATTGTGTAGTACTGTGTTGAAAAAAATCTTTGTGTAAGTGGACCCATGCAGTTCAAACCTGTGTTGCTAATAGGTCAACTGTACTTTGAAGAGAAGCCATAAGGTGGTTTTTGCTTCATATCTACACATAATATACTACTTTAAACGATATGTACTTGGCAAAAGAAAAGGGAGGGGAAAAAAGTCATTTAAAATAGTTAATAACTAATTTAAAAAATAGTTTCAAAGAGTTGAAACTGTTCCAAATAACATTCCGCTCATTGTTTATATGATGCAAAATGAGAGGGCGATGCAAGCTGGACTCGCCTATGCCACGCCTTCAGTGATGGGCTTTCTGACACCTCTCTTGTGTGAGCATCTTGCTGCACTGAGTGTGATTATAGTGTTAGAGGTGGTTTTTGTTTTTGGTATGATGTATATCCCCTAGGTATTAGCCAACTCTGCTCAGTTGAGGAAGTGGCAGTCAGTTCCAGTGCTGGAGCAAAACATGTTAGACCTGCCTCAGGAATTTTCAAGGGAGACATATATATATATATATATATATATATATATATATATAAAGATAAAATTCACATTCTATAGAAGTCAGCTCAAGGTGGAGTGGGGTTCTTGACAGGACTTGATTTTATCCTTAAAAATTATGGAGGGTCATTCTTTAGGGTAATGTTTTGGAGGAGTAAGGACCCTCCAAATGTGTAAACTTTCTACTTATTCTTACTATGATTTCAGTAGACCTGCAAATAAGAAAATTTTAAGCATCGGTGCTTCATTGAAGAATGATTTAATCAACAAACAATTCATGACAAGTTATTGTTCTTAACTGATCTTTTCTGCTTCATATCTCCTTTTGAGACTCTGATAAAAAAAAATATTTTTCTTGTCTGATTCCTGTGGCTAGGACTATCCAGTACTATGTTGAATAGAAGTGGTGAGAGTGGGCATCCTTGTCTTGTTCCACTATTTAGTGGGAAGGCTTTCAGCTTTTCACTGTTGAGTATTATATTGGCTGTGGGTTTGCCATAAATGGCTTTTATTATTATGTTCTCCCACATTGGTGAGAGTTTTTATCATGAAGCGGTGTCAAATTTTATCAAATGCTTTTTCTGCATCTATCGAGATGATCATGTGGTTTTTGTCTTTTCGTTTGTTGCTGTGGTGTATCACAGTGATGGATTTGCATATGTTGAACCATCCTTGTGACCCTGGAATGAATCCAACTTGATCACGGTTAATCCTTTTTATATGTTGTTGTATTCGGTTTGGTAATATTTTGTTGACAATTTTGACATCTCCATTCATCAAAGATATTGGCCTGTAATTTTCCTTTTTATTTTGTAGTGTCTTTGTCTGGTTTTGGTATCAGGGTGATATGGGCTTATAGAATGACCTTGGGAGTGTTCCCTCCTCTTCAGTCTTTTGGAAGAATTTGAGAAGGATAGGTATAAGTTCTTTCTATATTGTTGTAGAATTCCCCATTGAAGCCATCTGATCCTGGATTTTTGTTTGCAGGGAGTTTTTTTAAATTATAGATTCTATTTCACTTCTAGTGATTGGTCTGTACAAATTATGTTTCTTCTTGATTCAGTTTTGGCCAGCTGTATGTTTCTAGAAACTTGTCCATTTCTTCAAGGTTGTCCACTTTGTTGGCATATAATTGTTCATAGTATTTTCTTCTTAATGATTTCTTTTGTATTTCTGAGGTATTAGTTGTTATTTCTCCTCTTTCATTTCTTATTTTGTTTATTTGGGTCCTCTCCTTGGTGAGCCTGGATAAGAGGTTTGTCGATTTTGTTTACCCTTTCAGAAAACCAGCTCTTGCTTTGATTTTTTTTTCTATTTTTTTTAATCTCTGTGTTATTTATTTCATCTCTAATCTTTATTATTTCCTTCTTCCTGCTGAATTTAGGTTTTGTTTGTTCTTTTTCTAATTCTTTTAGGTAGTAGGTTAGGTTATTTATTTGAGTTTTATTTATTTGTTTTTGAGGAAGGCCTTTATTGCTATGAACGTTCCTCTTAGGACTGCTTTTGTTGCCTCCCATAGATTTTTGTATGGTTGTGTTTTCATTGTTGTTTGTCTCAAGGTATTTTTTGATTTCTCTTTGATTTCCTTGTTGACCTATTATTGGTTTTTCAGTAGCATGTTGTTTAGTCCCTATGTAGTAGGTTTTTTTCTCGTTTCTCTTTCTGTGGTTGATTTCTAGTTTCATGCCTTTATGCTCGGAAAAGATGCTTGAAATAATTACTATCTTTAATTACTTATCCTCAATTTGTTGGGCTTGTTTTGTGTCCTAGTATGTGGTTTGTCCTAGAGAATGTTCCATGCGCACTTGAAAAGAATGTGTATTCTGGGTTTTTGGATATAGTGTTGCTGTAGATAGCAATTAAGTCTGACTGTTTTATTGTGTCATTTAGGATCTCTTTTGCCTTGTTGATGTTTTGTCTGAAAGATCTGTCTGTTGATGTCAGTGGGATGTTAGTCTCCTATTAATTTGTTCCCATCAGTTTCTCCCTTTATGTCTGTTAGTATTTATGTGTTTAGATGCTCCTATATTGAGTGTACATAAGTTAATGAGTGTAATATCCTCTTCTTGTATTGATCCTTTTATCATTATATAGTGTCCATCTTTGTCTGTCTTCTTTGTCTTTCTCCATGGCCTTTATTTTAAAATGTATTTTTTCTGGTACGAGTATTGCTGCCCCTGCTTTCTTATTGTTTCCATTTGCATGAAATATCTTTTTCCATCCCCTCATTTTCAGTCTGTGTGTGTCTTTCGCCCTAACGTGGGTCTTTTGTAGGCAGGATATTGTAGGTTCTTGTTTTATTATCTAATCTGCCACTCTGTGTCTTTTGATTGGAGCATTTAGTCTATTGACATTTAAGGTAATTATTGATAGGTATGTATTTTTTGCCATTTAAAGTCTTGTTAACCAATTAACGTCTTCTTTGTTCCTTTCTTCTTCTTTTTGTTTTTCCTTTTGTGGTTTGATGGTTTTCATTTGTATTATGCTTGAATTCCTTTCTTTTTGGTTTTTGTGAATCTCTAGCGTGTTTTGATTTGTGGTTACCCTTGTTTTCAAGTGTGTTAACCCGTTGTTATATCTGCTTGCTTTAGACTGGTAGTCATATAAGCTCAAACACATTGTAAAAGATCTACATTTTCTTATTCCCCTCCCCCACATTTTGTGATTTTGATGTCCTATTTTATATCTTCATGTTTATCCTTTTGCTGTTCACTGTAGTTATAATCGCTTTCACAAAATTTTTTTGATTGTTTCTTAAACTATATACTGGCTTATTTAAGTCATCTTCAATTCTTTTATATATTTGCCTTTCCTATTGCGATTTTCCCTTTCATATAGAAAACCCAAAACATGTTTTATTTTGAAAAAATTCGGGTATACATAAAAGTAAAAATAGTGTAATGAACCCACATAGATCCACCATCTGGATTCAGTAATTATTAATGTTTTATCATACTTTTAAGTGAAATTTTGATTTTCTAAATCTGTATTTTGTTTGTTTTGAGGGGGAAATGCAATGCAAGACTCAACAGGTGAAGAGGGAAAGATTAAAGTCATTTGGCAGGAGGAATCTAGTTTTTAACTTTTTTTTTTTTTTTTTTTTTTTTTTTTTTATCTTCAGCACTAGCCAAGAGCTTAGAAGATGCTCTGAGCCAAACTGCTTGCATTACTCAGCAGGCTATTGTGGCTCAGAATGCTGCGGTCCAGGCTGTCACTGCCCACGCCAACATACTGAAAACAGCCATGGACGATTCTGAGGTGGGCCAAAGAATGTTAGACATGATTTCTTCCTTCTAAGTTGGGCTTTCTCTCACTAAGTGAAGATGAACTAGAATGATTGTCTTTTTAGAAAAACAAACAAAAATGAAAAAAAAAAATTTCAGGTGCCCTTTTTAATGAATTTTATATATGGTGCTTTATCTCACAACAGTGATATGGTATAAGAATTAGTTCAGATTTGCTTTCATATCTTAATAGTGCTTGAATGTATTTGTTGTTTGCCTTTTTTCTTTTGCTTTAAAATCGCCAGCCATTTTTTAATAAACTTTTTTTGTGAGATACTTTTAGATTGACACACAGTTAAAAGAATAATACAGAGATCCCAGGTACCCCAAAACACCAGCTACTTTAAATGCTTATGTTGGTTATTTAACTTACATTGGACACTTCAAAAAATAAAGTAATTACACTAATTAAAATGTAATACTGGGACTCGGGGCTTCCCTGGTGGCGCAGTAGTTAAGAACCCACCTGCCAATGCAGGAGACCCGGGTTTGAGCCCTGGTTCGGGAAGATCCCACGTGCTGTGGAGCAACTAAGCCCGTGTGCAACAACTACTGAGCCTGTACTCTAGAGCCCGTGAGCCACAACTACTGAGCCCGTGTGCCACCACTACTGAAACCCGTCCACCTAGAGCCCGTGCTCCCAATGAAAGAATCCACCACAGCGAGAAGCCCGCGCACCGCAACAAAGAGTAGCCCCCACTAGCCACAACTAGAGAAAGACTGTGCACAGCAACGAAGGCGCAATACAGCCAAAAATAAATAGATAAATAAATAAATTTATTTTTAAAAAAGTAATACTGGGACTCAATAAATTTCCTTTATAATTACATTCAGTTATTCAGTATATAAAAATGTATCTTGACACCAAGTCATTTAAAGAATAAAATGAAATAGAGAACCTATAAATCTCAGGAATCAGGATCATGCATGATCCATAAAGTTACTTTGCCACCATGACTGTGGTTTTTAAAAAATTTAAATACACTTCAGATTGCTTTAGTTGTATGTACGTGCATCACGAAGGAGTTAAATTAGACCTCTGATGCAAACAGTCAAGAAACTACAACCTTTGAAAAATTAAAAGAAAATTCTGTTTTGTTCAAAGTCCACAAGAAAAATTTAAATCTTAGTCAGAGTTCAGTCAGGAAAGTAGAAACCACACAGGCAATATTTACTATGCTGGTTGTACACATGTATAGAGAAGGCTGGAAGTTGCGTGATATCAGGAAGTTGAGTTCAAACCCAAGTAGGTTCTTTCGGAAGGACAGTGATTAGAAGCTTTAGATGTCCATGGTACTGCTTTGGTGGAAGGCTGCATAAGAGGGTATTTCCTCTTCCCACTGAACACATAACATGTAGTGCATGTGGATTAGACAGTATGAGATCGTTTACAATAAAGATGTTACAACTAAAGGATACTTTATAGTAGCACAGTTAACCAGATTAGGGAATATTAGCTGGTGTTAACAAAATAATCAGAAAAACGTATTGAACACAAGTTTTGAAATGTTAAAAATTGATCCCAGCTCTGTTTCTTGTAGTAAAAGAAGCTGTAGGTGCACATGGGCTTGTTCTATAATATATACTGAGTTAATTTCTCAAGGCATTGTTTGTAAACAGTTGGACCAGGCTTGATCGTAGGGGAATCCGATGTCTGTTTTACAGGACAGCTCATCCTTGGACCTCTATAAACAGGAATACCTTTAACAGAGGGAGACACATTTTGGCCCCCCAGATATGTCATTGACATTTACATGATTCATGAGTCTGTTTGGGTTAGTTATGAAGAGTTATCTTAATACAGTACCAGGGTCTTGTAACAGCATATGATAACGTCTTGGAAAATTTTTTATTCAGGATACTGATATGGCCCAAACAGCAACATATTTTGATGTATTTTATTTTGCAAGATGGCTAAAGTGGCAGTTCACTGAATCTTCAACTTGATTATTCACACCATGAAATTAATTGGTTTTGTCACTTTTCAACAATCTGTAGAACAGAAAAATTAGAAAAGTGAGATACAAAGACAGAAAAGAAGTACCAACTATTTCTTCTAAAAGCAGGGGTTCTTAACCTAGAGTTGGGTCTGTGGATAGAATTCAGGGGCTCTCTGAACTTGGATGGAAAACATCTTTATTTTCCCTAGCCTCAAAAGCTTTTCCTTCAATTACGAATAGTGACAACAAAAGCAGTATTGTCAGTAGTATCCATAACTTTATTACCGAGAGAAAGCACAGGTATTTTCGTATTACGTTATGGTACTTGCAGATCTCTTGAAGTATCATTTATGCTCAACACTACTTCTGGATTAGGGTATTTATTAGTTCTACTACTAGATCTTGGTTTCTGTTTCACAGAATTTTAAAATGTATATTTTATGACCATATTTCAATGTAACTGGGCTTCTCTGCAATCTAATAGTTTCATTTTAAGCATTTAAAAGTGTTAACCCTGAGAGGCTTCCTCAGACTGCCACAGTGGTCCGGTGGCAGGGTTAATCCTGCCTTAAGGAACTTGGTGGTTTAAACTTTCCATTGATAATGGATGTACCTTTAAAATCGAGATCACACTAGATGTCAGTAGGAACCTAATGTGGAGAATTGCTTGTGAATGACCCAAACCGGAGGCATTACTTTTGCTGAGCCCTATTCCCCTTAAAGTAGCAGGCCTAGGGCTGCAGAGGCAAAACCACTTCTGTTTCTATCAAGGGAAGATACGGGTTGGGCATCCAAGCAAAGGCCCAGGACGCTGCACTGAGGTTGCACTCATGTCTCAGGTGTGCAGCAGCCCCTGTAGTGGCCCTCTTTGGGCGGCTTGAAATATAATCATTGAACCAATCCAGTCGTTTTTTTCTTTGATAAAAAATATTTCATTCTTTGGTATGTTCCTATTCCTCTCTAAGGTCCTAGCATAGTATATAGTTACCCCTCAGTATCTCCAGGGGGTTGGTTTCAGGACCCGCCACAGACACCAAAACTCACGGATGCTCAGGTCCCGTAGTTGGCCCTCCTGCATCTGTGGATTCAGCCAACTGCAGATTGTGTAGTACTGTGTTGAAAAAAATCTTTGTGTAAGTGGACCCATGCAGTTCAAACCTGTGTTGCTAATAGGTCAACTGTACTTTGAAGAGAAGCCATAAGGTGGTTTTTGCTTCATATCTACACATAATATACTACTTTAAACGATATGTACTTGGCAAAAGAAAAGGGAGGGGAAAAAAGTCATTTAAAATAGTTAATAACTAATTTAAAAAATAGTTTCAAAGAGTTGAAACTGTTCCAAATAACATTCCGCTCATTGTTTATATGATGCAAAATGAGAGGGCGATGCAAGCTGGACTCGCCTATGCCACGCCTTCAGTGATGGGCTTTCTGACACCTCTCTTGTGTGAGCATCTTGCTGCACTGAGTGTGATTATAGTGTTAGAGGTGGTTTTTGTTTTTGGTATGATGTATATCCCCTAGGTATTAGCCAACTCTGCTCAGTTGAGGAAGTGGCAGTCAGTTCCAGTGCTGGAGCAAAACATGTTAGACCTGCCTCAGGAATTTTCAAGGGAGACATATATATATATATATATATATATATATATATATATAAAGATAAAATTCACATTCTATAGAAGTCAGCTCAAGGTGGAGTGGGGTTCTTGACAGGACTTGATTTTATCCTTAAAAATTATGGAGGGTCATTCTTTAGGGTAATGTTTTGGAGGAGTAAGGACCCTCCAAATGTGTAAACTTTCTACTTATTCTTACTATGATTTCAGTAGACCTGCAAATAAGAAAATTTTAAGCATCGGTGCTTCATTGAAGAATGATTTAATCAACAAACAATTCATGACAAGTTATTGTTCTTAACTGATCTTTTCTGCTTCATATCTCCTTTTGAGACTCTGATAAAAAAAAAACCATGTCTCCTTAGAGAATGCTTGTGCGCTGGAGCACAGTCTTTTACAGTTTTGGTGCGGGTGGTTGATGGGAGATGGTTCATGGATTTCTTTGAGCCTGTCCGTGAACATTAGATTAAGAGTTTCTCTTCCGGAGAAATAGTGTATATAACTTTTTACCTTTGACTTTCATGTCACTACTTTCTGCATTTAGTCATGTTATTGTGACAATAATAGCAGTTATTCGTGTTTACATAATTAAAACTTTTTGTTTAGATTGCAGGTGACAAGAAGTCAGCTCAGTGGCGCACAGTGGAGGGCGCATTGAAGGAACGCAGAAAGGCAGTAGATGAGGCTGCCGATGCCCTTCTCAAAGCCAAGTAATTACTCATGGACTTTAACAAGTAATTAGGGCCTCCTGGTGGCTTTCTTTGTACTGTCTGCATAGAAAGAGGAGGCAGAGAAACCCTTCCCTCCCCTCTCCGCCTGTACTGTATTGGTGATAGGAGCACGGAAGCTTAAAAGGGAGAGAGGGAATAAAATATTGATATATAATCCAGCCAAAATAAACTTGGCAGAAGCCTATATAAAAGATCTTGTATAAAAATCAAGCTTTTCTTTGGATTATTATTTAGGCGATATGTGTTCTACAGATTTACTGAGGCTCTGCCATCTTTTCAAGATTTTTCTGGGATGGCTTGAGCAGTTTTATTAGAAATGAAAGAGTATGTCACAGTCTCTTTGCCTTAACTACCAAAGTAGTTAGTGTATAATGAGTCTAGTTTTATGCCACCTTGACCTTTCCTGGAAGTTGGCTAAAACTAGGATCAAGCAAGCAAACCAAGTACGAGATCAACCTCTGACAATGGGAACCTACATTTGAATAAAGGGCTCTCATCAACATTATGGAATTGTTATTGGGTGGGCCAAAAAGTGCCTTTGGTTTTGTAAGTAAAAATGAAAAACACATTTTTCATTTTCTCCAAGAACTTTATTGAACAATGTTTTCACCCTTTTGTTCCACTGTCTTCTGCCATTTTTCGGGCAACTTCATAATTCCATCTTCCCAAAACATTTTATCTTTTTGAGCAAAGAACTGTTCCAGGTGCCTTTTACAGTCTTCCCGGGAACTGAAATTTTTTCCATTAAAAGAATTATGTAAAAACCAAGATAAATGAAAATCCGAAGGTGCAATCAATGTGTGGTGAATACGGTGTTTGAATCAGAACTTCCCAGCCAAGCTGTAACAGTTTTTGCCTGGGCATCAAACATGCAGTGTTGCATTATCCTGATGGAAGATTACGCGTTTTCTGTTGCCTAATTCTGGACGCTTTTCGTCGAGTGCCGCTTTCAGTTGGTCTGATTGGCAGCAGTACTTGTTGGAATTAATCGTTTGGTTTTCCGGAAGGAGCTCATAATAGAGGAGTCCCTTCCAGTCCTACCATAAACACATCACCTTCTTTGGATGAAGACCAGCCTTTGGTGTGGTTGTTGGTGGTGTAGTTCTCTTGCCCCATTATCTCTTCCGTTCCACATTATTGTACAGTATCCACTTTTCATTGCCCATCACAAATTTGTTTTAAAAATGGAATGTTTTCATTACATTTCAGTAGAGAATCGCAGATGGAAATACGGACAAGAAGGTTTTTTTCCGCTTAACTTACGTGGAACACAAACATCAAAGCGATTCACATAACCAGGCTGGGGCAAATGATTTTCAGTGCTTGATTTGGATATTTTGAGCATGTCGGCTGTCTCCCATGTGGTGTAACATGGATTTTTGTTCTCAATTATTGTTTCGATTTGATCACTGTCGACTTCAGCTGGTCTACCTGACCATGGAGCATCGTCCAGCAAGAAATCTCCAGCGCGAAAGTTCGCAAACCACTTTTGACACGTTCGATCAGTCACAGCACCTTCTCCATACACTGCACAATTCTTTTTGTGCGTTTCAGTTGCTTTTTTACCTTTCTTGAAATAAAGTGTAATATGCCGAAAATGTTGCTTTTTTTCTTCCACCTTCAGTATTAAAATGGCCACACAAAAGATTCACCAATTTTGATAATTCCTTTTTTAAATGCATGCTGATACGACAGCTGTCACATACAATCTAAGAAGATTGTTTAAGTGCTACTAAAGCCATCTTATGGAAAAAACCGAACCAACCTTTTGGCCCACCCAGTCAATATTTGTCATTCAAAATATTGCTGTCTTCTTAACAAAATATTTAGAGAAAGAGAAGCCTTCTAATAAAGCCAGCATATCTTTTAGGAGATTGAAGGCATTATGCTCACATCGGTAGACCATGAGTCAGGGCTCTGAGTTCTGTGTTTTGTGGTTGGGTAGACCATAGTCCATCCAGCCTGAATCGTGAGGGCTCCTGAAGACCCAGCTATTTGCTTAGCGAGCTCTTAGGCCTCCTCCCTTGCCTTTGCTTTCCTCAGGCTCTCATTGGCAGGGGAGTCAACCTAATCCTTGCAAAAGCTGCCATTTATTGAGTGCTCCTGATGTAGCAGGCACTGTGCAAGGTACTTAGCATGAATTACCTCTACTCCCTGTATAAGGGTGAGCAGCAAAGGAGAGGCCGATCTGGGAGCTGAATCCAAGTCTCTCTGGTTCTGAATCCTGTGTGTTTTCCTGTACACCATGCTACTCGTCTGGTTCACTCTATAAATCTAGCTTCTCACCAAGGTGTTTTCAGTTGTTGGTGAGGAAAGGTTCTCTGCCTGTTGACTGAAAAAGCATTGAGTAGTTTTCTCCAAATTAAATTTTTCATAGACTTAACAATTGTCATATCCTTTAATAAAGTTGATAAGGACTAATACTAAACCTTTGTCTTGTTTTATTTGTTGCCAGAGAAGAGTTAGAGAAGATGAAAAGTGTAATTGAAAATGCAAAGAAAGAAGAGGTTGCTGGGGCCAAATCTTATATAACTGTTGCAGAGGGGAAACTTCACAACATGATAGTTGATCTGGATAATGTGGTCCAAAAGGTGTGTTTCTTAGAGCTTGTACAAGTATTTTTTATTTTTAAATGTAATTGTTTTGTCAAAGGATTTTTAAGAATTCCGGAAAGTAGTAAGATTCCTATCATCTTTCTCTCTTTTCCCTTGAAAAGAATATTAGTTGTAACTAATTTTAAAAATTTGCTTTGGACACAAAGTGGATTCTTCAGTATTGTCGATACTTTTTATAATAGGTAAATATTTGCTCATGGTCATTACCACTTATGGAAATTTCACAAGTCTGCATTTGTGATGTATATGGGTAGTTTCCCGTGACCCAGAGAAAGAGGGACGGGCACAGTGAGATGGGACAGGGCCTGTCCATGGCATTTGAATAGAATTAGAAGGAAACAAAGACAAGACTTACATTCCTTTTTCTGAGCTTGAGATTTTCTTTCTATATATTGCTTATATATTCACAACCAACTGTAAATAAATAAATGAATATGACTTAGAATATTTTGGAATGTTTATGGTACTTTTTGTTCACTTTAACCACATACCTCTTGTATCTGTTCAGGTTAAAGCAGCTCAGTCTGAGGCTAAGGTTGTGTCTCAGTATCATGAGCTGGTAGTCCAAGCCCGGGATGACTTTAAACGAGAACTGGACAGTATTACTCCGGAAGTCTTGCCAGGGTGGAAAGGGATGAGTAAGTACAACTGAAGTGTTGGTACTTTCCCTTTTTTGTTTTTTTTTTTTTTTAACAACTGATCAACTGATCTAAACTTGCTTCAGCTCCATTCTCTAGTCTAAACCCCTCTGGCATGCATATCTCATCTGATATGCAGTATCATGTTTTCAACATTTTATTTCAGTCACACCTGTGACAGGTGACACACCTGGTTTAGCCATGGTGGACACAAGTTCCAGCCAGTGTAATCTGGAATCTAAGTGAGTGAAGTGACATAACCTTGACTCTGTTAGCATATTATATATATGTAAAATTATTCAAAACCTTTGTTACTTTAAAAATATTCATAATGAATTACTTAAGGCACACCTTATGACTGCTCTGTGACAACACTGTGGTTGAGAACTCACCCAGGGGTGCTGGGTGGAAAGGAAGTCTGCTGTGTGGCCTTCAACCTGCAAATAGCTCAGACTGCATGGAACTCTGATGGCTCAACAATTACACGTTGTAACTGCAGGGAATAGTCACGTTTCCTTGAAGCTCTGTGAGAGTAATAAAAATCACAGAGATTACCAGTCTCAACAAAATCAAAACAGTACTTCTTAAATGCCAGCGCCTGTTAGAAACTGAACATCCGATAGCACCTGAAGAACTGGCATTATAGACCTCTCTGGGGTGAAGGTGTCAAGGCTGCATCACAGAACCGTGGCTGGTCTAAGGAGCTCAGGTAATAAAGACAGTGCAGGAATTTTAACAGCATCGTAGCCAACCGAGGAGATGTCATGGCAAGAAGTAGAGTCAAGGCGGTTATTAACTCAGATATGTAGTTAGTTTTTTTAGTGTAGTTGACTCACTTAAGAGGGAGATAGATACCAGATTCTTGTCAAAGCAAAAAAATAAAAGCAGGATTTGTAAGAGAGGATTAAATGGAGAATCACACAAAGTTCAGTGTGGGAACAGTGAGTCAGTCTTATTGAACATTGTTGGTTAAACTTGTTTGAACTGCCTAGCAGCAGAGGGGACAGTGTGGACAGCGTGTCCTTGAGCAGGCTCGCTTCAGCCACATCTGTACCGTTTCCCTCACCAGAATCTTTCAAGGGCTGGGCTTCATTGAGGTTACAGCTGAGACAGATGTGATTATCCCAGAGACATCCTCCTCCACAGGTCACTCTACCACGTTACCTATTTTTAATCCTTCTGAAATACTTACTCACTGGTTTTTGTTTGTTGGGTGTGTATCTCTGTCCATTGGATGTAAGCTCCTTGGCTTAAACCTGACGTTGGTAGATAGTAGGGAGTCTAGGTTGGCTGCAGTAAATTAAATAAGGTTGAAAGGGCAGGTCAGGCTTTGCCTATGGAGAGTTAGTTATGAGTGCCATCCCTAGAAATTTGCATTCTCTCATCTAAAATACTTGTCTTTGGTCTTCCCGGTAGGCTAAATCCTACTAATTTTTCCATGCCAGCCTGTGAAGTTTTTAGCTTAAAAAATTGGGGGGCCTGGGTCGGGGGGAATTCGTTGGTGGTCCTGTGGTTAGGACTCCGTGTTTTCACTGCTGAGGGCGCAGGTTCCATCCCTGGTAAGGGAACTGAGATCCTGCGAGCTGCGTGGTGCGGCCAAGATAAAAAAAAATAAAAAATAAAAATTTTTTTTTTTGGCTGATTAGAAAAATGCCCATTGTAAAGCATGAAAACATTAAAGCAGGTGTTCTCGGCTCAGGGCATTTTTGCCCCCAGAGAATTTGGCAATGTCTGGAGACAGACTTGTCACATTGGGGGGGT
This sequence comes from Physeter macrocephalus, assembly GCF_002837175.3. NCBI lineage: Eukaryota > Metazoa > Chordata > Mammalia > Artiodactyla > Physeteridae > Physeter > Physeter macrocephalus. The sequence continues at coordinate 10,725,744 of NC_041225.1, read as the reverse complement.
TCTACTGGCGTCTAGGGTAGAGGCCAGAGATGCTGCTCAGCACCCTACGGTGCACAGAACAGCCCCTCCAACTAGTAATTATCTGGCCCAGAATGTCAGTAGTACCAAGGTTGAAAAACCCAGCATTAAAGAAACGTATCATATAGAAAGGGAAAATCCCCTGCAGTGTAATCTTTGGATTATTTTTCCGAGGGAGGAAGGCAACCTCCATTTAATTTCTTATTTTTAAAATAGATTGAAAGGTACAAATGGCACCTGCTGAAGTTCTTCCCTTCCAGCCATGCCTACAGCTGCAGAGTTTTCCTGCCAGTGCTACTGATTTCTTGTGTCCCTCTGGAGATAGTGACTTATTCCATGATTACCTCAGCCCTCAATGTATGTTCTTGCTTCTGAAATCTGAACTCTTTTAAGACCTGTACTAAGCTCATTAGTACTGATTTGTGTTACCAGTTATTTTTCTCTTATTAGTCTTATTTCCCTAAGTTATAAGTATCCTGGTGATACTCATCTGTCTAGTAGTTTTTCTGTGTTCTCCATAGCTGAGCACAGTGGCAAACATACAATATTTAGCTAACGTGTTGAGCATTATTTTACGTCTAGCACTGTGTTCTGAGTGCTTCACATGTAGTAACTTTTTTAAAGTTCGTAACAGTCCTTTGAGGTAAGTTTTATTGTTATGCCCGTTTTATAGATGAGAAAACTGAGACACAGAGGGCTTAAGTAGTTTGTCCACGTTTGGGGTTAGGGCCAGGATCTCATTCTTACCCACCAGCCTCACTGTTCTCTGGCTGATTGATTCGTATTGGCAGCACAGGACCCCCTTTTGAGCTTTTGAGAAGAGGAGTGATGTGATTATAGTAAGTAGGAAAATTCATTTTTATGAGCTTGAGGGTGAGTTTGACGTAGGGAGGGATGCCTCAGGGTAAGGAAGCTATTCAAAGCTGCAGGAGTAATCTGAGGGCGAAGTGATATGGGTCACCCAGTGTGTATGCCAAGGGCACTGAAAATGAGGACTAGAAAAGCGACTTAGAGGTGATCATTCACCAATTATTTTGTTTTGTTTTTGGCTGCACTGGTGCGTCTTGTGGGATCTTAGCTCCCCAACCAGGGATCGAATCCAGGCCCCTGTCAGTGAAAGTGCCGAGTCCTAACCACTGGACTGCCAGGGAGTTCCCGGCAATTGGCTTGTTGAACCATAACTTGTATCTAGTGAAGCTGACAATGTATATACTCCCGATCCAACAGTTCAGTTCCTAGGTATGAGCTCAGGAAGACTCAAACACACAGGTGCTCAGGAAGAGTCATTAAAATGTTTATAGCAGCACTGCTTGTAAGAGCAGAAAAATCAAAGACAGTTAAGTACCACACATATGGCAGTGCAAAGGAATGACCCAGACCATTTCTCTTGAACATAAATGTTAAGGAAAAGCAAAAAGTTGCAGAAGAATATGTAAAATAGGATACCGCTTACATGAAGCTTAAGAACATGTAAAATGAAACTACATATTGTTTAAGGATGCATGCATATGTGAAGTATAACAAAATGAATGATAAACACTATATTCAGATAGCAGATACCACTGTGGGAGGAGGGAGGAGGAGCCTCTAGGATGTGTGCACATGGGTGTTGCCAGCATGAGAGAATGAGGTGCAATTTGTAGGTTGTCAATGTTCCTGAGGGACATTTCCTTTATTGCTAATAGACTAGTATATATAGCCATACTTACGTGCCATGTTGAGACTGACCTATTATCTCTTAAACTTGTCCGTCTTTTTTTTTTTTTTTTTGCGGTACGCGGGCCTCTCACTGTTGTGGCCTCTCCCGTTGCGGAGCACAGGCTCCGGACGCGCAGGCTCGGCGGCCGTGGCTCACGGGCCCAGCCGCTCCGCGGCACGTGGGATCCTCCCGGACCGGGGCACGAACCCGCGTCCCCCGCATCGGCAGGCGGACTCTCAACCGCTGCGCCACCAGGGAAGCCCTTGTCCGTCTTTTGCCGGTTTTTCCTGCAGCATTGGGACAGGTCCCTGTGTCTTTGGTTGAATACCAGATTAAGTAGTTGAACTTTTAGAGCCATTTTGGATGAAAAATACTTGTCTTTGAACTTGTTGAATCCAAGGGTCATACCCAGGATGCCAAGAAGCTTATTCTGAGAGGCAGGAGACTGGCTGCGGGTCCCCTGCTGTCAGGTGTTCACGCAGCGGTGCTTGTGATCGTGGTGGGGAGCATCACCCAAACTCTTTAGAATGTTATTTTTTTTCCTTACCGCCACGTCAGGCAGTCGTAGTTCTTAGTTTAATTTGCACACATTAAGCACAAATTTAATGTGAGTTCACTGTTTTCAAATTTCCAAAGAAGAAAAAGTAATTTCTTAAGTATTTGCAATGTTAGGAGAGGCGTGGTATTGAGAACACAGTCAGGACTGTGAATTCGTGAAATAGTCTACGAACTAATGCAAATGGGATAAACAAGAATTGTAGTTTCCATGTAAAAACTAAGTTGATTGCTTTACAAAAGTAGGTAGAGATGAGTCCCCAGAAACCAAGACTACTTTAGTATCACTGACTCTCTTATTTTCTGAAATGTTAGAATTTACCTTGATTTATATAATGTTTTCTGATCCTTTAAAAAATTTTTAGGAAATAAACTCATCATTTTGCTTTCCAGTACTAAAATATGCTTTTTCTACTACTAGCTTCTGGTTCCTTCTTGCTTTCTTTTGGATATTCCTATTTAATGATTAATAACTGAAACATGTACTTACTTTTTTTCAAACTTATTCTTTTTCTTTGTAGGTATTTCTGATCTAGGTGAGTAATTATGTGTATTTTATGTTTAAAGGCTTCTGTTTTGAGTCTTAAAAGACTCAAGTCTTTTTGTTTTGCCTATGATTCTTATACTAAACCGTCTAAATTAATCTAAAGTAGAATTATGTTGCCTGTGATGAATCTGATTTGTATATTTTTGTCATCCATGTGCTCTCAGGAACAAAAATGTTTTCACTATGTGATTGGAAACCTGTAGATGTGATAGATATATATGTATATACATTTTTAAGTTTTTATTTTGTAAAATTTGAAACATTAAAAAGTAAGAAAACTATAATGAACTCCTGTTTACCCATCACCCAGCTTTAGCAGTTACCAGCACATGGCTGGTTTTGTCTCATTTATTCCCCCAACTTACGTTGAAGCAGATCCCAAACGTTATATCCTTCAGCTTGTAAAAACTTTCAGTATGTTTTTTAAAAAATGTGATTACCATACCACTGTCCCAGTCAACAATAATTCCTTAATGTCATCAAAGATATCTCTTAAGTGTTCAAATATCCCTAATCACTTTATAGAATGAGTTTTTTTAGTTGTTTTGTTCAAATCAGTATCCAGAGGAGCTACACGTGGTGAATTTGGTCAATAAATCTCTCATCCTCACTTCGTTTTTTGTTTTTCAATCTATGTATTGTGGAATTGAGTTGTTTATCAGAGTATTTCCCATATTCTTTATTTTGCTATTAGAGCCATAATTCTTAACCTGTGGTAATATATCAGAACACTTCTGGAGTGTGAGACTGGGGAAAGAAAAAAAGAAACATGAGAATCAGAATCTTTGGGTAGGATTATTTTTAAAAGCTCTACAAGTGATTCTGATGGACAGCTCTGGCTGCAGATCACTGTCCTGGATAATATTATCTGTGTAAGAAAAAGTAGAAAACTCTTAGTAGGGAAAAGTCTGAGAGAATGTGGATTTGATTCAAGTTTTAGCAGAAAATGTAGAAGTGAGTACATTTGTAGGCTTTGTATTTGTAAGCTTTGTCCTTAGAGGCAAAATTATGGTGAGTTATAAAGCCAATTTATAATCAGTTCAGATTGGAAGTACTACTAATTTGGGTTCCTGGAAAAAAACTGATTCTATACCTGGAGCCCTGCCTGAATTATTTTGCTTGGGATTGAAAATGCTTAGTTGCTGGCCGTGAGCTGTGAATTTCTGATGACACGGCAGCCTCTACATCTCTTTTAAATGTCAGCTCCTCTTGGCTTTTCTTCCTAGCTGTTTAAATTACAATCAGTTGAGGCGAGTTACCTTGTAGATGTTATGATTTTGGTGAAATCGCTAACATTTTCACGTGGTTTTGTTTAGCTGACAGGCTGTCCGCCGACGACCTAAACTCCCTGATCGCTCACGCGCACCGCCGCATCGACCAGCTGAACAGAGCGCTGGCCGAACAGAAAGCCACGGAGAAGCAGCACATTGCCTTAGCCTTGGAGAAACAGAAGCTGGAGGAGAAGCGGGCGTTTGACTCTGCAGTGGCAAAAGCATTAGAACATCACAGAAGTGAGATACAGGCTGAACAGGACAGAAAGGTAAAGAAGTGAGCAAAACTGCCTCATGTTTAAAGTGAATCTAACTTGTTTGCTTCTAGAGGTAATACCAGCAGTCACTGACTTTAAAATACTAGCTGTAAGGCAGGCCAACACCCCTCTTGAATGGAACTTTGGCCCTTGTTCTAGTCAGAACTAGGGAAGGATTGGTCTAGCAGAGAGCCTTTATGTTGAACTGATGCAGGAGTGTCAGAAAGAAACGAGCTGCTGGCATCCAAGATTATCTAGCTTGCCTTTTCCCAGTGGAGCCTCTGTCCCCTTAAGCAGTGCTGAAAGAGTCTGTTGGATTCCGAGTATATTTTTCTCCTCAAGTGTTTTTTTTGTTTCTTTGTTTGTTTATTTGGGGTTTCTTTGGATGCAACACATGGCCTGCAGGATCTAGTTCCCTGACCAGGAATTGAACCCGCGCCCCCTGCAGTGGAAGTGCTGAGCCCCAACCGCTGGACCGCCAGGGACGCCCGTCTCTGCAAGCGTTTCTAAGTAGTTATGGTGAAGCATGGATGAAATAGCTGTAGTCTTCTGTCTGAGCGCATCGTGTATTAAATAGGTGTCTACAGGCTGATTTGGGAACCTGACTACTCATCCTACCTTTGCGTTTTCCCAGCTGCACAGTTGACCATTCCCTCCTCCTTTTTTTTTTTTTTTTTTTTTTTTTTTTTGGGGGTACGCGGGCCTTCCTCTGTTGTGGCCTCTCCCGTTGCGGAGCACAGG
>NC_041225.1:10701308-10720553 GCF_002837175.3 Physeter macrocephalus | reverse complement strand
CCTCTCCCGTTGCGGAGCACAGGCTCCGGACGCGCAGGCTCAGCGGCCATGGCTCACGGGCCCAGCCGCTCCGCGGCATGTGGGATCCTCCCATACCGGGGCGCGAACCCGGTTCCCCTGCATCGGCAGGCGGACGCGCAACCACTGCGCCACCAGGGAGGCCCTCCCTCCTCCTTTTTTAAAAAAATTAATTAATTTATTTTTGGTTGCGTTGGGTCTTCGTTGCGGTGCGCGGCCTTCTCATTGCGGCGGCTTCTCTTGTTGCGGATCACGGGCTCTAGGCACGCGGGCTCAGTAGCTGTGGCGCACGGGCTTAGTTCTCCGCGGCATGTGGGATCTTCCCGGACCAGGGATTGAACCCATGTCGCCTCCACTGGCAGGCGGATTCCTAACCGCTGCGCCACCAGGGAAGCCCACTTCCTCCTCCTTGAAGCTCTTTCTTCCCAAGGCTGCCAGACCCCACACTTGCTGGCCTTTCCCCTGCCTTGCTGACGCTCCTTGGCTTCCTTTGCTCAGCCTCTCAAATATCGGCGTGCACTGGCATTGTTCTGAAACCTTTTCTCCATCTAAGCTGCCTCCAGGTGCTCTTCGCTAGTCCTGTGGCCTTGACGTTTAAATACCGTCTGTTACTGACACTTATATTGCTGGCTCTGACCTCTGCCTTGGCTTCAAGGGCTGTCCAGCAGCTGACTTGATGTCTTCAGCTGGATTTTCAGTAGTCATTTCAAACTCAACATGTTCAAAACAAATTTCTTGATTCCCTCCAAACTGTCTCCCAGCCCCTCAGCTGTTTCTCTCTAAATAAACCTCCATCCACTCAGTTGATCAAGCTAGAAATCATGCTCAGTTGTTCCTCCATCAGTTTTTGCATCCAGACCATTGACAGAGTCTACCAGCTCTGCATTCAGAATAAATCCCTAAACGTTCCACTTTTCTCTCTTTCAGTCACCACCACCTTAGTTCAGAGTATCATCTAAACAGGGTCCCTGTTTGCATACCCATCTTTCTATGTCTATTTACACAGGCAAGTGGTCCTTATAAAATGTATTCTCATCAGACACTATGCTGCTGAAAATTCTCCACTGACTGCCGACTGTATTTAATATAAAATCCAAATTCTTAACTTATACCAGAGAAGCCCCTTGATCTCATTCCTGTTTTCTGTGAGCCAGGCTTCCCTTATTTCCCTAATGTACCAGGTACCTTGGGGTTTTTTGTTGTTGTTTTGGTGCCTTGACGACATCTTTTTCCCTGGGGTAGCCCTGTCCTGTTCCCTTCAATCTAGAGTCTCTGTATTACTTTCTCTCATATTGCCCTATTTATTTTCTTAAAAACAAGTACCACAGTCTGGGATGTCCATTTTGCCTGTCACTGATTCCTCTCTTGAATGTATACTGCAGAAGAGCAAGAAGTTTGTCTGCCTTGAGCACCGTTGCATCCAAGCTTATAGTAGTAGGCACTGCCTGGCACAGGGCTGGCACTTCATAAATATTTATGCACTGACTGAATGGATTCATTTATTAACTATATTGTTTCCGAGAAAAAGGCAGTTATGATTTCCAGGTAATTAGTATTAAATAATTTGTAATATGACCCACGGCTAATTGTTAGGCCAGACATTATAGGCTTTTCATAGTTTTGGCTTGATTTGGCCTGTGTTGAATCTAAATTCATATTAAAATAAGCAGTTTCAGAGGAGCTTTCTTTGTTGAGAGAAACTGTGTTCAGTAACTACTTTTCTTAACAGTTCTGCATGGTAGGCATTATTATTCACAGACAAGAAAATGGAGACTCAGAAGATGAATAATTTCCCTAAGGTCACACAGATGGTTGCGGTGAAGCTGTGTTTGATCCCAAGTCTTTGTAGTTATTTCTGTGGTCTCGGATTTCTTGATTCTCAGGGGAGTATGTGATTCAGGAAATGACAGTGTTTGCTTTGTACAGGAGGCAGCCTGGTGATATGCAAGAAACTCAGGTCTGGGGGTTAGAGAGACCCCGTTTGAAATCTGATTTCGCCACAGTCATGCGACATTGTTTGAGTCACCTTCCAACATTCAGCTTTCTGATGCATATGAGAATTCGAAATAAGAATGTGTTCCCATGCACGGCTCATCGTAAGGGGTTCTGGATGTGGAAGCTGCCATCCTCGTGGTTACTGGTCTTTCTCTTTTGCTAAAAGCGTATGTGGAGAATTGAGAATTCCTCATTACTGTGCTTGGCTTCACAGGTGGAGGAAGTCAGAGATGCCATGGAGAATGAAATGAGAACCCAGCTTCGCCGCCAGGCTGCTGCCCACACCGATCACTTACGAGATGTCCTTAGGGTCCAAGAACAGGAACTGAAATACGAGTTTGAGCAGGTGAGGACCTGTCGTAAAGCATCGTCTCCCCTTCAACCTCCTTTTCCCCTTTACATTATAAACAGTCTCTGCTTTCCTTCTAATGTGCTCCATGTCATTCAGTCTGAGAGTGTGGAAGAATGGGGAAAGATTTCTAATGGTGCCTATCCTTGCTGGAGGGGGACTTTTGTATATTTCACATCTGCTCCTTTTTACATAAAGGTGTACCTATGTGTTACTGATCAGATGTGTTTTGTATTTATGTCCTAGTCATTTGGAGCCTTCAAAGCTTTAAGGACGGTTGGTACAGGGGGTTTCAGGAATGCAGGTAATAATACTTGACACATGTATTGCCTGCTTTATCTCCACAAACTCTTGTGGATTATGTGGCAGTTCTGAGATTTTTATATTTGAGGAAACATCCCGGAGAGGTTAAGTTTGAAAACTACAGCAAACCATCAGGATACCTTTAATCGTAATTAGTTTGTACTCAGCAAGTCATTTATAAGATATTATTATTTTGTCTCACAAGAAGGGAATGAGGTTTTCCAAGTAAGGAAATCTTCCAGAAAATTGAAATTTATACCAGTATGAAAAGATATATTACTTTGAATTCTCTTTGATGAGTATTTTGAGAAAAATGAACTCTTAAAGTGGAAGATATTGAATACAATTTAATGTCTGGGTGGCCATACAGTTACTTTATTTTCTAAAGTTGTCATTTTCTCATTTTAATAGACTTCTTTCTTCCCCTCCTGGTCTTCTTCCTCTAATATTAGGTTCCACCAGTAAATTTGTAGAAGATAGAAATATCACATATGCTTTAGGAAACTTTTGAAACCTTACACATAATGTAGGAGTTTCATGACACCTGTTTTGAGATGTTAAAGGCCCTCTTTACTTTTGGAGGCAGCAGTTACTGGAAGACTTAGTGGCCCGATAAGTGACATGCACACTGAGGTTTCTCCGTGCACTCTTTACCATTTCAGGACCTGTCTGAGAAACTCGCTGAACAAGAATTACAGTTTCGTCGGCTCAGTCAAGAGCAAGTTGACAGCTATACTCTGGATATAAACACTGCCTATGCCAGACTGAGAGGAATCGAGCAGGCTGTTCAGAGTAAGCACATGGACCTCTTACAGCTAATTTCATTCAGCCCTACTTCTTAGGGTAAATTCTTGCTATGAGGATAATGGTATACATGCATTGACATTAGGGAATAAAGATGCCGAAGTCCCTCTAATAAATTTTATTCATTTCCTAGAAAATTAGCCCCAGATTTGATAAGTTTGTAGTATAGAGAGTTGTGAGAAGAAATTTAAAAGGATCTAAAAATTAAACCTAAGTACCTTGAAGTTTTACTCCTTACGTGACCGGCATGAGATCACCATTTACCAGGCAGTTTACCCAACACGCTGTGGTTGTGTCTCACGTGCCCTGAGTGGAGAAAAAGGTCAGTGTGCTGCATGTTCGCCCTCCAGGCTCTGCCGTTGGAGGGTTACCTGGAGGTGGTGATTTGCTGGTTCCACCCACCAAATGGATGGTAGTTATGCTGAGGCCTCCATGTGCCGCACTGGAAGGGAAATGTCCTGCCAGTGAGGATTTTATTAATAAAATGGGTTTCTGTGCATGCGATGGAATCTTTTCTGTCAGATAAGCATAGCAATAAGCGAAGTACTCATGAAATTTCAGGATCCAGTAGTCTTCCGTTCCTTTGTAGAAAGTTTCTGATGGCCTTAATGTAAGTCTTGGCTTAATTTAAATATCACATTTCTTTCTCAAACATTTCTAAAGATAAATGTATCTGAATTAGATACCCTGCATTCTCCTAGATGTCACAGGAAGAAAGAAGGGAGACTCATCTGTGCACATCCACCCTCCCAGCTTTCTCCACGGCTACAGTAAAACCAAGTCCTCAGCAGATTATGTCGTGCCTTGTTGCCTCATGTGAAGAGGCCAGCTAGGAAAGAACGGCACCATAAATAAGCGGTGGGATGGGCTTGGAAGAGGCTCTCTCCAGCCCCGTCTTCCACTTCTGTGGAAGGTGCACCAGTTCTCTGTGTGTATGAGGACATAGTCAGGTGGAGAAAAAAGCCTGTCTTTGCCTTTTTTTTTTTTTTTTTAATAGGTCACGCAGTTGCTGAAGAGGAGGCCAGAAAAGCCCACCAGCTCTGGCTCTCGGTGGAGGCATTAAAGTACCACATGAAGACGGCATCTGCAGACCTGCCCACTGTTCCCCTGGGTAGCGCAGTGGACGCCATCAGGGTCAACTGTTCCGATAGTGAATTTGCCCAGGCTCTAAGCGCAGCCCTCCCTCCAGAGTCCCTGACCCGTGGGGTGTACAGTGAAGAGACCCTTAGAGTCCGTTTCTATGCCATCCAGAAACTGGCCCACAGGGTAGCCATGATCGATGAGACCAGGAATAGCTTATACCAGTACTTCCTCTCCTACTTACAGTCCCTGCTGCTGTTCCCACCTCAGCAGCTGAAGCCACCAGCAGAGTTCTGCCCCGAGGATACAAGCACATTTAAGTTACTGTCGTATGCCTCCTATTGCATTGAGCATGGTGACCTGGAGCTGGCAGCAAAGTTTGTCAATCAGCTGAAAGGGGAGTCCAGACGAGTGGCACAGGACTGGCTGAAGGAAGCCCGAATGACCCTAGAAACTAAGCAGATAGTGGAGATCCTGACAGCATACGCCAGCGCCGTAGGAATAGGAACCACTCAAGTGCAGCAAGAGTAAGGTCTAGGAAGAGTCTTGTAAAGTCGCGTTTCATGTCAAAGGAAGTCGGCAGTGATATATGAAGGGTTTGCCACAGGGTCTCAGAATTGCCTAGAAATGAGCAGGTTACAGGTGCTGTTCTAAATGTTAACACCTGTTGCGCTTATATTATTCCTTCTTGCTGTCACGTCAGTCAACTCCAGGAGCACTTTATTTGCAACTTGTGTAACATTTTCTGTTTTTCAGGTTTTACTGATCAGGCTTGTGAGCCAATCAAGATAATGTCTGTGATCACTGTTACTATTGGTTTTGCCCTTGGAGCAAACTGAATAAAACAGAAGTTGAAAACTGAGTAGCTTATCCCTTTTCAAAAAGTATCATTTCTGGTTTGTTGCGTATATGGAAAATTTCCTTGAGAAGCAGAAGTAGCAACTCCTGGGCGCTCAGAGTTTCCAGGCTGTGAACCGGGTTTCAGAAGCCCTAGGCCTGTTCTTGGCTTTGAAGGTCCTAGTGAAGCTGATTCCTGCTGGTCAAACTCAAGAGTGATGTAAATGTAAGCCAAAATGCCAATATGTTTATAATTGGAGATATATCATTCCAGTGATTCAAAGGCACTAGAGATAGTGGGTATCCCAAACTTCGATTGCTACCACAGGGAAAAATTATATTTTATACTGGGATCCAGTACACCCTTATATGAATGCACGCACCCTTGTATGAATGTACACGTGAAACAGTTTCTGGAACCATTGCTTCTCCTTTCTACGCGTAATGTACTGTGTTCTGGTCTGTGGCATTAGAAACATGTTGGTGTCTTGTCTACCCACCACTTAATCCCACAGCCCTCAGAAAAGCTCGTGGCTCCCAGTTCTGGAACACTGGTAGTTGACCTTTCTGGTATGTGGGCTGTGAACCTCTCCATCGAGGTGGGGGTGGTGAGCCTGGACTCCTAAAGGGGTTCAATAATTTTGTGGTATATTTGAACTGGATTGCTGTAAAACCCAGAGAACTTGCTTACATAGTTCACCTCTCTGAAGAGTAGAACAGTTGCCATATTGGGTAAACATTAACCAGTGTTTTACCTTTCATTTTTTACTTCATGAAGTTACCGTCAACATATTTTTTCAAAATCATGATTTTTTTATGGAGGTTTTTCTTCTTCTTTATAGATTTATTTATCTTATTTTTGGCTGCGTTGGGTCTTCGTTGCTGCACGCGGGCTTTTCTCTAGTTGGGGCGAGCGGGGGCTGCTCTTTGTTGCAGCGCGCAGGCTTCTCATTGCGGTGGCTTCTCTTGTTGTGGAGCACGGGCTCTAGTGCGCGGGCCTCGGTAGTTGTGGCACGCGGGCTCGGTGGTTGTGGCCCACGGGCTCTAGAGTGCAGGCTCAGTAGTTGTGGCGCACGGGCTTAGCTGCTCCGCGGCATGTGGGATCTTCCCGGACCAGGGCTCGAACCCGTGTCCCCTGCATTGGCAGGCGGATTCTTAACCACTGCGCCACCAGGTAAGTCCTTTCTGTTGAGGTTTATGTGTTCATAAACAGATTATTGAAGAGGCATTTTTATCTGAGCAACATATCTGGAAATCATGAAAAAAAGAGGGTTGTCTGTATATTTCTGCAGGTGTATCCCAGCTCCTGATTGTTACATTCAAGTCTGCATGGCACTTGACGTTGTCCTTTGATTTGGGGATCCAGTGGTTCGTTAGGCATTATTAACGGTCCTTATGTTCCTCCTAAGTGGATTCTTAATCCAACACAATACATCTAGTTTTCTCTGACTGGAACCCACACTTCGTGTGATGTCCTTAATCTCTGCAGGTAGAGGTACTCTCGGCACCTGTGGCCCATTAAGCTTTTACTAGAAGATAATGAGGCTGTTCTAAATTCAGCCTTTCTTCCCTTTGGAATAGCATGAAATTGTAGAATACATTAACTTGCAAAGCTGACTAACTTATTTGTCATGTTAGAAGTGTTCATAATTTTTATTTTACTCAGGAAATGTGTAAAACATTACAGATTAGAAGGAAATAAATTTCTCTAGGAGCCCAGGAATAACTTCCCTCGGATGTGATTATCTGAGCTCACAGGAAGCAAGCAATACCGAGCGGTTTATTTTAGCTCTCTAAATCAAAATAACAAAAGCCACTGGCTTTCAACGTTAGTATTCCTTTAGCAAACCTCCCCAACCCTCGCTGCATGTTGAGAAACAAGATGATGTTGAAAGGGGACTCGGCTTGTCCAGAGCCTGGTTTTTCTTCCTCATGCCCTAGTAAGATTCACGTCCACCTGAGCCATCACTCAGCAACCCCTTAGGTGAAAAGGGCCTTCGCTTGGGCCTAAAGAGCCTTTACGTGGGTTCTCAGTTCTACCTTCAAGGAGGTGGAATCATTAAAACTCTGATATTTGCCTTAATGTTGTTCAAAGTTTCTAAATCAGTAAAGTAAGTAAAATGTAAACTTAGGCAGTCTCTTTTTTTAAGGCACGGTACTTCTGTGTTCCTTAGTATTGACTTAAACCCTCTGCTGGGCTTCCCTGGTGGCGCAGTGGTTGAGAATCTGCCTGCCGATGCAGGGGACACGGGTTCGTGCCCCGGTCCGGGAAGATCCCACATGCCGCGGAGCGGCTGGGCCCGTGAGCCATGGCCGCTGAGCCTGCGCGTCCGGAGCCTGCGCTCCGCAACGGGAGAGGCCACAACAGTGAGAGGCCCGCGTACCGCAAAAAACAACAACAACAAAAAAAACAAAAAACAGACACCTCTGCTTTCTTAACAGGTTCTGCACAAAAGCAGTCTCCAAGTCCCAAATTAGTTGTCCCACCACTTTTAAAGTAATTTGAACTCAGTGCAGAAGAACAGATAATATAACATAAACGGGAAATAAAAAGTGATTACATTTCAGGCAAATCACTCATCAGGTCGAGTGGGCACCATTTACCTGAACCAGGGCTCGGCTCAGCTCCCCTGGGCTCCTCCCTGCGGGTGCATTCAGGGGCTGGGGGGTCTGAGAAAGCAGAGGGAGCGCTGAGGAGGAGGGGCTTTGCCTGGCCACGCCACCCTTTTCCACAGGGGGTGGCGCCACGGTTTCACTGCTTGGTCCGGGTTCGCTGTACGGACGCTGCCCTGGGGTCTCAGGAAGAAAGAGGAGGGGCTCTGGAGGGACTGTGGGGCACAAGCCAGCAAAGGCGCTGCTGTCGTGGGAAAAGATGGCGCTGGTATCGGCAAAGCTTAGGCTTTCCTGGGGATGACTTCTATCGTGACCTTCACTTCTCTTGGACGTTCTCAGTTTTCAAGAGTAAAGTCTTGCTGAGCTCTGTAAACTTGGGTTTGATCTCCAGTGTTCCTTCTAAAATCTTCTATAAAAAGTCCACAGCTATGCAGGTCGGCTAGACAACTTTTTTTTAATAAATTTTATTTTACTTATTGATTTTTGGCTGCGTTGGGCCTTTGTTGCTGCGCGCGGGCTTTCTCCAGTTGTGGCGAGCGGGGGCTGTTCTTCATTGTGGTGCGCGGGCTTCTCACTGCGGTGGCTTCTCGTTGTGGAGCATGGGCTCTAGGCGCGTGGGCTTCAGTAGTTGTGGCTCGCGGGCTCAGTACTTGTGGTGCACGAGCCTAGCCGCTCCGCAGCACGTAGGATCTTCCCGGACCAGGGCTCGAACCCATGTCCCCTGCATTGGCAGGCAGGTTCTTAACCACTGTGCCACCAGGGAAGTCCAAGGACAGTATCTTGATGTTGAAGGTGATCGTATGGATGATGGTTACTTTGTCCAGGGAAGGCCCTAGACAACATTCTTTTACAGGTTCGGCTCCTTCCTGGGCCAGGCTGGAGACTCCTTCACCCACCCCCCTTTGTGTACCTTACATTTGCCCTCTCCATGTCCTAGCACACTGCCTTAATCAACCGAATAAAATATGCCCATTTCTCGGGTAAATTGCCACGCCACCACCACTGAGATCTCATCTAAATGATTCTGTAAACCTTGCCCTGCCCATCCACACTCCTGGTGACTGCTATCTCACAGCATGTCCTTTTACCAGCAGTAAAATAATTTACATCGCCACCAGGTACACTTATACGTGTTTATCAATATGCATATATCTGTGGTGCTGTAAGAATGTCACAAAACTTTAACATACGCAATGTCCTTAATTTTCTAATCCATTTCATTAAAATATTCTAGTCATCATCTGCAAAAACTGACTTCAAACCTCGCAGTTTGAAAGACGTAAGACAATCCATTTTATTAAGAGTACTCAAATGTTCTACTGAACCAAAACCAAAATTGATTGATAGGTTATTAACTTTGGCATAGGTAAACAGAACAACACCTTATACTATTAGAGGCTAAAGAGAGAATGGACACCAATCCTACAGGCCTTCCTTAATTTTTTTCTGAAAAGCTGGAAGCAGTTATTTTGCCCAGAATAGGAATCTGGAACGTCTGCAGCACAGAGTTAAGACCACATGGCCACATCATCACCCACTTGGAAAGTCCACTACAAATTCACGTGCCATCAGCCCAGATGGACCTTTCCCCCATCAGCGCCACGGCTGCCAGCGCCATAGCTGCAAAGCACGATGCTGAGGACTGTTCTCTGACAGGATTCCCCGGCAACGGAAGTGTTCTGCATCTGTAAGGACTGCACTGAATGCATACTCAGCCCAGAAGAATCAGCCGGAAGTGTTCTGCATCTGTAAGGACTGCACTGAATGCATACTCAGCCCAGAAGAATCAGCCGTTTCCAGGTGCTGATGAGCCAGGGGGAAAGGGAGGGGCCGAGTTTACAGAAGCTTCCAGGTAGCCAAGTCCTCTTTGCAGGTTTTCAGGCAAGATCAGAGGCTAATCTGCCCTACCTGTCCCTTGTGCTCATTTGCTATGTCAAGGGGCTACGGGGGCGGTGCACACGAATACTTAAGTAGCTAGTTGCTGTCATCTCCCCTGCCCTCTTTGTCTCTCACTTAGATGTCTTAAATTCTGGTGATCTAGGAGAAAACATGAGTCAATACTGAGGTTTCTGAGGATGTATGACTGGGTCCTGGCCAGAGGATAGCAAATGGAGGTGGGGACAGGCACATGTCACAGACACACGTACAATACAGTAGCCCATAAATGGCAGCCCCGGCAGGGTAAGGATGAAGGTGCTCATCCGAGGAGAACCGGGGTGCCTGGGTAAATCCGGCAATCAGACTGTGAGCTAAGCAGCCTGCGCTAGAAACCCTGGGGAGGCTCCTGCAGGCCTCACAAGTTCCTGTTTGCTTCCCATACCACTTGCAAGTCATAAGAGAGGCTGGAGTAGAGGTTCTTGACCTACTCGATTACCAGCAATACACAATCATGTCAAGAAGACACTTCAATAGACCACTTTAAGTACAGCACAACTGAAGAAGGCGCCAGCACTCACACAGAGAGAGAGAAAGGGAGAGATGAGACACTCCTGTGCAAGCCCCAAGCCTAGTGGGAGACTATGGGCTATTTTATAAAAATAATGGAAATGCATACACACGTACCTTACAGTATTTATTTACAGTCTTCATCTTCCCAGCTGCGCAGCCTAAACTCCTGACGTCGTTTAATCAGTTGTAAGATTAATAATCTCCCACATATAAATATCCCTGAACTTGGTACTACTGACCCAGTATCAACCGTGATGTTATCGTACAAAAACTTCCTTCAGACGCTTTCTGAGTTGGAGGAAGTGTCAGGTCATAGCGTCAGCCAACACAGGCTGCAGTCCCCAATGGGGGAGGGGCAAACCACCCCGACATCAGCTGACAAACACTGCAGTTGTGCGGAGCTTAAGGACATCACAACGTGCGTCCGAAGAAATGAAAAGGGTAGTACCCCTTCTGTTCACCTGGTAACCCTGGCATGGATGGTTTAGTTCAGGAATTAAGCGTAAACAAGTAAGCGTTGTTATCAAGATTCACCAAATCTGTATTCCCTTGTTTTCTTCACATTACAATTAAATACTAGCATCTCAGTTCTCAAGTGTAATCACAACAGTCACGCTAGGCCACAGTGGCTCCTGATCCGACCACTCTTATTTGCCTTCGCCGACGTCACTGTCACTGCTGCCGTCACTGTCGCTGTCACTGGTCGATGCAGTTAGGTCTCCCAGGGCTTCCCTGTAAGAAAAATAAATGGGGGGGGTCACACTGCAACTCAGGCTTGGGGCTGGGGGACTCTGCAGCTGCACTACAGCAGCAAAGGAAAAGGTTCCAACCGGCAAATAAACCTATAGGCCTCCCTGACTTTTATGACAAACGAAAAATATCATTAAACCAATACATCCTGCCTTTCTGCAAGGAAAGGAAATTCAGGGGGTAGAAAGCTACAAACATCTGAACGGGCAGACAAACGGTCTGCTCCATTTTCCTGACTTTCCTTGACCGTGATGATACGGGACCCGCTTACTTCTGCTCCTGGCTGAGGGTGAAGTCGGCCGTTAATCTCTGGGTGAGGCTCTCACAAACAGGTAAGCTGAAGGCACCTGCCAGCTTCACTATCTCAATGGCCTGGGCAGGGCTGCCGGATGCTTCTGCACTGTCCATAAACTCATTCAGCAACTCATTCCTGTAGAAGGCAAAAACGTCAACATTCCCCAAGTAAACCCCTCAAAGATTTACACACAAAGTCCAGTATCTTATAAAGATCAGTCATAAAATCCTCAACAGTAGCTCTGCAGACAGTTACACGAAGTCTGACTTTAAAGGGCCATATAGATAGTGAACGCTGATTGGTTCACTATGCCTTCGCTGAGGACCTAGCCAGCGTATCCCCGGCGTGCTGTGATCACTGAGCACAGATTAAAAAAAACAGTGCTTGCCTCAGGATGCCTTCGATGGTGGCGCAGACCGCCAACTACCTGCCTAACACAAAGGTGCCCGATTGCCATGGCTGAGGTCTGTGAGGCAATCCCAACCCCCTTCCCCCAACAAGAGTTAAACGCATGTGGCTAATCCAGGATGTACCCAGGCAGCCCTGTCAACTTGAACTTACCTAGGGATCTTATTATGTTTCCTGAAAAGCCCCAGCATTTTCCTGTTCAACATGAGATAGGAAAAGATCATGAATACTAATAGAACAGAAGGCAATCGAATGACCGCAGCTTTTCTCCTGAACTCAGAGGCCAAGTGTCCTTCCTAACAACCAGAGAGGAAGCTCCTGAAGGCACACGTCCGTGAGCTCCACCAGCTCCCAGCCCGGTCTTCCCAGCAGTGTCACCCCAGGTGCCTCAAACCCCTCTCCCCAAACTTCATATATGCACACTACGTTACAAATTTCAAAGGCAAACCTGCTTTGTTGCCAGTGTTGAGAACAGCTGGGGTACACCCTCCTCCAGAGGGTCACTTCAGTCCCCCGGGAGGGAATGTATGATATTACGTGGGCAGAGTGCGAAGAGAGGGACGCAAATACGATTTGATCCCTTTTCTCTTACGATCCAGCGTGAGTTCAGTGTGTCCTAAAATGACGTTGTGAAGAGCAGGCTCAGACCAAGGCATCGGTCTCGTGTAAGTGCTTGCCGTCATCCTGCCACACGCAGGACAAAGGAGAAACACATACACTCAGCTCCCATGATCAGCTGAGGTCCGTACCCCTGCGCCAATCATCACAGCCTGACTCGTAACAAGCGTGTGTCAGCCTGCCCTAGTCGACAAGTCCAAGCATCAAATGTTTGTCAGCAGCTGTGTAGCCGGATGTGTGATTCGCCACCAGTTACGATCAGAGGAGGCAGCAAAGCCTTTAGCAGCCTTGCCCGGAGAGAGCAAACGCCCACACCGTGGACTGACCATCACGTTCAAATTAAGGTCCTCTCTCGTGAACAGCCAGGCACAACAACCCCTGTCACTGGCTCTTAACACCAACACACGGTTACATCCAAAACAATACACATCGGAACCACCCAACTGTGACCGCCCCGAGCAAGGACTCTTTCACTGACTTCTCCGCTTTTGGAAAAATGACTACGCATAAGGTCTCCATTCACAGTCAAACACCGGAAATTAGTATGTGAGCGAAGTGCTGACGGACACACAGAACTGGAATACAGTGGCACAAACCAAAGGCGGGTTCTAGTCAAGGCCAGGTTTAGTAAACACTGGTAAAATGCCAGTTTCCGGAAGTCCCAGTACACAGCCCACATTTTAAGCTGGGGGATGGGGGGGAGAAGCATCCGCGAGATGACTTGAATAAACCAAATGACCAAAACATTTGCAAAATTAAGATTCTCTGGTCACTGTGTTCTACTTAAGTGAACGGAGAAGTGACTTGCCCACGAATACAGAAAAAAACGAGAGAGAATGAGCCCACTGAACCACACCTCCTCTTAAACACATCATGTATGCTGGCTCCTCTTCCCCAAGTTTGCTTTTTTAGTTGGTATTTGGAAATTCCTACAGAAAACTCAGTACGTAGAAAACGCGTTTGTCTCCTGATAAACTACACAGTATACAGCCAAATTAGAGAAACTCTAACGACCAGGGTAAAAGTTCTCTGAGATCCAAGTACAGATGCTTCCAGTGACACGTGCGGCCATGTACTGTGCTCACCAGGCTTCCTGGGTTCTCCCGGCCCTTAAGAGGAGGACGGCTATGTAGTTCAGAGAGCTGGCCGGCCAACTGGGAGCCGTCTGTCTGGCGTCCTGGCTTTCGTAAGTCGATTTGATATCTGCAGCACAGTCAGCAAACGCCACCTGCAGCTGAGACGCTCTGAGAGTCAGCAGAAATGCCCAACTGGTTTTATGAGAATTTAAGTTCGGGAGACACCACAGGACCATTAAAAATTTTTAAGCAATGCATTTTACCGTTGGAACACATCACATGTACAGCACACAGTAATACAGTATTTAAAAAAAAAAAAAAAAAAAAAAAGCAAAGCCCTGGGGTAATAATGGGATCAGCCACGTATTTCAAATCCAACTACGGTTTTTCTTTTTAGAGAGAAATTGAAAAGAAGGCAAGCTGCTATTAATTGTCAGGATTGAGAGGATCCATTTTCATGCTGCTTGCTTTGGACTAGAGGAATAAGAGTGACTTCAGATGGCAGAATCCTCCACAACGATAGGTAAAACCGTGGAAATGGCCCTCACCGGCTGTCGGTATTAGAGGATACACTGGTTAGTATACATCTAATAACGACAGCAAAACCTGAGTGTCAACACAAGCCTACCTCTGGTGGGTGCCGATCCCTTGCCATGAGCGTCAGAATCTCTTCTTTTAGTTCGTGGCGAAAAGTATGACCATATTCTTTACTATCTTGAAACAAAAAAGAACAGAGTGAGCAGTGACCACTGGCATGTAAAACCAAGACTCTTTGGCTGACCTTGGTCCACTGTCAGCAGCCGCTCGTATTTTTTTGGAGGGGTGAAAATACATTGCTGACGTGTATTCCAGGATTCCAGAAAACTAGCAGGATGATTCATGGTAGGAAAGGACAAATGAGCAGTGAAAGCCAGCACCAGTAACGTGCTCCCAGGCAAGCGTTAACACGGCACGTGCACCACACTCCAGCGGCCACCAGCTCTACGTGGTTTTACAGCACGTGGGAATCGTCAGTGGTCCTTGTACACGATCATTAGCGCAGCCTTGTAAGGTAGGAGGGCAGGGCTACAGTCTCTGTCTCAAGGCAACTTGAGGCAGACAGAAACTGATTTTATGATCAGTCACCTAGTGGATGAGACACAGCATCTTCTGCAGCCAATTTACACACATAACCACACACACACAGAAACCCAAAGTCATGGCTGTTTCTTAGAAACCTGAGTCTCACTGACTGGTTAGCTTTTTTTTTTTATTTTAATTTATTTATTTAATTTATTTTTAAATTTTTGGCCGCGTTGGGTCTTGGCTGCTGCGCGCGGGCTTTCTCTAGCTGCGGCGAGCGGGGGCTACTACTCTTCCTTGCGGTGCGCGGGCTTCTCATTGCGGTGGCTTCTCTCGTCGCAGAGCACGGGCTCTAGGTGCTTGGGCTTCAGCAGCTGTGGCACGCAGGCTCTAGAGCGCAGGCTCAACAGTTGTGGCGCGCAGGCTTACTTGCTCTGCGGCATGTGGGTTCTTCCCGGACCAGGGATTGAACCCATGTCCCCTGCACTGGCAGGTGGATTCTTAACCACCGCGCCACCAGAGAAGCCCCTGGTTAGCTACTGAAGCACCGTGATGCAACATGGTATAGAGGAACGAACGGCACAGGCTTCGGGGGTTGATATTTTGGGTGTCCCAGGTAATTAACACTGATGTCACACAAGTGCACAAAACCCAGCCTTTTCTTGTCACAAAGGAACCAGTTTAGGTCTTTTCCACTACACTGTCACTCACGCAATCCAATATGTAACATGAGCAAATGACCCTGAAGTAGACCTCAACTATTGCGTTCAGTTTAGTCAAAAATGGGTTTTTGGGACTTCCCTGGTGGCACAGTGGTTAAGAATCCGCCTGCCAACGTAGGCGACACGGGTTTGAGCCCTGGTCTGGGAAGATCTCACATGCCGCGGAGCAGCTAAGCCCGTGCGCCACAACTACTGAGCCTGCGTGCCACAACTATTGAGCCCCGCGTGCCTAGAGCCCGTGCTCCACCACGAGAGAAGCCACTGCAGAGGGAGGCCCGCATACCACACACACATAAATAAATAAAAAAATAAAAATAAAAGTATACGAATGATAGCCTGGGGCTGAGCAACAAAGGAGAGATGGACTACAAATAGGCATGAAAACCCGCGGAGCAGCTAAGCCCGTGCGCCACAACTACTGAGCCTGCGCTCTAGGGCTCACGTGCCACAACTACTGAAGCCCGCGTGCCTAGAGCCCAAGCTCCGCAACAAGAGAAGCCACTGCAATGAGAAGACCGCGCACCGCAACAAAGAGCAGCCCCCTCTCGCTGCAACTAGAGAAAGCCTGCGCACAGCAAGGAAGACCCAAACAAAGCCAAAACATAAATAAAGAGTAGTAATTAAAAAAAAGGAAGTTTTCTTCCCTAACAGTGTTAACATGCTTGTTAATCAAGACATAAGACAAAATGAGATGGGTCGGGACACATAAGCTGAAACTGACCTTTCCAGATCTGAGGAATCAATTCTAGCCGATTGGCCACATCTAATGCTTGGAGAAGATCTATCAGTGTTTGGGAATGTGGAAAGAATACCTGATTCAGAAAAATACAGATACATTTTTCAAGTATTACTCAGCAAAGACACCCAACCCACAAACATCTACAATGATAAATGGCAAGTAATGAATCATCTTACTGAAGGTATCAGGTCCTTATACCACTTCAAGGTGACATCAATTTGTTCCATTAGACAAAGCAAACCAAAGAACTTGGAACTGTAATGGAGAAAGAAAGCATGTTTAGTTTAAAATCCATGCTTAATAGGGGAATGATTAAATTACAGCACAGTCATATGATGACATGTTACACAGAATTTAAAGACAATAAGTTACACCCAATTTCAAGTTACACAGGCCAATGCTTGACCCAGCAAGTGCTGCTACCTGTGCTTTCTGGACTTTCCAGTTAACACCTTCTAATCCTCAACCGGTCACTGACGCCACCTCCTGGTTATACTCTCAGCTCACGGTGAGGAGAGAGTGGATATCCTATTCATTTTAAAAGCGTTCAATGTAAAGCGAGGATTTGGACCACACAGAAGAGAACCATCACACATCTCTTAACAGGCTGCCTCCCTAAGTTCTTGTTTTTCTCTGCTTAAAAGCAAACCCATTTAAGGAGTCTCTTTGGGCTCCGACGTGTTCATCTTCAAAAACAAAGGAGGCTGCGATGAAATCTTTAGGGACCCCACCCTCCTATGAATTAAAAAACATAAAATAGGAGCGTTTACAGGGAAAAGATATATGGATTTAAAGTGTTACAGGGACGTCCCTGGCAGTCCAGTGGTTAAGAATCCACGCTTCCACTGCAGGGGTTGCGGGACAGATCCCTGGTCATGGAACTAACATCCTGCACGCTGTGCGGTGAAAAAAAAAAAAAACCAAAAAAACAAAGAAAAACAACAACAAAAAACCCCAAAGTGTCACAAATAAAAACAGCTTAAAAGATACACAGCAGACACGTCAGTCTGACAAATCAGTTTCACCACTGCTTGACTCTTCAAGTGTTCAATTAACTTACATTGTTAAGTCAGGGTCAAGCTGCCTAAAATCAGGCCGCCAACAGCCTCCCACTTGCAGGACTGACTACTGGTTGCATACAGGCGCTCCGTTAATGCAGAAGGATACATTTCCAATACACTTACTAGTAGAAGTTACGCCGATGATCGAGTCCAATGAATTTCCGGTTGTCTCCAGTGTTTAAAAGGTCATGGACCTGGTAAGCAAGTTCTAGATCTCTGAGAGATGAGCACTGAAAATTTACAAGTAGTAAATAAGCATCGTTCTGCGATCCTTATCGGCCGAACAGTGGCTCATTACATAAAGAGCTCATTATGTAAAGAAAATAAGTACAGTTGCCTGCGGAAACATCTATGCTGATTTAACGTTATGGGGGTTGACAGCAAATGAATTACAAGAAAATGGGGGGGAGGGAGGAATCAAAACAAATCACCAAGTTCTGTGAAATTTAAAACAAAATAACCTTAATCTAGTAATTATACCTATATTTAGTAACTATATGAAAACACCTGGTTGCCATGCACAAGACAGCTGGAGTGCTCACTCCAACATCACTATACTGGCCAAAAACCCACGAAATAACTCCAAAACCCACCCACGGGAGAAGACCTTCCCTCCTGTGAAATAACTGTACTGATGTCAACAAACAAGATAACATGGAAATGAGTCTGGATGTGCATGTCTGAATAACCAAAGGAGAAAACCCGGAAGGACACACACTAAAATGTAAAGCAATTATCCTTAGGGAATAGGATATGCTAATTCATTCTGAAACTGCTTGAAAATTTTTCCTATGATTAGCATGATAAGATGAAAAACCAAACTTAAAAACCATCAATTTAAAAAGTTACCAATAGGCAAATATGAAATACTATGAAACCTCACTTTCAAACCTTACTTTCTGAAGAAAGGTATGAAAAAAGAAAATGTATACAATAAACACAGGGCAGGAATGTTGTGATCTTGTAGAGATTTTAGAGGAATGAAAAATTAGAACTAAAGACATGAATGTAAGTAAGAGTCAGGAAGTGAACGAATCAGGGAGAATCCCCCCACCTCCCCAATGATGAATTTAGGAGATGGATAAAAGAAAAAAGGAAAACAAAAGTTAAGCAAGAAATTGTACTTACAACCCTCATGGCTGACTGAAAAAACATATCTGAAAATCAAAGTTCACAAGAGCCTTGGTTACTGTGGATACAACGTTTTCAAGTCAGTTAACATGAATAAAAATCCCGGCAACAAAACCGGTAACGTGTTAAGACAAAGCTAACGGCGTAAAAACTCAGGAGAGGAAGCAGAGGAAGCATACAGCTTCCAAAAATTACTAAGCTAAATTAAACCCTGCCCTCATCACAAGGCTCTAATACCCGGCAGTCAGGAAAACAGGGCTCTCTGTCTTACACAAGCAATTTCTGTACATACCGTCATCCGGGTCCTTTGGAGAAAATTTCTTTCCCATTAATTCGTTCATGATGTCATAGATGATGAGGGACGATCCTTTCGAAGGGCTTTCTGCGGAACAAGAAGGCAACTGGGTTTTCGTATGAGTCCACTTCCTGTACAACCACCGGGTGTGCAGAACCAGTCCTAAGGCCGCATTTCTCCTTCCTCCACCCAAGGCACGGAGCTGGCCGGGCACATCCCTGCTAGAGCAATGAGTGCACCCTCTGCACAAAGTGCAGCTCTGCCCAAGACCTGGGACAGTTCCAGGGGCTCCCAACACACTCCACCCTTCCTTCTTAGGCTCCTCACAAGGTCGACCTGCACTGAAACGGGAGACAGACAGACCCTCACTAAGCCCGCACACTTAGAAAGCAAACACGTTTTTGCGAATAAATATTTGCACTCCTTTTAAATATAACCAGGATGAGAGCCAAGAAAAAGAAAACTGTAGAATTAAAATGCACCTATGGGGGCTTCCCTGGTGGCGCAGTGGTTGCGCGTCCGCCTGCCGGTGCAGGGGAACCGGGTTCGTGCCCCGGTCCGGGAGGATCCCACGTGCCGCGGAGCGGCTGGGCCCGTGAGCCGTGGCCGCTGGGCCTGCGCGTCCGGAGCCTGTGCTCCGC
>NC_041225.1:10684000-10701108 GCF_002837175.3 Physeter macrocephalus | reverse complement strand
AAAAAAAAAAAAAAAAAAAAAAAAAATGCACCTATGACATTTCCAGTTAAACATTTCACATTATTAATCCACATCCCTTCCCCACCTTATCCGTATGCAAGTGATAATATACTTTCCATGACAGCACAGATGTCCTTTTGAAGTTCCTCAAGCATGTTTTCATTTGTTAGCAACCCTAATTCTTCTGTTCGTTTTATAATAACCTATTTTCTATGTATCACTTCTTCATTATTTTAGGCTTTCTCCTTTGGGTAAATTCCTAGAAATTATTATTCCAGGCAGCCAATGTACATCCCTCAGACACACCGACACGCCTCGCCTCACAGCCCTGGGTGTTAGGAAGCACAAGTACCAATGACTTTAGTTAGCAACGGAACCAAAGTGATATGTGATGTTGAGGAGAAATGGAATAGGCTTTGGGGTCAGAAAACATAGTTTCAGCAAAATGACACCAAAGTTGAGAAAAATTTTGGAAGACAGAATTACCATGGAAACGGTTTACCTGTTTTCCAGATGAAGTCAGTTAACTGCCCTTACTTCCCGACAGGTGAGAATGTGAATTTTGTAAAACTAGCCCTCCAAGACAGATAATCAAGGTTTTCTGTTGTCTTCACACATAAAGTCTACCACAGGAGAGAAGGACTAGAGTTGTCATTTCTGAACCCAGAGGTTCTTTCTCAGGTTGGGGCAAATGGGTAAGAACCAACAGACTGTCAGTGCCTGCTACCTGCCTTCCAAGCACAGGACAGGACATTGTGCGTAATTTATTTCATCATTACACCGTGATGCCATCACTCAGGTAAGGTATCCAGTTCCTTCTGACACAGGTGGTAAATGGCAGAGGTGAAATTTCAACTCAGGTGTGCCTTGCTCCAAAGTCCATTCAACAGAGCACAGCTGACCTAAAACTAGGTGACAAACAGAGTCTCAAGGTGCTCCCATGAGGTTTCAAAATAAAATTAAGGCTGCTATGGAGTAGCACTGTCCAACAGCTTCCTGCAAGAATGGAAACGTTCTGTACCTGCATCGCTGAACATGTAGCCAGCAGCTACAAGTGGCTACGGAGCACTAATGCAATGAAGGAATTTTTAATTTTATTTAATTTTAATTAAATAGCCATGTGTGGCTAAGTGGCTACTGTATTGGACAGCACAGCTCTGGAGAGCAAAAGGAACTCCAGACTAGTTTCTCCTGACCAAAACTGTACACCATCCTTTCTTTTTCGAAAAAAATTAATTAATTAATTATTTCTGGCTGCGTTGGATCTTTGTTGCCGCGCGCGGCTTTCTCTAGTTGCGGCGAGTGGGGGGGCTACCCTTCATTGCGGTACGCGGGCTTTTCATTGCGGTGGCTTCTCCTGTTGCGGAGCTCGGGCTCTAGGCGCATGGGTTCAGCAGTTGTGGCTCGCGGGCTCTAGAGCGCAGGCTCGGTAGTTGTGGCTCACGGGCCTAGTTGCTCCGCGGCTGTGGGACCTTCCCGGACCAGGGCTCGAACCCGTGTCCCCTGCACTGGCAGGCGGGTTCTTAACCACTGCGCCACCGGGGAAGCCCCACCATCCTTGTTAGTACATTTCATGACCTCCCTCCCCTCCAGCTCAAGTTTTACATCACAAACAAGATGTTACTCCCCTCAAGAATCACGTTTTGCTCAGGCTGTAGACAATGTTATTTTGTGAACTGTCTAGCCTTAATTCATAAGCAGTGAAGTGAGCCTAATTTCTACATAAATTAGTAGCATAATGACATACATACCACGTTGATAAAACAGCTGAATAATATAGTGATACGATGCAAGCGAGGGTTCTTATATTACCAGGTACATAGAGGAAAAAAATAAAAATAAGTCAAACACAGCTACACAAAATACAGCTTACTGAGGCACACTGAACTAAAAACATATTAATGTTGGTATTTAAGTAAAAGATACATTTCTGTTCCTCTGAACAAAGATATTTGCTAGCTCATATGATTAATGTAAAGGTGGAAAGGTGTCACAGAGATTGAATCCCTCTTAGAAAGTCCAGACACCTATTACAGCCAATGCACAATGAGTTTCATTTAAGAAAACTAAAGCATACCAAAGTGAATTGATTCCCAAAACATCCTTCAATAAAGTAATTACTGAAAAATATACAACACACTAGCACACAATTGGGTTCAAATACTTAATTATGCTAGAAAATGTCACGAGTTTAAAACCAGCCAACTGCAGGAGAACACTTCTCCCTAGAATTAAGAAATCCATAAAAAAGTACCTAAAATACTAAAAGAATGTAACTTCCTATAAACAACACGAAGATGATAAAAGAGCTCCCATCACAGTAAATACATGTAATTAAAACGTGCCAAATGGTGGAAAGGAAATTCCCAGCATACTATGTAAACAGCAAGAGTTTACAGTCTCTTTTTTGCTTGTCTGGACCTGAAACCTCTGGTCAGCACTATCTTCAGTGAGGGACACTAGGACACATCCTCACCTATTCCAACGGCTTTCATTTCCCGTAAGGTCTGTAAGGCTGGCAATTTTCCAAATGCGTAAAATCGTCGGAGACATTTCAGAATGGTATTAAAAGTCTGTAGATTGGGTTTCACATTCTGTGCAACCATTTGTTTCAGCAGGTCCTAGTTGAATCAAAAGCAGGAAGCAATTTTTATGCCTGGTAGGTAATTTATCCAATAAGCTAATGTAACATACTAAAAAAGACTTGGGCTCTCTGCCTATGTTTAAAGTAGATTAATAAATACACCCCCAATTTCAGAATTATCTAGTAACTGCAGGACCAGTAACTCTGCCCCTTAAGAGAAGCCCCTCCATCAGTTACCCTGACCCCACGCGATCAAGGTGTCCGGCTGTCTTTAGCGGCCTAGTGAGTTTGAGACTGAAGCAAGAGAGCAGACTAGAATGGATTGCATTTTTTTCCTTTTTTACATGCGCAGTATAACACGGTTTCTATTCCTGTCACTTCGATCCAGTGATTTCAATCTTTTTAAAAAATTAATTTATTTTATTTTTCGCTGCATTGGCTCTTTGTTGCTGCCGCGGGCTTTCTTTAGTTTTGGAAAGCGGGGGCTACTCTTGGTCGCAGTGCGCAGGTTTCTCATTGCAGTGGCTTCTCTTGTTGCGGAGCACGGGCTCTAGGCACGCGGGCTTCAGCAGTTGTGGTGCGTGGACTCGGTAGTTGTGGCTCGAGGGTTCTAGAGCACAGGCTCAGCAGTTGTGGCGCACGGGCTTAGTTGCTCGGCGGCATGTGGGATCTTCCCAGACCAGGGCTCGGACCTGTGTCCCCTACACTGGCAGGCGGATTCTTAACCATTGCGCCACCGGGGAAGCCCCTCAATTTTTTAAAACTTAGCTAATAAATTTTTTCAATAAATGTGTCTCATTTTAATGAAAAAAACATTATGAGAAATAAGTGAATAAAGCAACCCAGGTCTTCCTGGATTCGAGCTGTATGCTTGGGTCACGTGTCAGACACACCTAGGTAAACTACAGGGCTGCTGGAAGGGTGTGAACAGGTCACCATGAGCTGGGCGCCCAGCACAGTGACTGCCATGGAGATGCTCAGTGCATGCTGTCTCCAACCCACGTAATCCTAGCCAAGGATGTTTTAGGCCTATTAGAAGACCAAGTGCGGGTTCCTCCTCACCAACATATTATTCCATTTTTCTTCAAATTTCTCATTCACCACCAATGCTGTTGCTTCAATCAACGAATTGAAGGTGTGTACATCAGCTGTAAAAGAAGAAAACTACTTTAATGAAACTTGGGGTTGAAGATTAAAGGCAAAGTGGTCATGCACACCTGTCTACAAAACTAGAAAACTATTCTCTTCTCTGGCTCTGGACTCCTGCCTGCTTCAATCACCAATACCACAGGGAAAGATGAAGAATGAACAAATGATTGAGGTAAAATCCTGAGATTTTTATAGATGCCTGAGAGAAGGAAAGAAAAGGAAGGACAGAGGGGAATCCTCCAAACACACTTACCACGAAGTCTGTTGTTTAATAATTCAGTGTACAAGTTTAATGCCTGCGTAGGAGCTCGGTGCTGGAAAAGGGAAAGTATGAAAATGAAGGATCATCAGATTTGTTCATTTGAGAAATATGTGCGTATCAACTGCTCTAGGGTTTGGGAACACAGTAGTAAACAGACATGGTCTCATTCTCAAGAAACGTATCCTCCGTGCAGTAGTTCTCTACTGGGGCAATGCTGCTTCCCAGGAGACATTCAATAATGCTTGGAGACACTTTTGGTTGTCACAGCTGGGGTGGGAAGGATGGACCACCGGCATGCAGTGGAGAGAAGCAGCTCCTCGACGCCCTCCAAGGCTCTGGACAGCTCCACAGCAACAGATTATCTGGCCCAACTGTGAACAGTTCTGAGGTTGAGAAGCGCTGATTTAGGGGAAGATAAAGATATATAAAACAAACGTTACCTTCACCATTCCTCGGATCATTGTGCAGTAGGAATGTGCGTTTTTCTCTGGCATTAGAGCAAAGATCCTCTCAGCATTGTTTTTTGCTCTAGACACAAGAAAGTAAATGTGAACCAGAGGAAACAGGAAAAACCAGTAATAGCCACCAACTTACCATGTTCCAGGCACCGTGCTAAGCATTTTATGCATACAATTTCAAGTAATTCTTGCCACCCAGAGAGGAAGACATGGTTACCATCATTTTGAAAACAGGAAAAACTGAGGTTCAAAGACCTTAAGCTGTCCAAGGCTTTACAGGCTGAGTGGCAGAACCAGGACTTAAAAGGTGTAATATACACTCAAGGTATTAAACAAAAAGCAAACTGCACAGCAGGGTACATAGTGACGTTTCCCCACCCCCTTTCCATTGGATACAATTCCCCAGAGGCAACCACAGACAAGCGGTGTCTCTAGAATCCTTCGTCCTATTCTAGCCTATCAATGTGCTATGTTATACAAATCATGCTGTACCTTGATTCTCCCTGTTACCAATATGTCTTGGAATTCAGACAGAACCAGGATTTGGGCCAAAATGGTACTCCAAAGTCAATGCTCTTAACCACTATGAGAAATTACTAATATCTACTGAAAAAATTTAATTTTTGAGTCTATTCATTTTATCACTTCAAAAAAAGACTTTAGATATTAATGGTAGCTTCCCTTTTTCAGACATCCATATGAAATACCTTTCTTTTATTTAGATGCTTCTACTCAGTTAATTTAATTCTGAAATGTTAAATGATATTCACCTTTTGCTCAGAAGTGAATACTTCTGTTTGCTGGCTACTAGTCTGAAGTTAGAACTATGCTCTAGCATATGTGTATTCTGACATAATAAAAAATTGTGAATCTTTGAGAATTAGAGGTATATATTGCAAGGTAGGACTACTGATTAAACTACCAAAGAACCATACCATGCAGGTTGCATGGAGTTAGACGGAAAAAAAGAAGTCAGGTGTCAACCTTGTGTTGCTGGTTGGAGGTAAAGATCTAATGAAAAACGGTCCAAACACATATGAAAACCAACTGAGACATTTACACTGCACACTGAAAACAAACTGCATTTTAGAATATTCCAGGATCGTATCTTCTTCAGGGGCTGATGGGGAACATTCCACGCAATGTACGGAGCCATAACACAAAGTTCTAATCATACTGTAACACACCTCCAAGTAACTCCAAGCTGATGACCAGCCTTCTTCTTAGGTTTCTCTTTATTTCCCTCTGTGGCCTCTTCCTGAAATGAACCATCACCGACAGATATAAAACAAAATATGACAATGGAATGCACTCTCTGAGGAAACTTCAGAAAAGCAAAGGAAATACAGATCCAGTAGAAGGCAAAAAGGAAACCCAGTGTTTATTAAGAAATATTAATTTCTAAAGTGTAGAGTATGCTCACGCCTCTCTGCCCACCTACGTATGAATTTTTGAGGGGGCTGGGGCCGGGGGTTCCCTCCCCCCCCGCATCCCTTACACATCATACTATCACTTTAAGTAACAACAATAAAGGGGCCTGTCCAAACATTTCTGGTCAAAGGTTTGCTGCATGTGGCGGGCAAGATCAAAATATTTTTAAGGAGGGAACCAGGGCAGAACAATTGTTAAAATCCGTCTCCTTTTCCACATTTCTGTCCAGGCTACGTACTATGCCACACCACACCTCAGAACAAATCTCTTCGACCCTAACACACGGCACAAGAACCTGCCTCAGTCTGAGGAGGTATTACTACCAAAAGAAACTTTAAAAATCACTGCCAAAGCCATTACCAACTCTTCTGCTTGTTCACGTTGTTGAAAATTATAATTAGTTGAGGGCTCTTGGTTGCCATAGTAACATAATAAATCCAAGAGACTGTTAGTTGTTTCCAGAGATACGCTGGTTCCTGTGGGTAGGAGGAAAAAAGGGAAAGAAACCTTGAAACATCAAAGCACTAAAGCCTATTAGATTAAAATTCTTCACTTTTTCTATGAGCTGTGGCCTTCCTGGCTACATAGTCAGCCTCATCCATCACTTTCTTGATGGATGAGCGTGCACTCCACATCAGCTTAAACACTTGGAGGGATGCAGACAGGACACAATCCCTAACAGTGCTGTGTGACAGAAAAGAAAAAATACAAGATCAAGTTTGACCCCGTGCTCATTTATTTTATGTACTCATATCCCCAGAGAATTTATCTCACGGTTCTAACTATCATCTTCAAACTGAACCCGCTGCAAATGATTGCCACGTTGTCCCCTGGGGCCAGTTCCATTTTTACAAATGCAAGCAGAACTATTCCACTTGGATCCAGGCCCTTACTGAAATACTTGCCTAGAAATACTAGCATAAATGCCTAATTATAGTAGCCTTTAAAAAATTATTGCTCAAAACATTATGCTCCCATCTTGACTCTTATGAAGGGGGAGAAAAGGGAACAGGAAGAAGTTTGAAATAAAAGTTAGTGCTTTAAAAGAAACCTAACTGCATTTTTCTAAAGAAAATATACTGACAATACAAATGCCCATCAGGAAACTTAAAAGCCCAGAAAAGACAGCATGGCAGAGTGGAGGGGACACCAGTGATGGAGTGTAACTTGACTGGGTTTTACCATCTCAAAGCTGTGTAACCCTAAAGATTAGCTGTCATCAGTTTCCTCTATAAAATGACCATAAGCACACCAGCTCCTAAGGTGTTGTATAATTAAATGCCTAGCAAAGTGTCTGGCACTTATTAGGGCCTTGATTATAAAATTTTGTTTCCTCTCCCAGTATGTTGCCTCATTCCATTACCCTGAATGAGTCGAGGGTTACGGGTTTGACACACTGTCTTCAGTAACGCTTACTGAGCGTCTGCACGTGCCTACACCACACGGTGAGTGAAACAAAGGAAGACAGGTCTCAGCACTAAGATGCTTATCGTACTCAACAAGCAGAGGGAAAAGCCTCCCTAAATGATAACCCGCACCAGCAATTCATTTGTACACCCGCAGCCTTAACAGGCTACACACCAAAACTCTCAAATCAAACACAGCTTTCTGCAAATGTTTCTTGTTGTGTTCAAGACTGTACTGAGTGATTCCGTCCAGTTTCTATCTCTTGCATGTTTGGCTGATTTTCCTCCTAAATCACTGAACAGCACTCGGGATTCTGAAACTTAATGCTGCTGCCTTCCATGTTACTACACGTACATTCTCATGACAGCTTACAAGCCCCGCCACCTAGATCTACACCCCCGGGTGTTCATCCAGATCCAATTCAGAGAGCCGCAGGATTTGACAGGAGTGACTTTTCTCAAGGCCACAGTGCTAACTGGTGCCAGAACCTATCCAAACCTCTGATCCCGCGGCTTAGCGCTCTTTCCTTTTTAAATATTTCTTTTATGTCTGCTTTATGCCTTCCAAACATACTTAAAGAATATAAGAAATGTGAATAGAGTATGTACACACCTGATGTTAAAAACAGAAGCTAAGGAAGAACGGCTGTATAATTTGTCTACCTGTGATACAGCACAAGAGGACAACATACTAACAAAGTGGCAACTCTACCCCACCCCCAGTTTTAAAATGGTGCTCAAGCAGAACATGAAATATGACATATTAAACTATAAAAAACACAAATATAGCCCCTGAGCAGAGGAAGTAGCACAGCACTTGTAACTTATACTCATAAATTATCTGGATCACATGCGTAACTGTGGCCCACTTCCAAGCCCATGTTCCCAGAGAGGCTTCAAATGAACTAACTCAGTCACCTGCTTGCAAGAGCTGATCGAACATGTCCACAGAAGCTTTGACTTTTCTGAGCTTGATTCGTTCCCGCAGAGCAGCCTCACTTATATCTTCAATCTGAGGTTCAAAGTACTCAGGCATAAAACACTAGGAAAACAAGATGGCTAAAGTTATTGCAAACAGGGCAACGTGAAAGGTAACTCGAGCAGGACAAAATTTTGATCACCAACACACCAAAATAAAACTTCACTGCTCCGATTCATGCTTCATGCACCAGATACTATTTTTTTAACAAGAATACCTCTGTAGGGAATATAACTTATTTCAAAAAACCTCTCCAGTCTCCAAAACAAGATTTCTTAGCGATCTCCTAGCTTGGGGTGGAGAATTTAAAAGCACCCAAACATAAATATTTAATCCATATCTGAAGAATCTAATTTCTAACCAAACTTCCCAATTTCAAGGTGAACTTATTTTTCCCTTGCTAAAACCATCCTGCCTACTTTCCTCCCAATCTTGGTTAAAAGTGCCACAGTACACCCAGTTTGCAAAGACAGAAACCTTTCATCCTTGATACTTCTTTTACTCTAAACGTTTAGTACTACCAAGGTATGTTGATTTTACCTCACTCACCAATTTACCCAAATATTTATTGAAGGTCTACTACTTGAGGCCAGGCACCAAGCTAGACACTGGGGATAAACAGACGGAAGTCATTCTCTACCCTCAAGATGCTCACAGTCTAACAGAGAAAGCAAATAAGGAAATAATTATGATAGAGCGTGAATGATAAATGATGTTAAGAGGTCTCAGAGGTATGGGAATGCTGCCCGCCATGGGGGCAGGGGCTCCACGGACAGCTTTAAGCAGAAGTGAGCTAAACATAGAAGAGTAACTGTTAGTCAGAAACGTTAACGGGGAAAGGAGAGCCAACAAATGATCACTCCACTGCTGCCACTGTCTTAGTTCAGCATTCTAATATTTTTACGGACACAATCACACTGACTCCCTAATTTGTCCCCAAGAGTCACCGCTTGAGAAGCACAAGAGGGTGTGTCTGGGGGTGTGTGTGTGTGCGTGCTTTGGAAAGTAAGGAGATGTGAGAGGGAGCAGTTTTAGACATAATGAGTCTGAGTTACTCTTTCCACTAATAAACTC
This sequence comes from Physeter macrocephalus, assembly GCF_002837175.3. Lineage (NCBI taxonomy): Eukaryota > Metazoa > Chordata > Mammalia > Artiodactyla > Physeteridae > Physeter > Physeter macrocephalus. Next base: position 10,691,765 of record NC_041225.1, on the reverse strand, counting down.
AGGGGGGCAGAGCCCATGTTTCGCTCACCACTGTATGACACGCTAAGCACAATGCCTAACACACAGCAGGCCCCGCACGCTCCTCATGACTACAGAACAGAGGTAGTTGGAAATACAATCTGGAGTTCAAAGTAGAGATACCTAGGCCAGATATACAAGAATGCCAAATGGAGTATAGGGGTCACTGAAGCAGGAAGATTTTGGACAGAAAAAAGAGAAAGTGACTGAGCATGGAACCCTAAGAAAAAGACACCAAGGCTTAAAAAGAGAAAGTGACTGAGCATGGAACCCTAAGAAAAAGACACTGAAGCAGGAAGATTTTGGACAGAAAAAAGAGAAAGTGACTGAGCATGGAACCCTAAGAAAAAGACACCAAGGCTTAAGGAGTAGACAGAAAAGCTACTGAGGGAAACTAAAAAGGAACAGTCACACAGGTAAAGATCTAAGAGTCTGTTGTCACAGAAGCCAAATGGGGAAAATAAAATGAAGAGCAAATACATACAATTTAATAAAGGTTAGTATTGTAAGCAAAGATAACCATACACATTAAAAGACTTTTCACCCAAATACTGTAGGCATTCAAATGGCTACTTAAACATTAGCCATGAAAACTTAGTTTAAGTTACAATTACATAGTATTATCTGAAAATTGCAATTACCTCTCCTTACCGGTATATGAGGTTCAGCTATGTCTTTCTGAAAATATTTGGGATATGAATTAATAATAAACTTTGCTGCATTCTCCCCGGACTTCTTTGCCAACAAAAATGAATGCTATATAAAGAAAAAGATTTAGATATAAGTTGATATTACCTGTAATTTAAACCCAAGAGATCAAAGTCACACCCTCAGCAAAAATTATTCTGCCCCCCTAAAAAAAAAAAGAGAATACAGTGATACACAGAATCCCAATTAGAAGTTAAACTACATAATTATTACTTATCTACCTCTGCTGAGTGTGACATAATTTCAGGTCACATCTTATATACAGCTTGAGGTATATAAAAGCAATGTGCTTAAACTGAGTGGATTGCTCCATAGTGGGAAAGAGCCCTAAGTATTAAAAACCCAAACCAAATACCCTCTCCACAGCCAATCTCTAAAACTTTCTGATAAAAGTAGTAAAAGATTCAGAAAATCTACCAATTTATCTATCAGCATCTGTAAACTTTTCAAAAGTTTCTACAACTAAGCTAAGTTATACATGTACTCTTGTACCCAAACCAACAAGATGAACATAATACTAGAAAAGTTTCATAAAAATACTCACAGATTCCATAGAGGATGTTGGTATGAGATAAGGATCATCTTGAAATGCATAAGGGGCAGCTGTAGCATCCTGTGGAGAAGACACAGAAGTCTCTTTAGCTAGATTTTTGTTAAGAGGACCTTGCGGGTTTTGGTGATGACTAAAAACTCTGTAAAGTAAGTTTTAACTATACATGTATCACAGAAGCAGAAATATATATGTTTGCAGACACTAATACCTACACTGTACCCGTGGCTCTGTAGAGTTGGTTGTAATTATGCACAACTTAAAAGCAAACAATGGCTCAAACCCCCATGACTGCTTTTTAATTGAAGGCTGCTATCACCAGGGACAATTGCTGTTTTAAACTCAAGGTCAAGAGCTTCTGAATTAACTAGCCTGGGCACCAGCTTCCTGCACTAAGGTTTCCTGCAAATGGAGGACAGTACTTACTGGGCCCTCTCAGGAGGCGGGAACAGCAGCTTCTCCCGTGTCCTGCTGCCCAAGGTTCTACACTTCTTTAAATTGTTCTAGGTAGAACCCTGAGCAAAATTAACTCTCCAGCACCACTAGAGGCTCACGAAGAACGGCCCTCAAATTACTTCTTCTAGCCTTCTCCTATCCCTTGGAGCCCCCTTCCCCGGGCCTTCTGGCAACTTTGTTCCACAGGAAAAACTCAACTTACATCCTGAATCGCTCCTGTCCCCTTGATGCCTTGTCTTACTGACCTGGATTCTCCAGGGGAGAGGCTCCCTGCAGCTCTCACAGGAAGGATGCTCATACCTGGGGCGCAGAAGCAGTACTCTTCGGGGTCCTCGCTTCCTGATGCCTGAGGCTGTATTCCCTTTATACTCATTTGAGGCTCCTTTCATCTGGTTATACCACTCTCCACCAAGATGCGGTGGGTATGTAATGGCAACCCAGAGGAAGCAGTTCTAGGGTAGGTGCCCTGGACTATTACTCCCTGATTACCAACTGTTGCTTGGCTCTGTCCTGTCCACCATCCTTATCAAATACCTGTTTGGGGCCCCTAGTTTTGTGACATGCTGTTCTTCCCTTACTAGACTTACTCTTCCTATTTGTTTCCTACATTTTCCTCCGTCAATGATTTCCAAGCCCTTCATGGTTTCTGAGAAACTTCTCTACTCTGGCCCTGTGGCTCAGATGCCTTACACTAAATTTATCCCCAACTGAACTTCCCTGACAGAGCTACTTCTCCCTCCTATCTTCTCTATCTCAGCATATGGTACCAAGCACTCTGCAATCCAAGCCAAAGATCCTCTCCTACTACTTCCATTCAACTAACCTGTCACCAGGTGTGGTCAACTCGAGCTCCTTAACATCCCCTATCTACTCCACCGTCCCTTATCCCCACTGCCACTGCCTTAGTTCAGTACCTTCCTTATTCATTCATTCCATATTTACCGAGCACCTCGTATGTGCCAGGCATTATTCTAGCTACCAAGGAAACGATAAAATCTTATCCCCCATAGGGCTCACAATTTAGTGGGGAAAAAAATATCCAGAAAACAAAAATAAATAAAACATATAGTAATTTTAAAGGCAATAACTGCTATGAGAAAGAAAGAAAGGGAGGGAGGGAGGGAGGGAGGGAGGGAGAACGAACTATCAGAGAAAAGAACCATACATTTATTTTTTAAATTCTTTTTTAAAAAATTAATTTATTTATTTTTGGCTGTGCTGGGTCTTGGTTGCTGCGCACAGGCTTTCTCTAGCTGTGGCGAGCAGGGGCTACTCTTCGTTGTGGTGCATGGGCTTCTCTTGCTGCGGAGCACAGACTCTAGGCACGTGGGCTTCAGAAGTTGTGGCACACGGGCTCAGTAGTTGTGGCTCGCAGGCTCTAGAGCGCAGGCTCAGTAGTTGTGGCGCACGGGCTTAGTTGCTCTGCGGCATGTGGGATCTTCCCGGACCAGGGCTCGAACCCATGTCCCCTGCATTGGCAGGTGGATTCTTAACCACTGTGCCACCAGGAAAGTCCCCGAAACATACAATTTTAAATGGTGTGGTTGAGGAAGGCCTCAATGAAAAGGCTTAAAGAGATGAAGGAGGAAATTATGTGGATAACTCAGGGAAAAATACTCCAGGCAGAATAAACAGCAAACATTAAAGCCCTGAAGCAGACCTGGGCCTACTAAGAAACGGAGAATTAGCCAGGAGGCCACGTAGAGCAGAGCCAGCAAGGAAGACAGTAGGAGATGTGGTCAGAGTGGCAGCGGGGGTGGTGGCTGAACACGTGGGGCCTCGGGTGCCCTCGGATGGACTTCAGCTTTTATTTGAACTATGAAAAATGAGAAGCCATTTTATGACAAATGAGAAGACAAATGAATTGTGAGTAGAAGAGCTATGTGATTCAACATTTTAGCAGGTCGCTACGGCTGCTTAACTGAGAACAGGGTGTAGGGGGCAGAGGAGGAGAAGAGGACAGAGACTGCTGTAATTAATCGAGGACGGTAAGAGACGATGGTGGCCTGCATGACCAAGGCGACCATGGTGATGACGAGTGCTCAGGATTTGGACGCTGCGCAGGAAAAAAGTTACCAGGCTTGAAACTGCTATTCTTAGAAAGGCCTGCTTACAAGGCCTGGTGGGCATCTGGGAACTTGGATTTTGGAGGGTCCCCACCATAAACCGTACTATGTGGTTTATGCTGAACTCCTGCTTTCCTCCTGGGAGTGTGGAATTTTGGTATGTGCCAGGCATAGACTCTGGGCACTGAGTCTCTAAAGAGCTTTCCTGGTAGACTTTTCCACGTGTTGTCACAACTCTGCTGGAGGAATTAAGTGTGTCCTTTGTGACTCCACTGGGAAAACACTCTTGGAAGCTTTCTCCTGCTTTCCTTTGGACTTTACCCCACGTGCCTTCTTCTTTTACTGATTTTGCTTTGTGTCCTTTCGTTGTAATAAAGCATAGCTGTAGGACCATATGCTGAGTCCTGTGAATCCTCCTAGCAAACCACTGAACCTGGGCGTGGTCTCTGGGACGCCGTACACAAATATTTTGATGGAAGAAACAGAGGATTTACTGAAGTGCAGCACATGAAAAAGAGGAGCAACTACAAGCACGGAGCTGCCATTAATGAGATGGCAAAGAATGTGTGAGTTTTAGAGAGAAAGGGGCTGGGTTTTGGACATGTTCAGATCATTATTATACATTTGAGAGGAAAGGTTTCCCGTATCCACATTGCTGTCCTTTCTAAAATTTGACTGACTATGTCACACCACTGCTTAAAGTCTTTCAGGGGACTGGAATAAAAATCAGAAGTCCCTAGCATAGCATTCATGCTCTTGCCTCACCTCTCATTGCTCTACCCCGCAAATTCTTGCTTCCCCCCATACAACCGACTCATTCTCTGCCTTTGTGCCTCTTCTCCTGGTGCTGCCTCTGCTAGGAATGCTCTTTCCCACTATCCTGGCTTCTCATCTTCCAAGCATCGATCCGATATCAGCTCCTCTGGAAGTCCTTTCCCAGTCTGGGTTATGCACCCTCTCCTCAGTGCTCCTTCAGCCTCCCTCTCTAGAAACTATGCAAGGACCCTGTCTTAACTCTACAACCAGCACAGTGCCTGGTAAGCACAGCTAAGGGCAGAATGTGTGGTTACTGAATGAATGAATGACTATCCCTTGGATTTTAAGTGCCCAAACCTAGACAAGTCAGACAACTGTACACATAATTCTATAACTCCTTTGACTTGAAGGGGCCCTGGGCCATTCTCATTAAAAAACTGAGAACAGTCTCAGAGGCCTATTTCACGAGTTTACATTTCAGGTGCCTATTTATGGATAAGTGAGCTGAAAATCTCAATGCCTTGCTAGTGTGGAGATGCAGTATTTTAAAACCCGTCCTCAGAAACTTCTAGGGTATATCAGCGCATGTTTGGCCCGACAGCCTATAAGTTTAACATCTACAATAGAAGAAAAGTTCTGGAAATCTGTGATAACGGTCTCAGGGAGGGTCAGAATCCACACAGACATTGCAGCAAAGAGAAAGGACTTAATTACTTTAGACATTTCCCCCACAGCTGAAATCGAAAGTACAGTTTGCAGCTAATGAAAAATACAATCAATCAGAAAGTTCCATTTCTAAGGCATTTACTAGGGTTTCAGTTTATCTTTCAAGACTACGGGCTCTATTCTTGAACTGTCAAGAGAGCAAATTATTCACAAATAAATCACCAAGATAGCTGGAGCAATAATGAAATAGCTAGCACTTACCGAGCATGTCCTTTGTGTCAGGCACTGTCCCAAACCCTTTCAAGTGTACAAACCTCAAGGTTTGGTGCTAAAAATAATAATTAAATCCCCGTTTTATAGATAAGGAAATAGAAGCATCAAGAGAAAAGGTAACTTTGTGATAAAGATGAAACAAAACATTTGGCTCCAGGACCCAGATTCGTAATCACTGAATTACTTCCAGCATGGTGGGTACACTGTTCTCAAAGTTGGTCTACAGATCCCTTGCATTAGAGTATCACACCCAAACCGTTCCCCAGGAACATGCATTTCAACAAGCTCTTCAGGAGGTTAAGTTTAAAAATCACTGGCACGGTATAAAAACACTGAATTTGGAGAAAAAAAGACATGGTACTAAGTCAGGGTTTTAATATCCTAAGTAGCCCTGGGCCAATCACTTTAAAAGCTTTAGTTTTCTCATTTGTCACACGAAGGGACTGAACTAGATATTTCTAAGAAACTCTCTAGATCGACAACAGTTTAATTGTGAACCATGCAGAGATATGAACATTACATTCATTATTAGCTGAGTTAGATACAAAAACCTAAAATTCCTACTTACCCTGTGTACCGTGGATGCAAGTGCCTGAAGAACAGCCACTTTATCCCTAAGAATGAGAATCACAAGGTAACCCTCAGGAAGGCTTTTCACACTCACAAAGCGAACAAGTGATCCTACTCTCAGAATGGACTGGCCAACAACAAAGTTCAGTCTCAAGTAAAGCCAGTTCTGATCTCTCAAGATCACTAGAATAATAAGTTAGAAACTGAGAAAACTGTTTAGTTCTTTTGCCCAAAGGCGGTTAGTGCACGTTCCAGGCTACACTCTCTGGCCTGGTCCCTATAACCAGCCCCAGGGCTAGCAATTTTCACCCTCCTCTCATAAAACTGTCTGAGCTGAATCTTACCTCCTCCTACCCATTTTCCTATGCATTCTTACTGTAGCTTTCTGTAATATTCTTGCCTTTATTATCCAAACTGGTGGCTCTTAATTCAGCTATATATGAGAATAAATCACAAGCCGCACTCTGGACTTTTGAATCAGGACCCCCAGGTTCTATGGAGAACCGTCACATTCATTCTTACTGAATTCCCAGATGATTCGAATTTAGAACCTCTCAACTATATAACCTTTATAAGAAGTTCAGGCCAGCCACCCACTGTGACTATGGGTAGAGACATTCACTAACTACTGAAAAGAGGAGGTTTCACTGGAATAATTGACAAACAAAATAATTTGGTTTCAAATGTATTTTTACTTGTGTCAGATTTTATGTGTTTCATTTCAAAAAGGGAAATAGAATAAACTTAATAAACCAAATGTATTTTTCTAAAGTTTGGGGAAATAAAAATAAACTTAATAAACCAAATGTATTTTTCTAAATAAAGTTTAAACATACACTCATAATTTAAGTCATTTGAAAAAAAAGAAAACACATAGGAAATGTTATACTATGTCAAGACTAATCCCCTGACATACACAACATCTACTGGATTTCCTAAAATCACTTACATAATTTCAGCGAGAAAGATATTCTTTCATCTCTCAGTATTCCCTAACTAAATCCTACGTTAGCATATTTAAGTCGTATCAAGTGAGTACATCTTTACAACATATTGAACAAATGTTAAGTGAAAAAATTATGAACATTCAGATCACTCACTAAAAATAACCTCAATGAATACATTATACTTAAAAAAAAACACAAAAAACTAGACTATTATATCTGGTGTCACTTTGTGACCCCCCTCCTCCTCTACTGTAAGTTTGGTGTTTATACTTCCAGAACTTTAAAGGGTACTTTTACACACATACGACCATAAAACTAAATCGAAAACATATACTGTCATTCTGCATACGTGCTTCCATAAGTTTGACTGTATTATCCATGTTACTATGTGTAAATCTAATTAATTCCTTAAGTGTTATATTGTATGATAACTGCTTTTTATTATCCCCTTACATACGGGCATTTGGGCTATTTCAACTTGTTATTGTAAAGAACAAGCTGTAAAGAACATTGTCATCCACATCTCTCTGGGCGTATTTGCAGGGGTTCCTCCAGAATGGCTAACCGATAAGGTGTGCACATTTTAGGTCACATTTTAGGTCGTGGTTCTGCCAACTTTCCCTGCAAAGTGTTGTTCCAACTGACTGCCCAAGCAACAAATGTATCTGAGCATCCATTTCTCCACATCCTCTTCTGGCCAATCTGGTAAGTTTCAACATCCATTCCTTTAATGAGCCCAGTTACCTATGCACTGA
>NC_041225.1:10677948-10683500 GCF_002837175.3 Physeter macrocephalus | reverse complement strand
TTTCCCTATGAGCCTCTTCACTTGGCTGGTCCTGATTTGTATCCTTTATAATAAAATTGAAATTGTAAGTCTAGCACTTTCCTGAGTTCTGAGAGTCATTCTAGTGAATTATCAACCTGTGGGGGTAGTGGGAACCCCCAAATTTGTAGCCAGTTGGTCAGAAGTCTGGGTGTCTCAGGGACCCCTGAACTTGTGGCTGGCATGTGGCACGAAGGCGGTCTTACTGGCGACTGTGCCCTTAGCCTGTGGAGTCTGCACTTACCCTGAGTAGTTAGGTTCAGAATTGCATTGCAGGAATGCAGATGTGAAAGGCAAAGAGGAAGCCACGCTCCCCTGAGTCTGCCATGGTAGCAAGTGCTGGAGATGAGGAGATCTCCAGGGGCAAAACGGACCTTTGCAGACCTAACCTGCCCTTGCAACTGGGGCATGTTCCTCCATTGACAACGTCAGAGGAGCTGAACTTCAGTAATGAAGTATGCAAATTTCCCCAGGCCCCATAGGTACAAATGAGGTCACACTCATGACCTTGTTTCTCAAGTTCTTTCCTACATCCACCCCTGCGAAGTGCCTATGCCCCATGAGAATTTCTGGGAGTACCTGGAGGTATTCTCATGAACACGCAGAGTCAGCTGTTTCTGAGGTCTGCTGGACGCTGGTGCTTCCGCCAGACCACACTGTGGTGGATATCTTCTACTTGCCCCTCCAGACTCCCTCCCCACCCTCCCTGCCATGCTCAGTGTCCTGCAAAGCTGACCTTTATGAATTGCCTCATCCAAGGCTACTTTGTCTTGGCCTCTGGTTAGGTTCAGCCAGTGGAAGGCACTGAGGGCAGGGTGTTCATTGCCTGTTCCCTCCTGCAGTGAGTTGGCCGATTCCCTTAACAAAGGCTGCAGCTCTGACCAGGTGGCCACTTCCTTGCTTGTGCCCTCAGGTCTAGGAGAGGTAAAGCCTTCCTGCTGCTGTTAGCCCTAGGATGCTTTCCAACCCCTTACAGGTTTCCCTTCACTGCTCACATCTCTGTAAATGGTCCTTCTTCAAACTCTCCTTAGTTTGAGATGCCATTTGCTTCCTTTTAGGACCCTGATCACATAGTCACCGCTTCTGTTTCCACTGTATATACATCCTTGGGGCCATCCCACCTCCCCTGGAGCATCACCAATAATTCTACTCGGTCCTATTAAAGTAGAGCTGACACAGTTCCTATGTCAGTGTGGGAGGGAACATCTCTCCCTGCTCTGTGTCACTCTGTTAGAGGGGTCTCAGCAATGTACTGTTTGTGCTCCAGTGTCTTCTAGAATTTTAGAAAAAGCTCTTTTTTGACCTGCATGAGGCTGAAGGAGCCTGAGAGGTCTGGGTCTGGGAGCTTGCTATGCCACTAAATGGCTGTGTGCCCTTGGACAAGTCATTCTCATTTTTAGGCCTCAGTTTCCTCACCTGTAGCACAGGGGTTGGACTTAGTGTTCTTCGTGTGTGTGTGTGTGTGTGTGTGTGTGTGTGTTGGTCATTTTCATTTATCGTTTTTTTTAAAATAGAAATATAGTTATTTATAACGTTATGTTAGTTTCTGGTGTACAGCAAAGTGATTCAGTTATATATATATATTTTTTTCATATTCTTTTTCATTATAGCTTATTACAAGATATTGAATATAGTTCCCTGTGCTATATAGTAGGACCTGTTGCTTATCTATTTTATATATCATAGTTTGTATCTGCTGATCCCAAACTCCTAAGTTATTCCCCCCACCTTTTTCCCCTTCGGTAACCATAAGTCTGTTTTCTAAGTCTGTGTGGACTCAGTGATTCTTAAACTGCCCTGGGCCCCCAGTCTCACTTTAGCCAGAGTAGCTCCTGTTTGATCTATTTTTAGAATTTGGGCTTTCGTGAAGATTTCCTTTAAAGCATGGATTCCATGGCTTTAAAAATGCTTGACAACAACTGGACTAGGTAATTCTAAGGTCCCTTCCAGTCCCAACATTTTTTTTTTTTTTTTTGGCTGTACCATACAGCTCGCGGAAACTTAATTCCCCAACCAGGGATTGAACCCGGGCCTTTGGTAGTGAAAGCACAGAGTCCCAAACACTGGACTACCAGGGAATTTCCAGTCCCAACATTTTTGAGCATAAAATCAACCTTGCCTTCCTAACCACTGGGCCAGGGAGGGTCTGGTTCCAAGAATTAATGGAAAACTGATGGTTAAAGCCTGTCTCCTGCCAGGCTCTGTCATGGCAAATCTACCATGACCCAGTAAAGCACTTTGCTCCACCCCATCCATCTTCGACATCTCACTTATTTCTCATTTACTTCTGCCACTCTTCCTAGGCAAGGGGAAAGAAAAAACTGATTTTAAACCAATTGCATAAAATGCAAACCACCCCAGCAAACAAAAATGTGGAAAAGATGGCAGCTTTAGATGAACTGACTCCCGAGGTTTGCAAAGGCTTTGTCCACATCAATAGTAGCTGGCAGCGCCTCGGTGGTTTGTCCCAGACACTTGGTGCTGGAGAGAATTATAGAGTGGTGATTAATAGTTCGTGTAGCATCTGAGCCTACTTCCTGATTGTGGGGAGTCTGCCCTTGCGTGAGCCCTGTCTGGGTCTGAAGGCTGAAAGGATGAAAACTCCCCTTGATCTCTGGCAGCAAGAGCACAGACACATGAACTAAGTACAGCCAATCAGATTCTCACCTGAGAGTTTCAATACAGACTGAACAATATAGTTGGAATTCCTTTTGACAGGGCTGATGGCTAAGGCATCCAGTGTCTGGTGGCATCGGTGGTACCCGGGCCAGCAGTGGCCACAGTGCAAGCACAGAGCCCAGCATCCAGCTACCTACAATCCATTTTGAAAGAGGCAAGGTATCACAGATGACGTTATAGGATGTTAGTTTTGCCAGAGAGTTTCTGCGTCTCGCCAGCCTGTGCCTTTTGCAACATTCCCTTTCCTTCTGTAGTCTCTGAGTTTCCCTGGCACTCAATCTCCTTAAGCCTCTCCCAAGGGGTTCCTCTCTCAGGCTGCCTACCCTCCATCTCCTCAGCAGATGTTTAGGCAGCGCTTGTTGCCTCTCAAAAGAGGAGGCAATACCTCTCCTGCCTTTCTCCCCACCCCCATCCTCCTGCCCATTTTATGCCCCAACTGTGCCAATGCAGGGCAGTTGGTACTCTTCTTTTGGAAATGAAAACCCCAGGGTGAGTCTTCCTGACACATGTACGTGTGTGCTGGGGGTGAGGACTGATTCATAAATCTTGCTTGAAGAAGAAAGGCCTTTGAGCAACCTGGCAAAAGTTGGCTTTCATTCACTTCCTTGTCACCCCCTTTCTGAACACCTCTTCTGCTCCAGGCCTGCGGTAGACCCCATGGGGATACTGAGGAACAAATGCTTATACAAAATAAGGAAAAGGATGTGGGACTTCGAATTGGGAGACCTGGGTTGGGACCCTGCTTTGGTCACTCACTCTCTGAGAGAATTGGGTAGGTTCCCTAACGTCTCTGAGCTTCAGTTTCCTTATCTGTAAAATGGGCTCATGAATGCACATACACCATGGATTGTGGGGAAATTCAAGTCAGAATGCATTTAAGCATTCATCCAAATCGCCGGTTCATAGGAGACTTCCCGTAAAGGTGTGTTGCTGTCAACTGAAAGCCCTGCAGATGACGGAGCCCCAAAGGAAAAGGCGCCCCCCCTCCTTCCACCCTGAGTGGTGGGGGAGGGGCACTTGGGAGTCGAGGTACCTGGCAAGTTGGGAAAAATTACTTGCAATACTTACGTCGTATGTTGAGTTCTGTCAGTCAAGTATCTTCTTACATTTCTTGACAAGAATGCTTGTAAAATAGAGTGGGCAGGGATGTTGAATCACTAGGGCCGTTGACGTAAGAGAGAGCGGCTGGAGGGAAGAGGGTGCCAGAGGAGAAAGTGCTAGAAGGAAGAGCGGAAAATGAGCTTCACCCACAATTCAGTGTTGTCTAAATCGCCCCCGAGTCCGGTTTCCCTGCAGCCCTAAGGTGGGGGTGGGAACCACACCGGGGGGATTGGGGTGGGAGCTGCATGGGCGCTGGTGTCAGGAGACCTAAGTTCCAGTCTAGTCTCTGACATTTATGAGGTAGACAAACTGAGAGAGTCACTTCAGCTCTCTGAGACTTCGTTTCAGGTACCGAGACGTACGGGGAAATGACGGCACCTGCCTCACGAGGGTGCAAACGGTGAACAAGTGAGCGATTTTTTTTTTAACAGGTTATTGAGCCATAATTCACAGAGTGTAAAGCTCACCCTTTGAAAGGATACACTTTCATTGTTTTTCGTGTATTCAGAGTTGTGCAGCCATCACCACTATCTCATATTAGAACAAGTTTATCACCCCTGAAGGGACCCACATCCATTATCAGTCCCTCCCCATTCTCCCTCCCAAGAGACTTATTTTTAGACTGGTTAATGTTGTACCCATTTTGATTCCTATCAAACAGTTGTTTAGTAGTAACAGTTGGTTGTTTCTACACAATAGTCTGCTTCTAAGTAATACCACAAGTATTTATCAGATTTAGTGAAAACTGTCTTGAGAACTGGGTCAGGAGTAAGCTCAGCAGGGGAATTTTTAAGAGAAAAATGCTTAAAGACCACAGTTTATTTCTGTCTCATAGAACAGCCCCGGTAACTCCAGGTAGCTCCCTGTCCGTCTTCTCTAGGATATGGCCTTCTTCCTCAGGATCTGAAATATCAACTGGAGCTCCAGCCATCATATCCTTGTTCCAGATAGCAGGATGCAGAAAGGGATGAACACTGCATGCCGTTGGCCTGGAAGGAAGAGTCTCAGAAGCTACCACACAACACTTCTACTAACATCTCATTGACCAGAACTCAGTTATACAGCCACACGGAGCTGCAAGGAAGGCTGGGGTATTTAGCCTTATTCCAAAGAGCCAATGAAAACTGGGATTTGCATTATTATGAAAGAAGAGGAGAACAGTATTGGTGCATGTAACAGTCAGCAAATGCTATAATTATTCTGCATAACAAGTCACACAAAATTCAATGGCCTGCAACAATGAGCATGGACCTTTCTTGCTCTCAGGTCTGTAGTTGGGCTGGGAAAGCTCTGCTTGAGACTACAAATCGCCTGGGTTAGGATGAAGGCTTCAAATGGGCTCTCGTCTACCTTCCTCCATATTTTCCTCTGACCGGCCCTACTAGGGCACGTTCCTTTCATGGCAAATGGCAGGAGCCCAGGAAGTTGAGCAGAGACACATGATGCCTCCTGAGTCCTCTTGAGAACCTCTTGCCCACACTCCATTGATTACAGCAGGTCACGTGGCCATGCCAACATCAAAGGCAGAGGTATAGTCCATTCACACTAATGCGTACCACTGCAAAGTCACATGTCAAAGACTGTGAGAGTAAAATTCTAATTCAGGAAGGGTCTGAAAAATGGTAAACAATGATTCATCCTATGACAGAGAACAACCAACTTTGCCAGGAAATGCAGTATCCGTGGTTCCGGTCCCCTAAGACCTCCCAGGAGCCTACTGATGCTGCTGTTTCTTTTTTTTTTTTTTTTTTTTT
>NC_041225.1:10649426-10677610 GCF_002837175.3 Physeter macrocephalus | reverse complement strand
CGCGCGGGCCCAGCGGCCAGGCCCCACGGGCCCAGCCGCTCCGTGGCATGTGGGATCTTCCCGGACCGGGGCACGAACCCGTGTCCCCTGCATCGGCAGGCGGGTTCTCAACCACTGCGCCACCAGGGAAGCCCGATGCTGCTGTTTCTTTAACTGCAGTCTCCTGCTCTAGCTTCCCACTTCTGATGGCCCCATTTTCCAGGTGGGAGAACAAGGCTAGCCCAGCCTCCCATATAAGCTTTCTAGGCCACAATTCCTAGCTCCCGGACTCACCAGCCACCCTGTCACCATTTCCTCTGAGGTCTTGCCAAGAGAAGCAGGGTTTCCTCGAGATTCAGGACTCCTCCATGTGGGACCAGGCTGCCATTTTCCATTACTGCAGTTCCCAGGGGTCCAGCCAAGGTAAGATCCGTTTCTCCTGTTCAGTGCCCCAAACACAAAAGCTTTCTTGTGCTGCTTTCTCATAGAATAAGGGTTGCTGATGAATCTGGCTGACAGTGAAGGGCCCAGTTAGCCAGGCCCTCTAATCACAGAAAAGCCTGTTTATCTTTCCCGGGGTAAGACGGAGTCTATGGACGTGAAAATTCAGAACTCATATTAGCTTTTCAAAGGGTGACCTTTCCATAGTTTACATTCTCAATAAATCAACCTGCTAAGTTGTAATTGGTTGAGGCAAAATTCCGAAAGGTTTGGTCAAAGTTTTGGCATAAATAACCTTCTGTGTATTTCAGTATTGCCACTCTACTTAGTCCATTTCCATTAGTAATGAGAATAGCATTTTCTGGTGTACTGCCCAAAGTTAGCGTTTACTCAGGAGTTGGTTAAAACAGCCATTTTCAATAAAGGCTGTGACCTCTCTGCTACCACCTTCTTCCTGTGGAGATTTTTTTGGTGTGGTCTTTGCAAGCTGATTTATAAACGTCCTTTCAGAAAGGTAGTCTAAAAAACAAGCCACATGTTTCTTGTCAGGTTAAACATCCACCTATTTTATGGCCCAGGAGTTCTACTCCTAGATACTTCTACCGCAGACAAATGAAACCTATATCTAACCCCCACAAAGAAATCTACATAAAGGTTTATAGCAGCTTTATTCTTAGTAGTCAAATGCTGGAAAAACCCAATGGTCCATCAGTAGATGAATGGATAAACAAATTGTGGGCTACACATACAATGGAAAACTCTTCTGCAATAAAAAGTAAAGGATTACCAATATACAAAACAACACAGATGAATCTCACAGACATGCTGAGTGAAGGAAACCAGACACAGAAGACTACATGCTGTATGATTCCATTTATAAGACACAGTCTTAGTTCATCTGGGCTGCTATAACAGAATACCATAGACTGCGTGACTTATAAACAACAGAAATTTATTTCTTTCAGTTTGGAGGCTGGGAAGTCCAAGGTCAAGACACCAGCAGTTTCAATGCCTGGTGAGGGCTTTCTTCCCGGTTCATAGAGTTCCCATCTTCTCACTGTGTCTCACATAGTAGAAGGGGTGAAGGATCTCTCCAGGATTCCTTTTATAAGGGAACCTATAAGCGCTCCACCCTCATGACCTGATCATTTCCCAAAGGCCTCCTCCTAATACCATCAACATATGAATTTTGGAGGGACACAAACATTCAGCCCATAACAGACACTCAAGAAAAGACAAAACCAATCTACGGTGAAAGAAGAGTTGGGATTGATTGGAAAAGAACAAGAAGGAACTTTCCAGGTGATAGAAATGTTTTATGTGTTGATTGGAGTAGTGGTTCCACCTTGTAAATATTTGTCAAAACTCATCAAACTCTGTAGGTTAGATCTGAGCATTTCACTGTGTGTAAATTATACCTCAAAAAAATATTTTTAAAAAATCAGGCTATTTCCTCAAATGGTCTAAGAGCAAACTTAGGAGATCTGTGTCCTGAACATTAATGGAAACATCGATGACCTTCCAGCTGGAGAGGCAGATGGGGGAACATGTGGTCAGCAGCCAACTGGAAACAGTTTCATTTCGTATCATCAGTTAATCATTTATGAAAGCGTTTCTGAAAATGGAGAATGAGGTCCATCCAATTAGGTTCTTTAAAAAAAAAATTATTTATTTATTTGGTTGCACCTGGTGTTAGTTGTGGCAGGTATGCTCCTTAGTTGGTCCCTAGTTGCTCCCTAGTTGTGGCATGCAAACTCTTAGTTGCAGCATGCATGTGGGGTCTAGTTCCCTGACCAGGGATTGAACCCGGGCCCTCTGCACTGGGAGGGCAGAGTCTTATCCACTGTGCCACCAGGGAAGTCCCCCCAGTTAGGTTCTTAAAATAATTTTACAAGTGGCTCTCAGGTTCTGCTCAGTAAACTCAAAATGTCATTACCGGTGACTTTTATGTCAGGGTCCCATTATGTTCCCTTGCTGAGGAGCAGGGCTTGTCCAATCCCTCAGACCTGGGGACTGGAGAGATGGTGACATGTTGGTCACAGCCCCACATGAATCATGAGATTCTGAAGGTGCCACAGAATTGAAGGATCCTGTTAGCTGGGGGTCAGGGTGCCTGGAGTGAGATTTTGTTCTTCCAATAACCTACACTGACCAATAAATCCATCCCCAAAAGAAACTGAAAAAGAATAGATACATGTATATGTATAACTGAATCACTTTGCTGTACACCTGAAACTAACACATCATTGTTAATCAGCTGTACTCCAATATAAAATAAAAAGTAAAAAACAAAACAAAACAAACAAACAAAAAAGAAAAATCCATCCCCAGCCATGCTGACATCCAGCCAGAAAGAAACAGTGCAGTGACATTGCACAAGGCATGTGTTACCTCTGCTCCAATCTATCCAGGGCCTCAGGCTTCTAGAACAGTTGTTCATTATGACACTCCCTTGACTGAAATCCTTTATAATCCCTATGCTACTGTCACTGCCAGGAAAGGCAGAAATCTCCTCTGGGCTGAAGGCTTTGCTTTGTTTGATGTGGCCTGAGACTGACTCAGGTCATAAATTTTCCCCAGCAGGCTCAATAGGGCAAGTTCTTTTGGCAAAGAGCTATACCAAAAAAAAAAACAGTGTAGAAGCTGCAAAGGAAGCTGGAAAGTCCTTTCTTTCCTTTTTTGTCAAATTGTCTTTGGAATGCGGTTCACTTCCCACCCTGCAAAGGTGAGAAGAACCTCCCAATCAGTGGAGACCATTGCTGAGTGCTGCCGGTTGCTGGTTGGTCCCAGCCAGTCTCCTGTTCTCCCGGCCTCCTGGGATGATGGCGTACAATGTACTTCAAGGGCTTGGCTAAGGGAGGGCCCCCTCCATTCTTTTTTCTCCCAGCCACCATTCTTATACTACCCCCCACCCCCCACACACATACAGACCACACATAAACACACATCACACACATATAGTGCATATCTAGACACCACACACACACGTTCACTCACTTGACTCTTGTCAACTATTGCTCCGGGCAGGAACTGAGTTAGTACCAGCTTTTGTCCTTCCACAGCCTCCAGTGTGCTTTTCAATCCCCAGGTCACAGGGAAATGTCACCAGGGGCGGATTGTCTGTCTCCCCATCTTGACCATGAATAATTTGCTGATACACACTGATGATGTTGTTTTAGGCAACAGCAGACAAGTTGCCTTTCCAGTCATTCAGCTCAGTCACTCCAATTCCGTATCAGAAACAACACGCTCAGCTAGAACACACCAAGGTGCTATTATCAGTTGTTAGGTATTGAAATAATTCTGTATCAGTTTGTACACACCTGCTGTCCCTAGGACCCTGAAGCCCACACTCCCCAGATTCCGTAATAAAGGGTTACTGCTTTACATATCAAGGACCAGACCAGATTCTGGTCCCTTGGTTGTGATCAGCTGGGGTCCATGATATACCTGTTATCTGTATTTTGACTGTCATTCCTGTCCTCAGGGAATGGGTGAAAGGTAGCTTTGCCTGCTTTGAGGTCTTTTATGATGGTCAAACTTATGTTGTCTAAATATGGATTAAGGCCATCTCTGTGAATGGAGCCATAGGTGGATACTCAGCAGGATATGGCCCAGTGGGTAGCAGTGGAAAGAGAGTCCCAGGAGAGACCTAGACGAGCCAGACCTGCTCTCCAGGTGGGGCAGACGTGGGGCACAGCAAGGGCCTCCAGGCCAGCAGACAAACAGTGGGTCTGGAGGGCGGGCTCTGGGCCCGCAGTCAGCACCATGCAAGACTGGGCCCCACTGCCAGGCGAGCACATGCTGAGAAGGGCTCGCGGGAGCCCAGAGAGCGCGTACACAGTCCAAGGTGGAGACAGTGAGGGAAGCGGGGCTGAGCCGTCATTAGTTAATTCCTTCTCCATCAAGTATGTATGGGCACCTATGTGCCAGGCACTGTGCTAACCTCTCAGGATACTCAGGGAGCAAGATTAATCCTGGCGGGTGGGGGGAAACGAATGCAGCCCTTATGCTAACAGCTGGGTAGACAGCGACATGAAAAGGCAATTCCAATCCAAAGCGATGAGCCCTACTATAGGGGAAGTTCTGTAGGAGCCCAGACTTGTTGCACTAATTCAGAGCCAGGGCATTCAGGAAGTGCTTTGCCCGAGGGCATGTGGTCTAAGCTGAGACCCTAACAATACGTAAAATTGTTCAAGTAA
The DNA here is from genome assembly GCF_002837175.3 of Physeter macrocephalus. Taxonomy (NCBI): domain Eukaryota; kingdom Metazoa; phylum Chordata; class Mammalia; order Artiodactyla; family Physeteridae; genus Physeter; species Physeter macrocephalus. The sequence goes on along the minus strand of NC_041225.1, from coordinate 10,672,988 downwards.
AGAAGGATGGAGAGGAACGGGCAGCCGGTGCAAAGACCCCGAGGCAAGAGAGAAATGGGTTTATTCAAAGAGTGGAAAGGATGCTTGGAGCACACAGGGTATGGGGTGGCCCGTGGTGCTGGCATGGATCAGGAGGAAAGCACCTGGGCGGGCAGGTTTCCAAGGACAACAGACTGAGTCAAGAGCAAGAGCTCCAGGATAAGCCGGCCTGGGCTGAATGTTGACTCTGCCACTCCCCAGCTGTATGGCCTTGGGAAGGTCTTTTGACTTCTCGACCTCAGTAGAATCGTTGCAGCACTCACTTCTGGAGGATGGAGACAGATAATGCATGTAACACACCTAGAACTACGTGGCATGCGATGTGTCCATTCACATCAGCCATAATTGGGCCCCTAAACCCCAAGTCAGGAGTGGGTCCAGAAAAGGGGGCAGGCTGGGCCTGCAGGCCTGGACTTACAACGAATCAACTGGCTGCTACCTTAAAAGAAATGCTCAATGTCAAAAAAAACCCAAAAAACATTCAGTGTTATAATCACCAGGATAGCCACAGTTCTCTTTCAAATAGCATTTTAAAAGTTGCAATGTAATTTCCACCCATTGGCTTCTTGAAGTCTTAAAACTCATCCTGTGAAGGAAGCTAAGTGTCCTTCTTTTTAGAGAAAATGTGATGGAGGCTTTTCACCTGGAGAGTCCAGGGTCTGGAGTGGACCAGGTCCTCCGACCCCTCCATCCCAACTGGGTTGGTAAGCTCGATGCCTTCTCCCATTCCCCCTGCCTCTGTGCAAAGTCCAAAACAAGGACAACAATTCGCCCCTTTCAAAGGACAGCTTGTAGGGCAACACTACTGTGGGCACACCTACTGGCCCTTAGGGCTGTTCCCCAGAGGGCATATCAGCCTCCTGGGAGGTCCCCAAGTTGCCGGGACACGGCTGTATGGTGGGTGGACGCGTGAAGGATATTCCCTCCAACTGCAACCTGATGTCTCCTCTTTAGAGCTGCCCCTGACCCAGCAGCTGCCCCTCGTGCCTTCCAGCTGTGTCTGGTACATGTCAATCTGATCTCAGCAGTCTTCTCAAGGAACGACATTCTTGGCCCAGCCCTTAGGATAAATGGGGATGTAATTCTTTCATATATTAGTTTTATCTCCCACCTTAACTCCTTGGAGTGAGGGATTATGTCCTCTACTTTTCTGGTGTGTACATGGCCCCCAGTATAGCGCCAGACACATGAGGTTACTCAATAACCCCTTTGTAATCACACATTTATAATGTGCAAACATACACTGACAGGTGTGTTCCTATATCGTGATGTCAAGGGCAGTTCTCAGAGCGTTGTTTGGGAACTGTAAAAAATGAGCAAAAGGAGTTGGACTTATGCAATAATTTCATAGCTTTGGTAAAGGATGGGTTAGTAAAAGGAGAATTTATTGTAAGGATACAAGGTAACCTCAGGGAACACACCTGCAGAAGCCAGGATTCACAGGATCTGGTGGCTTTTTTCTCCACCCTCTCTCTCTCTCTCTCTCAATCCCTCCCTCCCTGAGTTCCTTCATCTCTTCTTCTCTTAGCTGTTGCTTCAGGCTTTGAATATCTCCTGCTTTGTAATAATAATTCATTGTTTTGAGTTACCATTCTACCCCAAACAGCTTCAGCCCTCCATGACCTTACAACTCCAGTGGCCCACAGTACAACACAATAGATTGGTTTCTGTGTCTCTTACTTTGAATGCCCGAGAATCTAATTGGCTCAGCTTGGATCAGTTCTTCCCTGTGGTCCAATCGGCTATGACCAAGGGTGAGTCTCCCAAGAAAATATGGCCACTCAGGCTGCTGCCTTTTCTGGAGGGGTGCAGAGCACTTCCCAAGTGAAGGGTCTTTGGGAGATGTGCATCCTAAATCTGCTGATCACACCCAATTCCCAACCATTCAGGAGCCAACATTCCACTCTTCCTCCACGTGGACATTGGCCTAAATCCACTCATTTCACCAAGCATTTTGGGGGCTATCCTGTACCCTCCCAAAATACTTAAGGCCCTGGAAAAGGAAATAAAATTTTGAGATATAAGAATCCTGACCTCCAAGATCTGTTTCTAGTGGTAGAGACCCAACCACTGGGCCCAAGGGCTAAGTAAAAGTTAGACTATGGAGTAATTACAGTAATGTTAGGGGCAGGAATATGGGAACACAAGATTGAAGGGTGAACCAACAAGAGCGGATCAAAATCAGCAGCTATCTTCAACTATCAGATTGGCAAATATTAAGAAGAATGATGACACCCAAATTTGGCAGGATGTGAGGCAACGGGCACTATCATCTACTGTTGATGGGAGCAAAAAAAATGGAGTGATACCGCTGTAGGGTAGCTGGCAATCTCTACCAAGATAGTAAATGTGCATCCCCTGTAACCCACCAATTCTAGCTCCAGGAAAGATGAGAGCCAGAAATTGTTATAAGACAATGGGGAAGCTTGGATGAATTTGATGACATGAGCCTACGCTCAGCTGGATTTGTACCCTGTCTGTGGTGTATGCTAATAAGGGTGGGATGACCCTGCTCCTAACCCCATATAAATGGCATAATTGAGACAGCCCATAACTTTTCCTGATTGGTCATGCCTTTCTCAAATGAAAGCAGGACATTAGAGCAGGCATAGCAAATATGGCATAAACCAATTATCATGAATTGATGACTGTACTCTTTCCCATTGGATTTGGACACTGCCTCAGGATCATTCTCAGCACCCTACACTGTCCTTCCTAATCAAGATAAAACCTTTATTCCATTTTTTATTTATAGCTGCTTGGTCCATCCCTGTCCATTGCCCTGATCCCTGGACAATCCTGTGGGACTTTGCAAGTCAAATGGCACTATATTTGTGAGACTATTTGTTATCTTTTTTTTTTTCTTTCTAACCAGTCAGGTGGGCTTGATGCTGATCAAGTTTTCAAGTCATTATTCAATTCCCCCTTCCCTGAAAGGGAGGTCCTGCAAGAAAGACCACACAGGCTGATACAGGTAGGGTCATGGAGGCCAGGGAAGTGATTCTAGGAACGTTTCTTACCTGCAGCCTGACTCACAATGCTGCTAAGTCAGGCTTGTTTCTGTGTCTCTAACTTTTCCAAAAGTCAGAGGAAAGTTATTGTGGTCACATCAATCACACTATGATATGCTGACCTAATATAATGTAACTTCAAAATGCCACATGTTTTCATACCTAGAAACTCAACTGAAATTGTTTCTGCTTTGAATTGCATAATTTACTTGAAAATTGCAGACTACCTGTCATTTGCTCTGAAAGCTTTATGTCAACCTTTGACCCAAAGCACCAAAGTTCTGGAGAAAATAATGAAATGAATGGTACCATCTTCATTAACACAGTTAGCACCATGCCTGAAGCAGAAAAGGTGCTCCATCGATGGTAGCAATGTTCATCCTCCTTCATCTATTTTTGAAAAGTAAACATTTTCAACTTTTATATCTAAGCCAAAAGAGTTAGAAGAGACAGTTAACAGTCACACTTGTACTCAAGATTCCTGTAGGAGGATTTTTAAAAGATTTTGATTACTATCCAAAGTTTCTCAATCATGGAACTTTTGACATTTGGGGGGAGATCATCTTTGTTACAGGGGATCTATCCTGTGTATTGAACATTGTTTAGCAACATCCTGGCCTCTACCCACTAGATGCCAGTAGCACCCCCTTCTCAATTGTGACAACCAAAAAGGTCTTCAGATACTGCGAAATGTCTCCTGTGGGGAAGGAAGTTGCAAAATTGCCCCCATTTGAGAGCAGCTGATCATTTCCAAATCGTCTGTATGAACTGTAACAGAAAGGATCAAATTCTATAATCAACTACAACTGCCTTATAAAGAAGAAAATCTGTTATGCAATAGGCCTTTTGTTTCAGCTCTGGTCACCTGATAGGTTTGGACATGCTCAGGTCAACCTGGAGCTGAATTTGTCAGCAGGCAGCCATCCAGACTTGATCATTCCCAGCAAAGGTTCCAAAGAAACCCTGCCAATGTAGACTACTCAGAAATGTTGGATACAATATTTTTAAAAATATCTTTTAAAATATAGGGTTAAAGCAGAGGGAAAGTAAGAGAAATCTATAGAGGTCCAAGATGAGCAAACCCAAATACAGAGGTAAGCAAATGCTGAAGTTACAACTCATCCAGAAGATACTTGCCAATCCCTGGGGGCCTAGAGCTTGTGTACTGTGTTAGGTCTTGTGTACTGGTAACAGGCGCAAACTCTGGGATGTATGTGGGCTGGGAAGTAGGATTAGAGGCTCTTTCATCAAGCCAGTACCTCTGAAAGGTAACAGTCTCGGTTGGTGAACTAGAAAAAAGCCTGAACCCTCAAAGTGTTGTCTAGGCCTTGGCTCTGAGTGCAATGGAAAAAAGATCTCTTCTAATAATCCTTAATCATAAGCCTATTTACATTTGTTTTAGGAGCTGGAATTCATACTCCTTATGGAATACCAAACTTAAGACTCCAGCACATTGGCACCAACCCCAAGTCCCACGGGGCTGTGCGACCAGCATGCAGGGACCTGGCCCTGCCCTGCAGCAGGCTGTCATCAGCCCCTCGACCCCCTGGGCACAGCCAACTGGGTGAGAGGCCTACCCCCCTCCACCTTCAGTAGGTCTGCAGCCACTGCTCGAGGCAGGGCCTCACGGGCAACTGGGCTGGGGCCAGCCCCACCTACCAGCACACCCACAGTATTAAGCCCTGCCACAACAGAAGGGCTCATGCACCCCACATAAGAGTCATCCCTAGAGCATATATCTCAGGTCACCAGAGGGTAGCATGCTTCTGGGCCCTATACAACATCTCCTACATAAGGTCAATTCTCCAAGACTGGGAAACATAACCAAATTACCTAATACATAGAAATAAACACAGAGAATTGGGCACAATGAGGAGACAGAGGAATATATTCCAAACAAAGGAAAAAGATACAACCTCAGAGAAGAACTAAATGACATGCAGATAAGCAATCTACCCAATAAAGAGTTCAAGGTAATGATCATAAACATGCTCACTGAACTTGGGAGAAGAATGGATGAACAGAGTGAGTATTTCAACAAAGAGTTAGAAAATATAAAGAAGAACCAAACAGAGTTGAAGAATACAATAACTGAAATTAAATGTACATTAGAAGTAATGAAGAGTAGATTAAATGATACAGAGGAACAGATCAGTGATCTGGAAGATAGAGTAGTGGAAATCACCCAAGCCGAATAGAAAAAAAAGAAATTTTAAAAAATGAGGATAGTCTAAGAGACCTCTGAAACAACATCAAGCATACTAACACTCACATTATAGTGGTCCCAGAAGGAGATGAGAGAGAGAGAGAGACAGAGAGAGACAGAGAGAGAGAGAGGCAGATTACTTATTTCAAGAAATAATAGTTGAAAACTTTCCTATCCTGGGGAAAGAAACAGACCTCACATCCAAGAATTACAGAGAGTCCCAAACAACATGAACCCAAAGAGGTCCATACCCAGATACATTATCATTAAAATGGCAAAAAATAAAGATAAATAGGGAATCCTAAAAGCAGCAGGAGAAAAGCAACTAGTTACATACAAGGGAACTCCCATAAGACTCTCAGCTGACTTTTCAGCAGAAACTCTGCAGGCCGGAAGGGAGTGGCATGATGTATTTAAAGTGATAAATGGAGAAAACCTATAGGTAAGAACATTTTACCCAGCAAGGTTATCATTCAGATTTGAAGGAGAGATAGTCTTACAGACAAGCAAAACCTAAAAGAGTTCAGCACCACTAAACCAGCTTTATAAGAAATGTTAAAGAGACTTCTCTACATGGAAAAGAAAAGGCCACAACTAGAAACATGAAAATTATGAAGGGAAAAATTATCACTGGTAAAGGAAAATATACAGTAAAGGTAGTAGATCAATTGCTTATAAAGCTAGTAGGAAGGTTAAAAGACAAAGGTAATAAAATCACCTATATTCACAATAAATAGTTAAGGGGTACACGAAACAAAAAGATGTAAAATATGATGTCAAAAACATTAAATGTGGTGGGGGAGTAATAATATAGGGTGGTTAGAATACATTTAAACTTAAGAGATCATCAACTTGGACTTCCCTGGTGGCACAGTGGTTAAGAATCCGCCTGCCAATTCAGGGGACATGGGTTCGAGCCCTGGTCTGGGAAGATCCCACATGCCATGGAGCAACTAAGCCCATGTGCCACAACTACTGAGCCTGTGCTCTAGAGCCTGCGAGCCACAACTACTGAGCCTGAGCACCACAACTACTGAAGCCTGTGCACTGAGAGCCCATGCTCCGCAACAAGAGAAGCCACTGCAATGAGAAACCCGCGCACCGCAACGAAGAGTAGCTCCTCTCGCCGCAACTAGAGAAAGCCCTTGTGCAGTAACAAAGACCCAATGCAGCCAAAAAATAATTAAAATATAAATAAATAAATAAATTTATTTTAAAAAGAGATCATCAACTTAAAATAATAACATATATATGTTTTTATATATATGTATATATATATACACACACATACACACATGTTGTTATTTATGAACCTCATTGTAACCACAAACCAAAAACCTATAATAGATACACACACAAGAAAGTGAAAGGTATCCAAGCAGAACACTAATGATAGTCATCAAATCACAAGTAAACAGAACAAAAGAAGAAAAGAACAAAAAAGAATTATGAAAAAAACTCCAAAAATTAACAAAATGGCAATAAGTAAATACATATCAATAATTGCTTTAAATATAAATGGACTAAACACTCCAATCACATACAGTGGCTGAATGGATACAAAAACAAGACCCATATATATGCTGCCTACAAGAGACTCACTTCAGATCTAAAGACACACACAGACTGAAAGTTAGGGGATGAAAAAAGGTATTTCATGCAAACAGAAACAAAAAGAAACCTGGGAAGGAGTTCTTTAATGACCTAGAGATTAGGATCCTGGGCTTTCACTGCCGTGGCCAAGTTTCAATCCCTGGTCAGGGCACTGAGATCCTGCAAGCTGGGTGGCACAACCAAAAAAAGAAAAAGAACGCTGAGGCAACAATACTTATATCAGGGCTTCCCTGATGGCGCAGTGGTTGAGAGTCCACCTGCCGATGCAGGGGACACGGGTTAGTGCCCTGGTCCAGGAAGATCCCACATGCCATGGAGCGGCTAGGCCTGTGAGCCATGGCCGCTGAGCCTGCGTGTCTGGAGCCTGTGCTCCACAATGGGAGAGGCCACAATGGTGAAAGGCCTGCGTACCGCAAAAAAAAAAAAAAAAGAAAAACCAAATACTTATATCAGAGAAAATAGAGTTTAAAACAAACATTGTAACAAGAGACAAAGAAAAACATTACATAATGATAAAGGGATTAATCTGACAAGAAGATATCATGATTAGAAATAAACATGCACCCCAAATAGGATCACTTAAATACATAAAGCAAATTTAACAAACATAAAGGGAGAAATTGAAAGTAATGCGATAACAGTAGGGGATTTAACACCTCACATCAATGGATATCCAGACAGAAAACCAATAAGGAAACACTAGCTTTAATGAAAAATTAGACCCATGGGAATTAATATATATATAGAACATTCCATCAAAACCAGCAGAATACACATTCTTTTCAAGTGTGCATGGAACATTCTCCAGGATAGCTCACATGCTAGGCCACAAAACAAGTCTCATATTTTAAAAGATTGAAATTATATCAAACATATTCTCTGACCACAACTGTATGAGCCTAGAGATCAACTACAAGATAAAAGCTGCAAAAAAACCACAAGCATGTGGAATCTCATATGCTACTAAACAACCAATGGGTCATTGAAAAAATCAAAACCAAAAAATTTTAAATACCTGGAGACAAATGAAAATGGAAACAGACAATCCAAAATCTATGGGATACAGCAAAAGCATTTCTAAGAGGGAGGTTTATAGCGATACAAGCCTACCTCAGGAAACAAGAAAAACCTCAAATAGCAACCTAATCTTACAGCTTAAGGAATTAGGAAAAGAAGGACAAACAAAACACAGTTAGTAGAAGAAAAGAAATAATAAATATTAGAGTGGAAATAAATGAAATAGAGACTGAAAAACAATAGAAAACATTAATGAAACTAAGAGCTGCTTCTCTGAAAAAAAAAAAAAAGATAAACCTTTAGCCAGACTCATCAAGAAAAAAGAGAGGGTCCAAATAAATAAAATCAGAAACGAGAGCAAAGACTGTTGCCATGTCCTGTCCACTGTCTGCTGCACATGGTGGGGTTTTGCTCCAGGACCTTGCTTCAGATGTGTAATCTCCCCCATCCATTAAACCACTGATGTCTCTGAAAAAAAAAAAAAAAAAAAAGAAAGAAATGAAAGAGGAGAAGTTACAACTGACACCATAGAAATACAAAATATAATAAGAGATGACTATGAACCATTATATGCCAGTAAAATGGACAAACTAGAAGAAATGGATAAATTCTTATAAATGTACAATCTCCCAAGACTGAATCTGGAAGAAATAGAAAATATGAACAGACAGATTACCAGTAAGTAAACTGAATCAGTAATTTAAAAATCTCCAAGCGGGCTTCCCTGGTGGTGCAGTGGTTAAGAATCTGCCTGCCAATGCAGGGAACATGGGTTCGAGCCCTGGTCCAGGAAGATCTCACATGCCATGGAGCAACTAAGCTCGTGTGCCACAACTACTGAGCCTGCATGCCACAACTACTGAAGCCTGTGTGCCTAGAGCCCATGCTCTGCAACAAGAGAAGCCACTGCAATGAGAAGCCTGCACACTGCAACAAAAAGTAGCCCCCACTAGCTGCAATTAAAGAAAGGCCACGCACAGCAACAAAGACCCAACACAGCCTTAATTAATTAATTAATTAATTAAATTTTAAAATCTCCAAGCAAACAAAAGTCCAGGACCAGATGACCTCACGGGTGAATTCTACAAAACATTCAAAGAAGAATTAACCCATATGCTTCTCAAATTATTTCAGAAAATTGTAGAGGAAGGAATGCTTCTGAACTCACTATGAGGCCAGCACCACCCTGATACCAAGACCAGAAAAAACAGCACAAAAAGAAAATTACAAACCAATATCACTCATGAACATAGATGCAAAAATCCTAAACAAAATAATGGCAAACCGAATTCAACAATATGTTAAAAGGTTCATATACCATGATCAAGTGGGATTTATCCCAGGGATGCAAGGATGGTTTAATATCCACATATCAGTCATTGTGATACATCACATTAATAAACTGAAGAATAAAAATTAAATGATCAATAAATGCAGAAAAGGCTTTTGACAGAAGTCAATGTTTATTTATGATAAAAACTCTCAACAAAGTGGGTATAGAGGGAACATGCCTGAATAAAATAAAGGTCATATATGACAAATCCACAGCCAACATCATGTTCAATGATGAAAAGTTAAAAGCATTTCCTCTAAGATCAGGAATAAGGCAAAGATACCCACTAGCACTACTTTTATTGAATATAATATCAGAAGTCCTAGCCACAGCAATCAGACAAGAAAAAGAAATAAATGGAATCCAAATTGGAAAGGAAGAAGTAAAACTGTCACTGTCTGCAGATGACATGATACTATATATAGAAAATTCTAAAGGTGCTACCAGAAAACTACTAGATATCATCAATGAATATAGTAAAGTTGCAGGATACAAAATTAATATGCAGAAATCTATTGCATTTCTATACACTAACGACAAACTATCAAAAAGAGAAATTAAGAAAACAATTCTATTTATAATTGCATCAAAAAGAATAAAATACATAGGAATAAATCTAACCAAATAGGTAAAAGGCTTGTACCCTGAAAACTCTAAGGCATTGATGACTTTCTTCTGTTGAAAATGACAAAAACAAATGGAAAGATATACCAAGCTCATGGATTAGAATAATTAATATTGTTAAAATGACCATACTACCTAAAGCAAGCTACAGATTCAACTCAATCCCTCTCAAAATAACAAAGGTATTTTTCACAGAACTAGGACAAGTAATTCTAAAAGACCCCAAATAGCCAAAGCAGTCTTGAGAAAGAAGAACAAAGCTGGAGGTATTATGCTCCCTGATTTCAAACTATACTACAAGCTATGGGAATCAAAACAGTACAATACCAGCACAAAAACAGACACATAGATCAATGGAACAGAATAGAGATCTTAGAAATAAATACACACTTATATAATCAATTAATCTATGACAAAAGAAGCAAGCATAGGGACTTCCCTGGCAGTCCAGCAGTTAAGACTCCGTACTTCCACTGCAGGGCATGTGGTTTGATCCCTGGTTGAGCCCATGTCACATGGTAAAGCCCCCCCACCAAAAAAAAAGAAGCAACAATATACAATGGGGAAGAGAGTCTCTTCACTAAATGGTGTCTTTTCAAAAAATGGGAAAACTGGACATCTACGTGCAAAAGAATCAAACTGGACTACTTTCTCACACTATATACACAATAACTCAAAATGGATTAAAGACTTAAATGTAAGACCTGAAACCATAAAACTTTTAGAAGAAAATATAGACAGTATGCTCTCTGACATCAGTCTTAGCAACATTTTTTTGGATCTGTCTCCTCACTGAAGGGAAATAAAAGCAAAATTAAACAAATGGGACTACATCAAACTAAAAAACTTTTGCACGGTGAAGGAAACTATCAACAAAGTGAAAAGGCAACCTATTGAATGAGAGAAGATATTTGCAAATGATATATTTAGTAAGGGGCTAATACCCAAAATATACAAAGAACTCATACAACTCAACATCAAAAAAACAAACAACCCAATTTAAAAATGGGCAGAGGACCTGAATAGACATTTTTCTAAAGAAGACATACAGATGGCCAACAGACACATGAAAAGATGTTCAACATCACTAATCATCAGGAAAATGCAAATAAAAACCAGAATGAGATACCATCTCACACTTGTCAGAATGGCTATCATCCAAAAGACAACAAATAACAAGTGTTGGCAAGGATGTGGGGAATCCTTATGCACTGTTGGTGGGAGTGTAAATTGGTGCAGCCACTATGGAAAATAGTATGGAGGTTCCTCAAAAACTTCAAAATAGAACTGCCATATGATCCAGCAATTTCACTTTTGTGTATTTACCCAAAGAAAACAAAAACACTAATTTGAGAAGATATAGGTACACCAAAGTTCATTGCAGCATTATTTACAAAGCCAAGATAGGAAAGCAACTTAAGTGTCTATCAATAGATGAATGGATAAAGAAGATATGGTGTATATATACAACAAAATATCACTGAGCAATGAAAAATATAAATCTTGCTATTTATGACAACATCGGTGGACCTAGAGGATATTACACTAGGTGAAATAAGTCATACAGAGAAAGAGAAATACCATATGATCTCCTTTATTTCTGGAATCTAAAAAACAAAACAAAACGAACAAACAATACAAACTGAAACAGACTCATAGATACAGAAAATGAATGGGTGGTTGCTGGGGGTGGGGGGGGTGACATAGGTGAAGGGGGTTAAGAAATACAAACCTCCAGTTATAAACTAAATAATCCACTGGATGTAATATACAGCATAAAGAATATGGTCAATAACATTGTAATAGCTTTATTTGGGGACCAATGGTTACTAGAATTATCATGGTGATCCTTTCATAATGTATGCAAATGTCAAGTCACTATACAGTGTACCTGAAACTAACATAATATTGTACATCAACTATATTTCAATTTTAAAAATCTTACTACAAATCTAAAGTAATCAAGGCTGTGTGGTACTGGCATAAGGACAGACATATATATCAATGGAATAGGATTTAAAGTCCAGAAATAAACTCTCACATTTAGAGTCAATTGATTTTCAATGAGTGCCAAACCAGTTCAATGAGGAATAGAAAAATCTTTTCAGCAAATGGTGTTGGGACAACTGGATATTCACATACAAAAGAATCAGTCTAGACCCCTATCTCACACCATATACAAAACATAACTCAAAATTATCAAAGACTGAAATATTAGAGCCTAAACTATAAAGCTCTTAGAAGAAAAGATAGGTGTAAATCTTCATGATCTTCAATTAGATATGACACTAAAAACACAAGTACAAAAAAAGAGAGAAAAATTAGACTTTATCAAAATTTGAAACTTTTGTACCTCAAAGGACATGATCAAGAAAGTAAGAAGACAATGACACAATGGGAGAAAAATTTTGCAAATAATATATTTGGTAAATGAATTGTGTCTAGAATATATAAAGAGATCCTACAATGCAATAATAATATGATAAATAACCCAATTTTTTACATGGGCAAAGAACGTGAATAGACATTTCTCCAAAGAAGATATACAAATGGTCAATAAGCACATGAAAAGATGCTCAACATCATTAGTCATAAGGGAAATGCAAATCAACATATATGTTCACTTGATTGATGACAAAGGCAACACCTGCAGTAGTACAGTGGGGAAAAGGGGAAAAGATGTTCTTTTCTAAGGCAATTGAATAGCCAAAGAGACAAAATAAGTCTTGACTCCCTACCTCACATTCATGAAAATCAATCCTAGGTAAATTATAGGTCTAAATGTGAAAGGTTAAAAAACTAATCTTTTAAGATAAAACTTGAGGTAGGCAAATGTTTCTCACCATGACACAAAATAACGAGTTATAAAGGAAGAAAATGATACATTGGACTAGGTTCAGATCAAAGACTTCTGTTCATCAAAAGACACCATTAAAAGTGTGAAAAGGCAAGCACAGAGTGGGAGAAGATATTTACAATAAAGGACTCACATGGCACATTGGGATGCACAATTCAGATCCCTCTTCAAGAGAGGACTCACTGCAGACCTGTGAGGAGTGTGGTTAACTCACAGCCTCCTGCTGTTAGCTCCTCCAGGTCCACGTCAGCTTCTGAGCCCAGGTCACGTTCTTCTTGTGGTGGCTCTTGACCAATGATTGAGAAAGGCACTGATAACCAACCATGTTCTTTGCAGGGTGTTCCTCAACCAAAGATAAACAAGGCATTCGTCCAAGGTCCTAGCTGTTTCCACCCCACCGTGGGACTCCTCTAATGGGCAGCCTTTGCTCCAGAGCTCCCTGTTGGGCTGTCAGAGAGCTTCAGGTCTACACTGTAGTCTGATGGCCCCCTCCCAATCCTGCTTTCTCTCCTTTTCTTTCATTGGTGCTACTCCACCATAAGCTTTTCATACTACTTACTCCACCTCAGTCTCTGCTTCCCAGAGAACTCAAATCAGTTCAACGTATATCCAGAATACATTAAAAGAACCACTTCACATCAATAAATAAAATGGCAGACAACCCAATAGAAAAACAGGCTACATATATGAATAGGCACTTCATAAAAGAGAATATCCTAATGGCCAATAAATAAATGAAAATGTTCTTATATTAGATTCCTGGGATTGCTATAACAAATTCCCATAACCTTGGTGGTTTAAAACTACAGACGTTTATTTTCTTACAATTCTGGGGGCTAAAAGTCTGAAATCAAGATACTGGCAAGGTCACTCTTTCTGGAAGCTCTGAGGGAAGATCCGTCCCTTGCCTTTTCTGGTCTCTGGTGGTTGCTGGCATTCCTTGGCTTGAGGCTGCATCATTCCAATCTCTACCTCCATCTTCCCTCCACCTCCTCCTCTGTGCCTCTCTATTATGAAGACACCTGTTAGAGCATTTAGGGCCCACTAGATAATCCAAGATAATCTCTTCATTTCATCCTTAATTCAATCACATCTGCAAAAACTTTACTATATAAGATAATAGTCACAGCTTCCAGGAATTAGGACCTGATGTCTTTTGAGGGCACCACTCAGCCCACTCAATCTTGTACCATTTGTTGTCAGGGAAATGCAAATTAAGATCACAACGTGCTGTTACTTTACAACCACCAGAGTAGCTAAAATGAAAAAGGTGACATCAAGTGTTGGCAGAAATGTGGAGCAACCAGAACTCTCATACATTGCTCATGTAATAAATTGATACATCTATGTCACATAACTGGGTGGCAGTACTAAAAGCTAAGCATAAGCAAACCCTAAGACCCCAAAATTCTAGTCCGAGGTATGTGGCAGTTTTAAAACACAGCGGCAAATTCTTTGACACTCCTTTTATCAAAAAACAGATGTCTATATCCACTGCCTTTGAATCACGGAGGGTTTATGACTGTTTTGACCAATAAAGTGTGGTGTTGGTGACACTGTGTGATTTTTTTAAAAAAATTATTATTTATTTATTTATTTATTTATTTTGGCTGCACCGGATCTTAGTTGTGGCAAGTGGGATTTTTGTTGTATGACTGTTTTGACCAATAAAGTGTGGTGTTGGTGACACTGTGTGATTTTTTTTTAAAAATAATTATTTATTTATTTATTTATTTTGGCTGCACCGGATCTTAGTTGTGGCAAGTGGGATTTTTGTTGTGGCGTGCGGGATCTTTAGCTGCGTCACTTGGACTTCTTAGTTGCAGCATGCATGTGGGATCTAGTTCCCCAACGAGGGATCGAACCCGGGCCCCCTGAATTGGGAGCACAGAGTCCTACCCACTGGACCACCAGGGAAGTCCCGACACTGTGTGACTTTTGAAGCCAGATCATGAAAGGTCTTACAGCTTCCATTTCGATTGCTAGAATACTTTCTCTTAGAGTTCCCAGTCTCCAGGTAAGAAGTCTGACTACATGAGGCCCCCATGCTGTAAGGAAGCCTCAGCCACACGGAGAGACTGTGGACAAGTACCCTGAAGTTTAGTTCCAGTTTAGCCCAGTCTTTGAGTTATCCCAGCCCAGACACCAGATAAGTGAGTGAAGAAGTCTCCACAAGATTCCAGCCCCTGGCCATTGAATCACCCCCAGCCATTTGTGTTATCCCAGCTGAGGCCCCAGACAAGATAGAGCAGAGTACAAATTGTACCTCCTGTATCTTATCCAAATTCCTTACCCACAGAATCAATGAGTATACTAAAATGAGACTGTCATGCAGCCATAGGTAACTGAGACAATACCTAACAGAAATATGTATATAAATTCACCGAAATATAAATACAAGGATATTCATAGAAGCACTATTTGTACTAGCTCCAAACTGGTGACTACCTCAAAATGCCTATCAGCAGTGGAATAGATGAATAATCTGTGGTATATTCACACAGTGGAATACTACACAACAATAAGAATAAACAAATTATGGCCACACAACATAATATGGATGATACCCACAAACATTTAGGGCTTTGAACAACAGAATCCAGACACAAAAAACATATATTGATTATTCCATTTATACATAATTTTTATAAATTTAAAAATAGGCAAAACAAAGCAAATCTATGATGTTAGAAGTCAGGATAGTGGTTACCCTTGAGGGAAGTAGTAGCTAGAAGGTTTATACTCTGGGTAATGTTCTGTTTATTGAGCTGAGTGTCGGTCACATAGGAGTGATCAGTTTGTGAAAATCTGTCAAGCTGTATACTGTAAATTGCACACTTTTATGTAAATATGTTACATTTCAGTAAAAATGAAAAGAAAGAAATTTGTGCCTGGGAAGCAATGAAATAGAGTATTTCAAAGGGAGAAGTTTGGACAGCACAGAGATAGTAACTGAAAGATGATGGTCTTGAGGCTTAAAAGAAACAATCTTGGTTCCAAGTGAAAGCAAAAAAGTCTGGAAGCCTACTAAGTTTTCAATGGAACTTTACTGCCAAAAAAATCCCAAGACTAGCCTGATATAACCTGTGAGAGTTAATTCAACCCGCTCCAAAGTACACTCTAAACCCAAGTCTGCACCAGTAGAAGCAGACTGAAGGCAATGAGGCTCCGAGAAGCAGACCTTCCAGTGCCCACACAGATGTGGCCATGGAGGATGAGCGACAGGGAAGAAACTGAGAAGGCAGGGCCACAGCCACGAAGGACCTTTATGTCCTATAGCGTCTCTCCCTTCCTTGTCCCATCCAATTGACTGGTACGTAGGTGTGAGGGCTGGAGCTCCAGAAGCCACCTTGGACCTTGAGAAAGGAAACCATGGGCTATAAAGCAGTGGGGTGATGAGATAAAAGACCCCGAGAACTTGGCAGTGAACCAGGCAGCGGACCCTACTGCCAGGGCTGGAGGTCTCCGCTATCCTACTCAACTGCACTTGGTGATTGCTACAGACCAGTGACTGCCGCATGCTGTCCATTCCCCCCTTTTTTGAATGAGAGTTTTAACCACTAAAACCTATTCTCAATCATCATTCAGCAGATGGGTTGTCATTTAGTTTATAGGTCACTGGAACATGAAGAGTCACATCTGAGCCTGAAAACAAGGACTTTGAGCTAGATGTCAGAGGGTGAGACTTTTGAGGTTACTCTTTTAGAAGATGGGTGTGTTCTAGATGTGGGAAGGGAGTATAAAATGGATGTTTAACAGCCAGAAGACAGACTGTGATAGAGATTTGCTACTTGCCTATGCCAGGAGCCACTGTCCTCCTTTTCCTTATGTCAGAACCACAAATTTAAATGGGAAGGTAGGCAGGGGCGGCGAGGACGGCGGAGGAGGGGGCCGTGGCTACGGTCAGGCATGCGGAATGGGTGGAAGAGGCATCTGTGAGGGCGGTGAGGTCTCAGAGGAACATCATGGGGGTCCACGACTATCATCTGTTCTACAAGATGGGTAACAGCCACCCTCTTCGCCGCTTTACTGAAGTGGGGGAAATTGATCACGTGCGCTTTTGTCTGAACATATTTGTGCCTTGCTCATTGGGGAAGAATATGGCTATGTCACATTTGTTGTGGAAAAGAAACGTTTTCTTGCCCACAGGGTAATTTTAGGAGTCAGTTGCCAATATTTTCGAGCATTACTATATGGTGGAATGTTGACAATCTCAGCCTGACGTCAAAATCCCTCTCCAGAAAAAAAAAAAAAAAAAAAAAAAAAAAAATCCCTCTCCAGGACACCACTGCAGAAGCATTCGCAATGCTGCTTACATACATCTATTCAATACAGTAGGCAGGTGAGGCTGACAGATAAGAAGGAGGAGGTGCTGCTGGACTTTTTGAGCTTGGCTATAATATGGATTTCCAGAACTGGAGGACTCTACCTCGGAGTACCTCTGCACCATACTTAACATGCAGAATGTCTGTATGACTTTTGATGTTGCCAGTCTCTACTCACTTCCCAAGTTAACTTGCATGTGCAGCATGTTTATGGACAGAAATGCTCAGGAGGTATTTTCAAGCCAAGGCTTCCTCTCCCTTTCTAAAACAGCACTTTCAAACATCGTATTAAAAGATTCATTTGCAGCTCCCGAAAGAGATGTTTTCCTAGCCTTGTTAAACTTGTGTAAGCGTAATTCAAAGGAGAACCGTGCTGAAATCATGCAGGCTGTGTGTTTGCCTTTGATGAGCCTCACTGAACTTCTGAATGATGTGAGGCCTTTGGGACTGTCGTCCCCTGATGCCATTCTGGATGCTATTAAAGTTCAATCAGAGAGCCGGGACATGGACCTCAATTATAGAGGCATGCCCAAAGCAGAAGAAAACATTGCAACTATGAAGTATGGAGCCCAAGTGGTTAAAAGGGCAGATGAAGTCTGCCTTATCAGATGGTGACACTCAAAATTATGATTTGGATCATGGATTTTCTAGGCATCTGATTGATGATGACTGCCCTTCTGGCATCGAGATTAAGCTGTGTCAGCCGTCCATTAGCAATCATATTCGGATACTCCTGTTGGACCGAGATAGCCGGTCTCATTCATATTCCATTGAAGTGTCAATGGATGAACTTGATTGGATCAGAGTGATTGATCATTCACAGTATCTGGGTCGTTCTTGGCAAAAGTTGTATCTTCCAGCCCATGTCAGCAGGTTTATTCAAATAGTTGGGACTCATAACACAGTGAATACGATTTTTCACATGTGGCTCCTGAACATATTTTACAAACAAAACCTTCACTCTGGAGGAGGGGCTAATAGTGCCCACGGAGAACGTTGCAACAATTGCTGATTGTGCCAGTGTGATTGAAGGGGTCAGTCGGAGCCAAAGTACCTTGCTGAACGAGGACACCAAGAACTATGATTGGGATTCTGGCTATACATGTCATCAGCTGGGAAGTGGTACGGTCGTGGTTCAACTGGCACAGCCATACGTGATCGGGTCAATGTGGTTATTACCGTGGGAATGTGACGATCAGAGCCACAGCTATTACGTTGAGGTTTCCACCAACCAGCAGTAGTGGACCATGGTAGCCGAAAGAACTAAAGTCGCCTGCAGGCCCTGGCAATCAGTAACTTTTAAAAGACAGCCGGCCTCCTTCATCCGAATCGTTGGAACACACAACACTGCAAACGAGGTGTTCCACTACATCCACTTTGAGTGCCCTGAGCAACAAAACAGCCAGAAGGAGGAAAACAGTGAGGAATTGGGGACAGGGGACACCAGCCTGGCCAAGTCAGCAGCTCGACCCGCACGTCCTGTAGGCCCCCAGCGGCAACTCACTGCCTTCCAGCCCAGGCTCCGACTCGTACTCAGCCATCCAGCAGCACCGATAAAGGCGGTGCACATGGGGAGTGACTCGGGTGGGCCCAGATGGCGCAGGAACCGTGTCCTCCCCGAACCGGGATCCCTGTGGACTACCCCCATCCCTCCCTGGGAGGAGCAGACCTGGCTGCAGAAACGGACACAGAACAGGTTTCCTCCCAAGGACACAGAAGGGCTGCTCTGTTCTCCTCGATTTGTTCAAATCAGGCTGGTCTCCAGGGGGAGAAAGTGGGTCTTCAGTCTTCATCAAGTCCCCCATTAACACCCTACCTCTCTAATCTAACCCCACAAAGGGCATGGAAAGAAGTAGTAGACAGGCCCGAGTCGGAATATAAAAAGGGCATATGAACACAGGAATGGAAGAGAATATATTAAGCCTTCATTACCTGGAGGCACCCTTTAGGAAATGGGTTTCCATAGTGTTTACTTTTATGGAGCACATTGCCCTGGCAACTAAATGATTTTTTATTTCTTAAAGTTATTCTCCATTTGCTGAATCATAGGTGTTCCAGATCTTTTTGAAAGGCTCCAACAGCAAATCGCTTGTTTTAATCCCTTTTGATGCTGTAATTTTCCTTCCTTAGTTCTGAGCGGTTGAGCGTGGGGTAGAGCTGAGAAATATGGTGCACATCTCTTAAATGAGGCGCAGATGCAGCTGATCATGGCACCTGGTCTGACAAGGACAATCCTTTGAGGAAGTTCAACAAAATACACAATAAGCAAATCAATCTGTGGACACTGGAGTTAATAATCACTTGAACTGCCAAGTTATTAACCTGTCATTCCTGAAATGTATCCAGCCTTTAAATTTGGGGGGTTGACAAGGAAATAGTGATTATTCCAGCAGCTAATTTAATGTTCAGAAGTACATACAGATGAATGTATGCCAACTTCTGGTTGGGCTGGACCTGTCCTTGATTTGCCACAGGTCAGTGGAGCCCTGTGGAGTCAGCCGTCCTGCCAGTCGGTGTCAGGAACGCAAGGGTGGGCCTTTCCCACACGCACGGTGGTGATCGGTGGTTGCTGTTTTTTCCCCAGACCATAATACTCAGCCAGGGATTGGAAAAAAAAAAAAAAAATCAGTTCTAAGAAGCTTACCTCTTAATCCTCACTGAAATGATCTCATCTGACAGTTGTCACTTGGTCTGGCTCTGTGTGTCTGAGTAATTTCCAACCCAGTGCTAACCGCCCTGTGTAACTTGATGAGATTGTGTCCGGTTTTTGCTAATTCCCAGAGTTCTCCCCTTGGCTGGCTGTAGTGATCAGGTCCTCTGCACACACTGCTTGGAGGAGGGGTGGGGCCGACTGGGGGTCCTTTCTGTCTTAAAGACACATTCATCTTGGGTGTACAAAGAGCCAGTGGGTCAGCTGTTTCCTCCTAGTGTGACGTAGCTGTGAGTGATTTATCAGTATTGGAATAGTAGGGTATCTTCAAACTGCATGATTAAACAGGAAGGTTGTCTTTCTGCTAGTCAAACAAACAAATAAAAAAGCAAATAAATAAATAAATGGGAAGGTAATTCAACCTACTAAAGTTCTATAATTCCCAGCCTCACTTATAGCTAGGTGTGGTCATGTGACTAAATTCAAGAATGACAAACTGAATTGGGAATGACTTCTCAATACACAAACAGAGGCCAATAAACAGTTCAATGATATCTTCAAAATATGAAGAGAAAATAACTGTCAGTGTAGAATTTTATATCCGGGGAAATTCTCATTTGAAAACAAGAGCAAAATAAAGACATTTCAGACAGGACTTACACCCACAGACCCTTGACTGATAGAACTTCAGAAGATATACTTCAGGAAAAAGAAAAGTTACCTCAGAAGAACAATCAAAGGTGTTAGAAATGAAAAATGAGCAATAAAAAGTATAACCATATGGAGAAATCTAAATAAACACTCGACCATATAAAATCATCATCATCGTCATCTTTAATTTGTGTGGTTAAAAAGAACTAAAATTCTGGACAGCAATAGCATATAATTTGGGAGAGAGTAGTTTGAGTTAAAGCATTCTAAGGCCTTTGTATTTTGGGGAGGAAGGTAAAGATAGTAACTGTACAGATGCTATCAATGCCCTGCCTGTATAGCCTTGGGCTTTACCATTTCTGGACTCTAGCTTAACTTATAACTGGAAACATTTGAAACTTTTCCTGAGGGCTTCTTCTGGCCATTACAGGTCCCCTGTACATGCGCAGGACAAGCTGGAAGTGCTGAGGAATTAATGTCTCCAAAAGAAGCCCTCAACTAAGAACTGATGGGAGTTAGCTGATAAATACTCCAGCTCCTGCATTCCTTGGCACACATTCTACACTGTCTCCTTGAGCTTCCTAGTGGGGTTTAGCTCTAGTTGGCCACGTTGGTAACATAAATAGAGACCCTTGATTGGTGTCCTTCCCTTCCCTGTCTCATCTCCCTTTTCCCTTATCAGTGTTTACTCAAGCCATCTCCCCAATAAACTATTTTACTCAAATTCTTACCTCAAGGTCTGCTTCTGAGGCAACCCAAACTAGCATGCATACTAACTTTGGACTTTGTTAAATATTTGTGTTAAAATTTCTCAAATAGCCATTTAAAAAATAGTAAGAAAAAGAAATGGAAAGAGAGGAAAAAATCCAATCAGTTAAAGTGAAGTCAAGAAAGGACAGGAAGGGCTTCCCTGGTGGCGCAGTGGTTGAGAGTCTGCCTGCCGATGCAGGGGACGCGAGTTCGTGTCCCGATCAAAAAAAAAAAAAAAAAAAAAAAAGGATGGGAAATAAGAAAAAACAAAAGTAACACAAATAGCATAAAAGGAGAAATGAAAATTCATTCAAATATATCTGTAATAAGGACTTCCCTGGCAGTCCAGTGGTTAAGACTCTGCACTTCCACTGCAGGGGGTGCTGGTTTGATCCCTGGTCAGGAACTAAGATCCCACATGCCATGCAAGATGGCCAAAAAAAATTTTTTTTTAATCTGTAATAAATGTAAATGGGCAAAAATCTCCAGTTGAAAGACAAAGATTAACAGCTTGATTCTTTTTATATTATAGCTATATGTTGTCTTTAAGCTCAAGGGTAAAACATAAGAACATTAAAGGTTGAAATTAAAAGCATGGAAAATGATATATCAGGCAAATTCTATTGAAAGAAGGCTGGGGCAGCTAGACTGATAATAGTTGAAATAGACTTTAAGGTTTAAAATATTACTAGTTATGAAGAGTTACACATATTGATACAAAATTTATTTCACAGGAAGATTTAATAATTCCAGACTTGCAAACATCTACTAACACATCTTCCAAATATAGAGAGCGATTTCCAGTTTCTGCATATAAGGAGCTTAGAGGTCACCACTCCATCCTAACAACAAGTAAAAAGCTGGACAAACTGAAAAATTAACAATTCTTTTTAGATATGTGAGAGAAGTAAGGTCACAGGACAAACTTCTGGTCCCCAAGTTGGAGAAACAGATAAGTGGTTAAAGAGAATCACAACATACCAGAGCAGATGTCTATGCAGGAAAAAGCATGGGGTAGGGCAAATTTATAATTGATGAATTGCTGAACAAATATGAGAGTTAAAAATTTTGGGGGGAGGAGCGAGAGTGTGCTTTGTGAGTTTTACCTCTAAGAGATCTACCTGGTCCTCACAGTAAATATCAAGAAAAAAAAAATCCCCTTGTGCTCTGAGCAGGGTGTGGGATGGGGGAGGAACTGCTTTTAAATATACAAGAGTACTCTGTTCTTCTTAACAAGGTCTGCCCTTAGAAGAAACTAGTTAACCAAAGCCTAACCTGCTGGGTTTTATCAGAAATCTAACTGACCTGGAGGAAGGGAAATACCCTATTCCAGCCTATTTACTCTTCCTGTCCCACCTAAGGGGCAGAAAAAAATTGAAAACACTGTGAAGTTCATAGTCCAGAGACGTAGGCTCACCAAAAGACTGAGATCTAATCATAGGACTATATAGAATGCTTCCCCTTTCCTTATACTTGCCAGCACATCACTAAAGTCCTGTTTACAACGGATCCATTTACCCACTACGTCATGTCCAGCTATCAAGAAAAAATTACAAGGAAAAAGAAACAGTTTGAAGAGATAGATCAAGCATTCGAACCAGACTTTGGATGTTGGAATTATCAGACAGGGAACTTAAAATAACTATGATTAATATGCTAAGGTCTCTAAGGATAAAATATTCAGCATGCAAGAACAGATGAGCACTGTAAGAAGAGAGGTGAAAACACATCATTACAGATCCTTTGGACGTTAAAAAGATAATAAAGGAATCCTATGAACAACTTTATGCTCAGAAATTTGATAACACAGATGAACCGGACCAGTTCCTTGAAAGACACAATATGCTCATTTAAAATCACAAAAGGCAGAAGAAGAAATAGACAATCTAAATAGGCCTATATTTATAAAGAAATTGAATTGATAATTAGTAACCTTCCAAAACAGAAGGCACCAGACCCAGAGGGTTCACTGGTGAATTCCACAAAACATTTAAGGAAGAAATTTTTATCAATTCTATACAATCTCTTTCAGAAGATAGAAACAGAGGGAATACTTCCTAACTCATTCTATAAGGCCCGTATCACCCTAATACCAAAGTCAGACAAAAACATTACAAGAAAAGTAAACTATAGACTAATATCTCTCATGAACACAGATGCAAAAATCTTCAACAAAACATTAGCAAATTGAATCCAACAATGTATAAAAACAATTATACACTACAACCAAGCGAGATTTATCCCAGCTATGCAAGGCTGGTTCAGCATTTGAAAATCAATTAATGTAACCCAGCACATCAACAGGCTAAAGAAGAAAAATCATATCAATAGATGCAGAAAAAGCATTTGACAAAATCCAACACCCACTCATGATCAAAACTCTGAGTGAGGGCTTCCCTGGTGGTGCAGTGGTTGAGAGTCCACCTGCCGATGTAGGGGACACGGGTTCGTGCCCCGGTCCGGGAAGGTCCCACATGCCGTGGAG
>NC_041225.1:10633500-10649270 GCF_002837175.3 Physeter macrocephalus | reverse complement strand
CAACAGTGAGAGGCCCGCATACCGCAAAAAAAAAAAAAAAAAAAAAAAACTCTGAGTGATCTAGAAATACAGGCAACTTCCTCAACCTGAGAAAAAAAAATCATGTCATACTTAATGGTGAGAAATTAGAATCTTTCCCCCTAGGATCAGAAACAGGTAGGATGTCCTCTTTCACTGCCCTTTTTCAGCATCATACTAGAAATTCTAACTAATGCAATAAGATAATAAAAGGAAATGAAAGGTATACTGTTTTTTTTGTTTTGTTTTTTTTTTTTGTGGTACGCGGGCCTCTCACTGTCGCGGCCTTTCCCGTTGCGGAGCACAGGCTCCGGAAGCGCAGGCTCAGCGGCCATGGCTCACGGGCCCAGCTGCTCTGCGGCACGTGGGATCTTCCCGGACCGGGGCACGAACCTGTGTCCCCTGCATCGGCAGGCGGACTCTCAACCACTGCGCCACCAGGGAAGCCCATAATAGGAGATTTTAATACACCTCTTTGTAATTTACAGACTAAGTAGATAAAAATACCAAATAAAAATCAGGAATATTGATGATTTGCACAACGCAAAAATGCTTGACTTACATAGAACTCTGCACTAATCAATTTAGGAAAACGTTTTTTTCAAGCACCCAAGATATGTTTTACAAAACTTGGCCACACACTAGTACATAAAGCAAGTCTAAATAAAGTTCAAAGAACTGAACACACTTATCACATACAGATTCATACAGATCTCATTCTCTAACAAAAACAATGAATTTAGTCAGTAGCAACAAAAAAATCTATAGATTTGTAAATTAAAACATATCATCTAAATAACTCATGCCATGGGTCAAAGAAAAACTGACGGTCTGTGGTTCCAAACTTTTACAAGGTGAAACTGCTAGGGAAAAACCTCTGATGGTAGAATGACTGGAGAACCTTTCAGAAAATGCTGACTTTGAAGCCACTTTTACTTCTTCAGCTTTCTCTGGGTAAAGAGGACCTCTCTTATCTAATGCTCATCTGTCAATCATGATCGGCCTTGCTTATGTCATGTGTCCATAATTGAACCAATCACTATAGGTAGAGAGATGGGGTTCTCTGATTGACCAGCCTGGGCTAGGTTCCGTCTTTGTGGAGATGGAAATAGGGAAGGGAGTGTCTTGACTCCTAGACCCTTCAAGACCACATGGGGTCAGAAAAATGGTCCTTCCTGGGAAGGAAACTTGACAAACAAAATCATCCTCTTCCCATAAATACATTTCTATAAATACCCCTCTATAAACAAACACTAAAAACCAAGATCATGTTTAGTTGCCACATTCAGTCTCAAAACCAGAATTTCTGGTTGAGGGGTTTTCCTCTCCCATCAGGTTCCGAAGCGGCCTTTCATGGATTTGGCAGCCTAAAGCTAAAAGATAAGTTTAACCACCATCCCCACCACCTCCAATATACCCAGCACCCAGTGACAAAGAGACAACAGAAACATTGCAATAAGTCTCCCATTTGGTAACAGAGAGAAGGAAAAACCATGCAGAGCACTCCTAGGATACTCCATGCTCTGCAGAGCAGAAAGAGGGACAGCCCAGGCAATGCAGTCAGTGTCTGGTGCAGCCAAACCAACTGCCCCCTTTCCTACTAATTGCAAGGACCCCCTTGTCTAGGGATTTCTGAGGCTACTGCTCAGTAGGGTGTAGGGGAAGACTCCCCATCGGGAGCTATGATTGGCAGCTTTGAAGGGACTATATGGAGGGTAGTGAAATGCTTCAAAGGAAGGGATGCTGGGTAGACAAAGACAAGAAATGTTCACAATAGAGGGGCAAGAGAAAATGAAGGCCAAATAGTAGGCTACGGCTGGGGCAGTGACTCTGCATAAGTTCCCAAACATTTCTTATAGGGACTTCCAATATGACTCTGAGTTTCCTGACGATGAAAGCCGAGAAGGAAACATGATCGGTGATACAAACCAGATGCTAGCCGAGGTCTCCAGGCCCCGGGGAGGTCCAAAGAATGTCCCAAGTTTCCTCCTGTTTCCCTGGAGGCTTCCTTTCTCACAGTTCTTGATCCCACAAGGGGTACCTCTCTTCCACACCACATGGCTCCCAGATGTGAGGCTTACCTTTACTTTGACCTCTACAAAAGATTCCACTCACACAAAGCAGCTAGTGAAGATTTACACGGGAAGGTAAGGAGGGAGGATGGGGGGTGGTCTTCAAATGTCCTTTGGCTTCTATTATAGGTTGAATTTTGCTCCCCCCAAAACGTATATGTTGAAGTCCTAACCCCCAGACCCTCAGAACGTGACTGTGTTTAGAGATAGGGTCTTTCTTTCTTTCTTCCTTTCTTTCTTTCCTTCCTTCTTTCCTTCCTTTCCTTCCTTCCTTCCTTCCTTCCCTTCCTTCCTTCCTTCCTTCCTTTTCTTTCTTTCTTTCTTTCTTTCTTTCTTTCTTTCTTTCTTTCTTTCTTTCTTTCTTTCTTTCTTTCTTTCTTTCTTTCTTTCTTTCTTTCTTTCTTTCTTTCTTTCTTTCTTTCTTTCTTTCTTTCTTTCTTTCTTTCTTTCTTTCTTTCTTTCCCTACTTTCTTTCTTTCTTTCTTCTGCTCCAGGTCTTAGTTGTGGTATGAGGGATCTAATTCCCAGACCAGGGATCCAACCAAGGCCCCCTGCATTGGGAGCGTGAAGTCTTAACCACTGGACCTCCAGGGAAGTCCCTAGAGATAGGGTCATTAAAGATGAAGTTAAAAATGATGTCATTAGAATGGGCCCTAATCCAATATGACTGGTATCCTTATGAGAAGAGGAGATTAGGACACAGACATGTACAGAGAGAAAACCATGTGAGGACACAGGAAGAAGGCAGCCACCTACAGAACAAGGAAATCAACCCTGCTGACACCTTGATCTCAGACTTCTAGCCTCCAGAACTGTGAAATAATGAAATTTCTTTTGTTTAAGCCACCCAGCCTGCAGTACTTTATTATGGCAGACCTAGCACATTAATATAGCACCTCTGCCACTGGCCTTCACCGCACACACCATCTCACAGGGATCCCTACCCACTTCTCACCTGGCTTCCCTGAGTTTCCTTTCCTCCTTCTCAGGGGTCAAACTCCTCTCCTTATCTCAGGCAGAGCAGACTGTGCCTTATCTTGAGTTGCTTGATTTAAGGAAACACGCAGATCTTGGGCTCCTACTCCCATGCCTCGCAGCTTATCAAAATATTTTCCCAAACAAGCACTATTTCCTGCCTAAGAAATAACAGCAATTAAAGATCAAAACAGTTTCCCTCCTTTTAGCATTGTGCCTGTGATGAAGACAATACTCGTGTTAGAGAAGTGTCCCTATGACCCTCTTGCAAGGGACACTGAATCACATTCAGGGTGTCTACCACCAATGCCCACAAGAAACCCAATCATCCCAGGTATGCAGTGAGGGCCCCGCGCCCAAGGGCAATGATCATGGAAGCAAGTAGGATAGTTTGAGGGAAAGTCAGGGTCCAATAAAAGGAGTTCAAGTGCACAGCCTTTGATAATCTGGCTCCATCAAATCTGAAGGAGATACCCTACGTATTCTCCAGGAAATTCTCTGTGAGGGTTGAGGTTAGAGTTGGCAGCAGTAATTCAAATCCAAAAGCCTCGCAAGGCCACCACACCCCTGCGTTGCAGTTGTAGACTATAGCAGATATGTACAGTTTTAAAATCAACCAAACAGTATATAGGGCAAAATACTATTCTTGTGCTCATTTTACATTTGAGGAAATTGAGGTTCAGCCTGGTTGAGTAAGGTCAAGGTCAGAGTCAAAGTTTGTATCCTGGTCCATTTGATGCTGAGGCCTCTTAACTTCTAAAACTGAGTTTTTGACCATTCTTACTTAATTTGAAAAGCATTACAAGTTAGTGGTTAAGAGTGGAAACTGCGCGTTCAAATCCTGGCTTTATTATTTAGTAGCTGAGAGATTTTGTGTACTTCACTTAACCATTCTTTGCTTCTTTAACTGTAAAATAAGGACTGTAATAGTACTTGTCCCATGGGGTTGTTGTGAGTATTAACTGAGCTTAAATAATGTCTGGCACGTAGTGCGTACTCAATGCACTATTATTCTTCTCCAATTAGAGCTTCTAGCATCTGTCTTATCTGCAGCAGAAGATAAGTAATAAGCACCTGTGAGGTGCTAAGCTCAGCCCCTGCCTTCAAGCTGCCCTGGTAGAGAGGGTGGGGGGCAGATGCTAAACAGCTGAGGTACCGTTGTCCCATGTGGATGGCACAGCCAGCTTCTGAGAACAGAATGACAGCATGCCCGTGGGAGGAGAAGGTGCACAGTGCAGCCATGTCTGCTCCGGATGTAGGAGAATGGGGACCGATTTTCTGGGAGAGGCATGGTGTGTGCACACAGGGCGTTATCAGGTGGTGGTGAGCGGTGGATACTGGCAGGAGGCGGGGGTAGAGTCGTTCTGAGCAGTTTATTGGGACAGAATAAAGGGCGATTGGGCTGGAGATGTAATAATGAAGATCAGAGATGCTTTTCACCTGGTGGGATGTCTCAGATTGGCATTTTAAATAGTTCTAGCCAGCCTGGGGGTGGTCTGGGGGCTAAGGGAGACTGTTAGGCATCTGTCATCTAGAAAGATTCCATTCAGATCTCAACTTGCTGGGGCATGTGTTCCACAGAAACTAGATGGCCTGAGCGTGCCCGTGGTGGAAATAGGGAAGGTTCCACCCGGGGCGGCCAAGCACAAGCTCTAAGCATGTTCCATCCACTTCAGTTCACCCTGTGAGGGTGTGGTGGCCCAAGAAAGAGCCTACATGCTAAGAGAGGCCCAAGGCCTGAATACGTGAGGCCTGAGCCTCACGTATTCAGGGCCTCAATACACGTGGCCCTGAGCTTCAGAGCAACACTCCAAAGAGTTGGATAAAGTATGTGACCTTCTGAGGAAATGATCCACCTGAGAGACGGCTGTGTATTGCTGATGAGACAAGGGGTTTCCTGCAGCAGAACGTGTTCTCCCAAAGTTTCACCAGACCCTGGGCTAGAAGTTAACTGACAAAAGATCTATATAAGGGACTTCCCTGGTGGCGCAGTGGTTAAGAATCCGCCTGCCAATGCTATGAGAAACGGGTTCGATCCCTGGTCAGGGAACTAGATCCCACATGTCACAGAGCAACTAAGCCAGTGTGCCACAACTACTGAGCCTGCGCTCTAGAGCCCGAGAGCCGCAACTACTGAGCCTGCGTGCCACAACCACTGAAGCCCGTTCGCATAGAGCCTGTGCTGGGCAACGAGAAGCCACTGCAATGAGAAGCCCCTGCACCGCAACGAAGAGGAGCCCCCGCTCGCAGCAACTAGAGAAAGCCCGCACGCAGCAATGAAGACCCAACACAACCATTAATTAATTAATTAATTAATTAATTAATTTTTAAAAAATCTGCATAAACCCGGGAGGTGCAGCTACTCCTTCCCTTCAGAAGAAATGTTTTTGGACAACTAAGGAATATTGAAGAGCTGGAACCATCGGGGCAGCTTTCAGATTCTCAGTGGCCGTGAGAGCAGTAAAATCTCCAAGACATCCAGCTGTCTGGGAAATAATCAAGTCAAAAGCTGCTGAATCAAAGGAAAGAGGGAAAAGGGGGAGAAGAAGGGCGAGGGGAGGGAAAGAAGAGGGCTTCATCCTCACGAGCAGGGGCCCTCCCCTCATCACCTAAGCACACCTGGCCTGCCTGCCACTCGTGTTCCTGATAGAGCTTTTGCCACCCTTTGATGGCACAGCCTTCCTTCTGCTGGATTTGCCCTGCCCTGATCTGGTGTTTTCTCTCAAGCCAAGTAACCTGACCTAACCTCCAGGGGGCCCCTTGCATGTTGGCCGGGGGCCATACGACACTCCAGCGAACCCCATCCTCTTGTCCCTCAGGCCGTCCCTCTGGACACTGGACACCAGTGACCAGTGATGTGCCGGAAGGTGAGCCTAATGGCACCTATGTTGGTGGCTTAGACCTAGGGAGGTCCCTCCTCAGGGATGGCTGTACAAAAACAGCTGTTTTTTGTGAGCATCTCGTGGCAACAGGTCCTTCTGTGTCTTTGGTTTCTTCCCAAAGCACCAAGCAGAGGGCAGGCATGTAGGAACTGTCTCACGCGTGCTCTTTGGAATGCCGTGTTTGCCTCAGCGCTACCATCTGTTTTGGTGGCGCCCTTACCTCACCTCTAGGGAGAGCCCACCGCTTGGTGGTGGGCTGAAGCCATTTGGTGGTGGCTGGGCTCTGATGCCAGGGCTGGTTAAGCCCCGGGACGTGTGATGAGGTGCCGAGGAAGGGAGAGAAAGTTCGCTTCTGCTTCCTTCCTTGTTTCCTGTTCTGTTCCCTTCTACTCTCCATGGACACACAC
The DNA here is from genome assembly GCF_002837175.3 of Physeter macrocephalus. Lineage (NCBI taxonomy): Eukaryota > Metazoa > Chordata > Mammalia > Artiodactyla > Physeteridae > Physeter > Physeter macrocephalus. Next base: position 10,642,916 of record NC_041225.1, on the reverse strand, counting down.
TTCTGTGTGTGCAGCGGAGTTGCTTCCGTCCTGATCCACAAACAGCTCTGAGCGTTCCTGGCCATCACATCAGTTCTCCCTCTGGACACGGGCAAGGAACTCCTGGTGTCCATGGCAACAGCACTGCTTTGGATCCCGTACAAAAACCCAAGACAGGCTCTCAGAAATGACTGCTGATTCTTGGCTTCGATTTTGTGCCTGGTAATGTGACCCAGATGGACCACCCACTTCTCACCCTGGGACATAGACCGCAGCTCCGATGCCCTGTAAACCCCGTGAGATGTGGAAGGGTGATAATAACAGGCACCTGCTCTGGGTCCCGCTGTTTATGAGGCTCTGTCATCGCAGGGTTTCTCCCATTCTCCACGGCTGTCCTCTGAGATAGCATTGCCACCATTTTAAGAGTGAAGAAAGGGGTTTGGAGGGGTGGGGTGAATTGGGAGATTGGGGTGGACATATATACACTATTGAGATTATGTATAAAATAGAGAACTAATGAGAACCTACTGTACAGCACAGGGAACTCTACTCGGTGCTCTGTGGTGACCTAAATGGGAAGGAAATCCAAAAAAGAGGGGCTATATGTATACGTATAGCTGATTCACTTTGCTGCACAGTAGAAACTAACACAACATTGTAAAGCAAGTATACTCCAATAAAGATTTTTTTTTTAATAAAATAAAATATTTCCTGGAGGGGAAAAAAACAAGAAAGGGGCTTGGAGAGGCCAGGCCTTGTCCAGTACCACACACATAGTGGCCTCTGGGCTCCTGGTTCAAGGCTCTTTGCACACAGACTGGACCACTTTGGGGTCAGGAGTTGTGGGAGCATCTGGGCTCTCTCCCCACTCACTCCTTCCCAGGGGCGTGCCCTCTCCTTCCTTCCTGGACAGGGCAACACACGCTTGCCACCCTGTTGGCACAAGACTCACTGGTTCTGAGCTTGAGGCAAAGGAAATTCAAGGCAGCCTCTGTATGAGTGGTCCATCCTCCATCCTGAGAAGAGGCACGTGAGGCAGAAGCAAAGCCCGAAGTACCCTGGGCACAGGGTAAAGTGAAGCAACAGGGTGGTGGGGCTTGGGTGCCTCTGGGAGTTTAAGTAGCTCCTGTTCTCAAGTGTTTCATCAGCCAGCAAAAGTGCGCATGAAAAATAAAAACGTAAAAGTAAACAGTTCCATGACTTCCCTGGTGGCGCAGTGGTTAAGAATCCGCCTGCCAATGCTATGAGAAACGGGTTCGATCCCTGGTCAGGGAACTAGATCCCACATGTCACGGAGCAACTAAGCCAGTGTGCCACAACTACTGAGCCTGCGCTCTAGAGCCCGAGAGCCGCAACTACTGAGCCTGCGTGCCACAACCACTGAAGCCCGTTCGCATAGAGCCTGTGCTGGGCAACGAGAAGCCACTGCAATGAGAAGCCCCTGCACCGCAACGAAGAGGAGCCCCCGCTCGCAGCAACTAGAGAAAGCCCGCACGCAGCAATGAAGACCCAACACAACCATTAATTAATTAATTAATTAATTAATTTTTTAAAAATCTGCATAAACCCGGGAGGTGCAGCTACTCCTTCCCTTCAGAAGAAATGTTTTTGGACAACTAAGGAATATTGAAGAGCTGGAACCATCGGGGCAGCTTTCAGATTCTCAGTGGCCGTGAGAGCAGTAAAATCTCCAAGACATCCAGCTGTCTGGGAAATAATCAAGTCAAAAGCTGCTGAATCAAAGGAAAGAGGGAAAAGGGGGAGAAGAAGGGCGAGGGGAGGGAAAGAAGAGGGCTTCATCCTCACGAGCAGGGGCCCTCCCCTCATCACCTAAGCACACCTGGCCTGCCTGCCACTCGTGTTCCTGATAGAGCTTTTGCCACCCTTTGATGGCACAGCCTTCCTTCTGCTGGATTTGCCCTGCCCTGATCTGGTGTTTTCTCTCAAGCCAAGTAACCTGACCTAACCTCCAGGGGGCCCCTTGCATGTTGGCCGGGGGCCATACGACACTCCAGCGAACCCCATCCTCTTGTCCCTCAGGCCGTCCCTCTGGACACTGGACACCAGTGACCAGTGATGTGCCGGAAGGTGAGCCTAATGGCACCTATGTTGGTGGCTTAGACCTAGGGAGGTCCCTCCTCAGGGATGGCTGTACAAAAACAGCTGTTTTTTGTGAGCATCTCGTGGCAACAGGTCCTTCTGTGTCTTTGGTTTCTTCCCAAAGCACCAAGCAGAGGGCAGGCATGTAGGAACTGTCTCACGCGTGCTCTTTGGAATGCCGTGTTTGCCTCAGCGCTACCATCTGTTTTGGTGGCGCCCTTACCTCACCTCTAGGGAGAGCCCACCGCTTGGTGGTGGGCTGAAGCCATTTGGTGGTGGCTGGGCTCTGATGCCAGGGCTGGTTAAGCCCCGGGACGTGTGATGAGGTGCCGAGGAAGGGAGAGAAAGTTCGCTTCTGCTTCCTTCCTTGTTTCCTGTTCTGTTCCCTTCTACTCTCCATGGACACACACTTCTGTGTGTGCAGCGGAGTTGCTTCCGTCCTGATCCACAAACAGCTCTGAGCGTTCCTGGCCATCACATCAGTTCTCCCTCTGGACACGGGCAAGGAACTCCTGGTGTCCATGGCAACAGCACTGCTTTGGATCCCGTACAAAAACCCAAGACAGGCTCTCAGAAATGACTGCTGATTCTTGGCTTCGATTTTGTGCCTGGTAATGTGACCCAGATGGACCACCCACTTCTCACCCTGGGACATAGACCGCAGCTCCGATGCCCTGTAAACCCCGTGAGATGTGGAAGGGTGATAATAACAGGCACCTGCTCTGGGTCCCGCTGTTTATGAGGCTCTGTCATCGCAGGGTTTCTCCCATTCTCCACGGCTGTCCTCTGAGATAGCATTGCCACCATTTTAAGAGTGAAGAAAGGGGTTTGGAGGGGTGGGGTGAATTGGGAGATTGGGGTGGACATATATACACTATTGAGATTATGTATAAAATAGAGAACTAATGAGAACCTACTGTACAGCACAGGGAACTCTACTCGGTGCTCTGTGGTGACCTAAATGGGAAGGAAATCCAAAAAAGAGGGGCTATATGTATACGTATAGCTGATTCACTTTGCTGCACAGTAGAAACTAACACAACATTGTAAAGCAAGTATACTCCAATAAAGATTTTTTTTTTAATAAAATAAAATATTTCCTGGAGGGGAAAAAAACAAGAAAGGGGCTTGGAGAGGCCAGGCCTTGTCCAGTACCACACACATAGTGGCCTCTGGGCTCCTGGTTCAAGGCTCTTTGCACACAGACTGGACCACTTTGGGGTCAGGAGTTGTGGGAGCATCTGGGCTCTCTCCCCACTCACTCCTTCCCAGGGGCGTGCCCTCTCCTTCCTTCCTGGACAGGGCAACACACGCTTGCCACCCTGTTGGCACAAGACTCACTGGTTCTGAGCTTGAGGCAAAGGAAATTCAAGGCAGCCTCTGTATGAGTGGTCCATCCTCCATCCTGAGAAGAGGCACGTGAGGCAGAAGCAAAGCCCGAAGTACCCTGGGCACAGGGTAAAGTGAAGCAACAGGGTGGTGGGGCTTGGGTGCCTCTGGGAGTTTAAGTAGCTCCTGTTCTCAAGTGTTTCATCAGCCAGCAAAAGTGCGCATGAAAAATAAAAACGTAAAAGTAAACAGTTCCATTTGTACACGGTTAAGAGCTTGCGGAAGGGCAAGTTCTGGTTTTTCAACATAGTTTCAGGTTACAAGTAGAATTGTAACCCTCATTACTGTCCCCAAGTTAAACTCCAGGGCTCCCTTTGCCCTAGAACAAAGCTCTGGCTTTCAGACTTCCTGGGGCCACCATAATTAATGTCTTCCATGCAAATTGTTTTTCTTTTTGTCTAAATTTGAGGGTTCCTTCTGGCCTGCCCTTATCCTTAGATTCAACTCACATTGTGTTAGGGTTTTTCATCTACACAGTCTCATGAAATTCTCCCAGGAAACCCCATGAGGTTGGTTTCTCCTTTCAGTTTTAGAGATAAGGAAAGTGAGGTTTCGAGTGATTAAGTCATCTGTCCAATGTCACCAGACAGTGTTGGCCAATGTTACACTGACATATGTGGACATGACATGGGCCCATCCAGGGTCAGAACATTTCCTGGTCCCACTCATAGCATTCTCAACTGTCCTGTTTATGTTATTCTTAAAACTTCCCCCTCCCCCAGTCTCAACCACATCTTTCAAGTTATTCAGTTATTCAAGTGTCTGGATTTATCAGTCTGGCTCTCCTTCCAAAGGGCTGACCTTCCCCAATGTCCCTTCTCATCCTCTCAGGACAAGGAGCTTCATCACAGACTCTAAAGGCTCCCTGAAGATCTGTTAAGGATAATCTATTCTCTCTACAAGAAACATCCCTACCTCTGCCCCAGCTACTCCTGCTATAGTGGATGGAAGCAGCTATAGATTTTGTTTACTCAATAGTCTTTCTCATCCCCAGTCTTCCGGTAAGAATGCTCTTCTTTTTTTCCCTTTGGGCAACTTCCCTTCCCCTGGTCCTAATCCTTGCCTGTCCATCATGGCTCTCCTCCATACCCTGGCAACACAGGAGAGATGCATGACTAAAGTTCAGCCAATCAGAGGACCTGATACCTCTGGCCATTGTGATTCGTTCAAGGATGAGCGTGTGACCCAATCCAATGCCTACAATTTTCCCCTCTTCAAGTAATGATGCAATGAATATGCTATACTGATAGTGACATCTTTTTTCATTTGTCCAATCATTCATTGGTCCAGGATAAATGCCTGGTTTGGAATAGCTGAGTCATATGCATGTGCGATTTAAACATGGGCACATTTTGTGAGGTTGCCCTGCAGAAAGGTTGGCCCAAATTTACACCATCCCAGCGATATGTGTGAGTCGGCTCTGCACACCCCAGCAGCACCTGGTGTTGTCAATCTTTAAATGTTTGCCAGTCTGAAAAGCGAAGACAGCTGTTGAAATCTGTTCCATTCCGGGCCTCTTTCTGGGTCATGTTCCCGCATGCCTGCCCCTAAAGTTACCTACCCCCAACCTTGCTTCTAAATTGCTTGCCTGGTCCTTTGTCCAACTTTACTGGTCTGCTCTGTCCTGGTCTCACTCTACTAGACTGGAAAATGAGTCTTTATCTCCCTTTTCTCTTTAAGCTCCTTGCTGGTGCTAAGAACAGTTTAGAACCCTGTAATTATCTGTTGAATGAAAGAACGAACGGAGTGAATGAAAAGCCTTCTATGATGCACCCTTTCTCTGTTCAGTTCTGAGCAGTGCCATGGGGCAGTGCTAACCTGCATCGATAAATGCCCAAGACCATCACATTTCAAGGATCCAGATAACCTAACCGTTATACTGTGGGTTTAGGATCTCAGAACACAACTATCCCATTCCAGGAATGCCACTCCCCATGGAATGTCCTTGATTAACACATTTTTACTGATCTCTGCATATCTTTAGTGTGGAATCAAAAGACACAGTCCCTGATCTCCAGTAACTTAATCTGTGTGAGAGGCAAAACTAACAAGGAAAGGATTTGAATTGAAGTGTGGGAGCTCTGTCATGTGGCATTTAGGAAATGCAATCCCTTGGGGGAAAGTGGAGCCTAATTTGAGCTGGTAACATTGGAGAATGTTTTATAAAAGAGGTGGTTGTTAAGGGGACATTAATGAGGATTAGAGAGCCGCCCTGGGCTCCCCACTTACATTTGGGGGAATCTGAAGTCACAGCTTTTCTAATAGGAAGCACGAATAAGTCTCTAGCCTCTTTTCTATGTCTCTTACACTGAGTTATTCACCTTTTTGGTTGTTGCATTTGGCTACTCACTGGCCAAGAATCCACAGTGCTTTGGGGAGGAATGTCACAAATTGCCAAAAGCTCACCAGGAGAGGAAACAAACATTTCTGAATTAGACGTAAGTGCTGCCGCGGTCAGAATTGCTCTCAGGTTTCCCAGGTAATAAAAATTCCCAAACTACTTCAAAGCAATCTGGTTTTTGTCTTCCATTCAGTGGTGCCAGGACCCCAAAGGGCTCCAGTTGCTAGAATAGGGGACTCTGGAACTCTTCACAAGGAATTAGCCCCAGCCTCTGAACGGGGGATAGAAACTAAATAAAGGCAGGGGAAGGCAGCGCGTTCCAGGTAGGCGAGTGAAGAGCATTTCCAGGGGGCTTTGTCATTTATAAGGGCCTTTAACAAACAACCTTCTGTACAATTCCAAATAACCCTGAAGGGGTTGTTATTATCATTATTGTCGTCACTGTTTTAGGTTAAAGGAAACTGAGGTTCAGAGCGGTTAAAAATCTTGTTGAAGGTCTCTCAGTTACGATTTAAGCCGAGCCTCAAATCCACGTCCTCTGACCGGGGTTGACACCCAAAATAGTTAACCACGAAGGTGGCACAGGTACAGTGGCCGAGACTGCTTAGCTGCTTACCTAACGAATTTCCTTTTCTCCTTGGGTCGGCAGCTAGACCAGCTTCCCCAGCCTCCTTTTAATTAGAAGTGATGTGTGCCATTTCCCGGCCCAGCCCCCAAATCTTTCACGAACAGTGACTGGAAGACATGCGCTCAGAGGGCAAAGTGTAGAGAGGAGGAGCCTGGGCCCCAGATGCCCACTTAGAGGAGACCCACCCAGAAATCAGGAATACCCATTTTAGACGTTATCTGAAAAATAAGCTGTGTTCATCCTTGAGTCACTCTACATTCTGTGTTACAGCAGCTCACTTTACCCTAATGAATTCAGGCCCCCAACCTACTAGAACAGAGGTCAGCTGTAGCACCCTCTTAATTGTTGGGAGAAAGTAAATTCCCAGGCGGTCCATCTCTGTGTAGCCTCAGGATAGCCCTTTGAGAATGAGGGGCAGGTGCTGGCTGTTGGGTTTGGGGTGGCGGGGAGTTTGGGGATAAGGGAGCCCCACCGTCTCATGATCTGGTCACCACAAGTAAGACAGCTCTCCCCACCCCCAAACACAAACACTGAGTGAGTCTTGTCTCTGAACTATAATGATTCATCTTCCCAGGAGCTCTTGTATCCAGTCAGATCCGCTCATCTCAGGGGCATATTTTGTTCAAAGAAACGTCACGCTCCTTCCTGAGCATTTCTACCATCCCAGCCAATCCGCCAACGCCACTGAATCCAGTTCAGTTTTCCATTTCTGTGATCCTGAGTTCTAGCTGTACATGGAATCTGGAAAAATAATTAACACTTGTAGAATGCTCACTATTCGCCAGACTTTGTGCCAGGCGTTTAATACCGTTCATAAGTCACATTCTCCATGGTCCGTGTGATGTGCAGAGGTACTTCTGAAAAGAACATCCCCCCCAGCCATTCCTGAATGGGGGACTGAGGCGCAGGGAATGTGTGGCTGCCATGCTTTATACCAGTTTGTTTCCAGCAGTAAAAAAATTGTATTGTTTTTAAATTTAATTCTTCCACATTTCTTATTAGGTCTATTCTTAGCTTTGTGTAGAGTCAATAGGATTCTTTTTCTGTGATGTTTTGAAATTGTCTACTGTTTGTTTATTAGAACATGATTTTTGTGTGTTGACTGTACTTGGTCACCTTTCTAAACTCTCAGTTTTGCTAGCTTTTAAGTTTGTTCTCTTTCATTTTCTAAATAGAGAAGTAGCTTCTAAATAGTAAAATCTTGTAATAGAAAGATAATGATTTTTCTAACAGCTTTTGGAGATAGAATTTATGTACCATACCATTTTCCTCTTTAAAGGGTACAATTCAATGTTTCTTTAGCATATTCACAGAATGTGCAACCACCACCAAAATCAACTTCAAAACAATGAATGGCAATTAAACAAAAATTTTTTTTTCCCTTATTGAATCGGTTAGTGTCACCAGTAGACTGTTACGTCGTGCTGGTGATTGCGGTCACCCTTGTCTCCTTCCTGATTTTTCTGGAATGTCTGATTTTTCACCACTGAATAGGATATTTACCAACGGTTTTTGGTAGTTAGACTTCATCAAGGTAAGAAAGATTCCTTCCACCTCAGCTTGCCAAGAATTTTATGTTCTTATTTAGAAACAGGCATCTGTTGATAAGTTCTCAGATTCATTTATTGTAATGGGAATGTCTTCTCTCCCTTTTAATCTAGTCCTGTAGCAAATTAATAGATTCTCTGCTGAAAACCATCTTTGGGTTCTTTACATATAATCCTTTTTCTTTTTCTTTAACATTTATTTATTTATTTTGGCTGCACCGGGTCTTCCTTGTGGCATGCAGGATCTCTAGTTGCGGCATACATGTGGGATCTAGTTCCCCGACCAGGGATCGAACCCGGGCCCGCTGCACTGGGAGCTCAGAGTCTTACTGATTGAACCACCAGGGAAGTCCCTACATATAATCCTTTAAAAATACCATTGGATTTCATTTGCTAATAGTCTATTTAGAATTTTTGCCTTTAAGTTTTTAGTACAATTAGCCTATAGTTTCCTTCCTCCCTCCCTTCCTTCCTTCCTCCCTTCCATCCTTCTTTCTTTCCTTCTATCCTTCCTTAATGGGATATGGTGAGCCAAGGTCACGCTTTTCTCAGGAGGCTTCCAGGTAATGACTAAGCAAGACTATAAAGAAGGTACAAGTGCCTGACCATTTCTGTAGGATCCTCTAATGCAGTCTTTGCTCTGGAGCTTCTCGTTGGGCTGGCAAAGACTTGGTCAGACCTGCATCCTGGCCTGACAGCTTTCCCTGCCCAGTCTGGATTCTGCCCTTTCCCTTTCACAGGTGTTACTCCACAATAAACTGTCTGTATGCCCAACTCCAACCAGCATGTTCTTCCCAGAGCCCGCAGATGACACACATGCTACCCTTGCCAGCTTGATACAAAGCCTTGTTCATTTCCTACACTCTGGAAGAATTTATGTATCCTAGAAACGATCAGGTCCTTGAAAATTAGATGTAGTTCACCAATAAGACCATCTGAGCCTGTGGTTTGGTTTGGTTTGGTTTTAAGGGAAAGGACTTTGACAATAGTTCTAATTTCTTCTGTGTTTATTGGCGTATTCAGGTTTTCTATGTCCTCTTGTATAAATTTTGGTAATTTGTATTTTCCTAGAAAATTCTGTATTTTGATCTAGATTTTAAAATGTTTTAATTAACATAGAGGCCCCTTCTCTACAAGCTGGGGAGAATTACAGGCATCTAAGTAGTCTCCTGGGACCTGGTTTATTGCTAGAAACCTGGAGGTTCCAGGGCAATGTGAGAAAGTTCTGGAACCCAACTTGGTTCCCAAGCCCTAATAAAAAAGTAGTAGAGTGCAGACATGTTAGCATGTCTTAGACATGCTTAGAAGGGGCCTTAGACACTACCTTACAGGTAAGGAAACAGATCCAGACAGGGGAAGTGGCTTGACCATGCCCACACAGCTCTGTTATAGCAGAGTCAGTACTGTGTCCCAAGTCTCCCCGCTCCCAGCC
>NC_041225.1:10629834-10633000 GCF_002837175.3 Physeter macrocephalus | reverse complement strand
TAGCAGAAGAGGGTCTCAGAGTCGTGAGAGTGGGGCCCTGTGAGCTTTGTTGGTGACATTCAACAACTTGCAAGGTCAGCAACCCTGTTGGACTCTGAACACCTGGTTGCATTCTGCCTGTACGTGTACAGCGGAAGTGTGGCCATGTCTGCTGTGGGTTTTATATTTTCTATTTAAAGATGTCCCTGAACATGCCATTTGTGAAAAAAGCCGAACAGTGGTCTCCGCAGGGATGCTTGGATAGTTTGAGTGTGGTACACAGGTGAAATTGCACTTAAAAGATGTACGAAGAGAGACAAGAGCACATTCACATCCATTTAGGTTCAGACCTCATGGTAGCACCAGTTTGAACTTGGCCTTCTCTCAGGAACTAAAGACCACACAACACCCTGGGGACTGCATCCTGGGCTGTGTGGGTCATCGTGGCCAAGTTTACGTCTTCACTGTGACTCCAGAGACCTACACTCACGTATCCAAAGTAAGCAGAGTAGGACTTCCCTGGCGGCCCAGTGGTTAAGACTCCACGTTCCCATTGCAGGGGGCACGGGTTCGACCCTAGGTCGGGGAGCTAAGATCCTGCAAGCAGCGCAGTGTGGCCAAAAAAAAAAAAAAAAAAAAAAAAAAAAGTAAGCAGAGTAACCCTGGGCTGAGTTAAATCAGTCCAGACGTTCGCACTTCCACACCGATCCCTTTCTCTCCTGGGTGCTGCTCTTGCTTTTCCCAGACCATCCTTCAGTGGTCTCGTAGAGGTGAGGAAACTGAAGCCTTGCAAAGCCTTCAAGTTCATGCTTTAACCAAGTTTACACTACTGATAAAGAGATCTGAAACTGGGTCTGGATCCAGATCGTTTGATTGTTTTCTTCTTAACCGTGTATTGTGATAAAATATACATACCATAAGGCTTTCACCTTTTAAGCACCCAATTGGAGGAGTGTTAGTAAATTTATAGTTAAATTGACACCATCACCACAATCCTGTTTAGAACAGTTCATCACAGAAGTTCGTTCCCTCTCACCCCTTCCGTGGTCAATCGCGACCCTCAACTACCAGCCCGAGGCAACCATTGACCGGTTGAGATTTTACTGTGCTATTCTCTCTGTGACTTGTTTACTCAGATTTTTCTGCTTTTAACCAGGTAAAAGTTACAGACAGCTAACTCATGGGAGTTAAACCAGAGTTTACAAACGTGGAAATGAAAGTGTCGTTGCATAACTCATACCCTCGGTTCATGTGATCCGTGGCGGAGTTGGGCTCCTACCCAGGTCCAGTCAGCTCCAGGCCCCAAACTCTCCATCCCAAATGCTGTGCCCTGTCCTGGGTTTAAATCACTAAATAAAAGAAAACATTGCCTTTTACTAAGAATTATGCCACTTACCTATATTTCTGAGAAGGATTGTCCTAAAAATTATGGGGTAGAAATGAAAATGGAGATTTTTACTGAGGAAAATTCATTTTTTAATATCCTTCAGGGAATTCTCACATTGTGGTTTTCCATGGCACATCGCCACATCAGTGACAACTGAAACCGCCTGGTGTCTGTTTATTCACAATTGTGGGCAGCCAGCAAGCTCAGCCTTGAAGCCTTTCAAAAAATGAAGCTCTTGTGTCCATGCCTCGATTTGGGAGAAGAGGGGGTTCCTGTATCTTTGAGGAAGTCACCAGTCCTCTGGTTCCCAGTGGTCCTCATCCGAGATGGATGCCATCCGGACCCCACTGCGTCCTTCCTCGCCAGCCTGCTCTGGCTCCCAGGTTTGGCACTGTCTGCAGTGGAGAAGAGGAAGGTCGAGATGCTTGCGGTCTTGACCGCAGCTCCACGAGGCGAGCTGTCCTCCCGAGGCATTTTTCTTCTGAGATTTGAAACCTGAAAGAGGAAGGAGGGAGGCTGAGGCACTTCTGGGGCGTGTTACACGGTTAAACAAGTTGAAACAAGAGAAGAAAAGGAATTGCTGTGGCTTTGGCCATTTCCAGTGGCATTTAGAACATTGTCACTGGGATTGATTTATTGCACCTGCTGAGGGACGGGAGGGGTCACCATCAGAAGATGCTCTGCATCTTCTAGAAAATTAAGTTTGAAGCCTGAGATGGAACTCTTTGCCAGAATAGAAATGGAATGAAATTTCACTCCTTCCAAACGAAACTAGAAAATTTGGCGCCCAAGAGAGTCGTGCTCCAGTGTCCGGCTCCATCACCTAACCTGTCTTTCCAGACTTGAGTCAGACCCTAAGCTTCTGTCTCTTGGCATTTCTCGGATGTTCATTTCTATCCCAGGAGATATGTAAAACAAGATGCTTGGGATGTCCTTCCATAGTGAAGAATTAGACCTTTTGTTCTCTAAAAACTTATTCGCAACCCTCAGGCCCGGGGTGTAGAGGCAAGTATGGATAGTACATGTGGCTCCTCTGCTTGCCCTGCCCCCCAGTTGGGCGTTAAGTGCCTGTAGGTGCAGAGTGTCACCAACCTGGAGGCCTGGTCAGGGCGAGCCCTCCACTCAGGGGCTGTTCTGGGTTACGACCGATTCCTTGCTTAGCTTTCCCCTCGATTCCTCGCGGAGATGCTAATTCGCGAGGTATCAGTGGTGTATCAGAATATGTATCAGTGGTGGTGTTTGTCACCTGCTCTCTGTGGGCAGAGGCTGGGATTGTAGGGGTTTGGGAGGTGATCAGGCGACGTGAGCCTGCCAGCTCAGCCCTCTTCCTGGGTGTGCCACCTGGAACCCACAAAGCGAAGACACTCAGGACCGTCTTGCGAGGTGTCCTAGGTGTCGTGCCGGTGACCTCAGACAGTGACCTTACGTCGTGTCTGAAGCATCTTCTGAGGTTCAAAGAAAATCCATTCCCTTCTTCAGACATGGGGCCAGATTCTTAAGATGTAGACAGCGTGCTCTTCCCAGTACTAAGAACTTTTTGAAGCTGTAATTTAAAGAAAAGGGAGTGGGGTTCTCCTGCAGTAAGATTATTATTTCTACGAAAATTTTACTATACAAAAATCAGACAAGACTTTGAGGAAAAGCATAGTTGAGACAAACATTTAAAACTGTATATGGCAGGGCTTCCCTGGTGGCGCAGTGGTTGCGCGTCCGCCTGCCGATGCAGGGGAACCGGGTTCGCGCCCCGGTCCGGGAGGATCCCACATGCCGCGGAGCGGCTGGGCCCGTGAGCCATGGCCG
>NC_041225.1:10626558-10629528 GCF_002837175.3 Physeter macrocephalus | reverse complement strand
CAACGGGAGAGGCCACAACAGTGAGAGGCCCGCGTACCGCAAAACAAAACAAAACAAAACAAAAAAACCCCCCAAAAATTGTATATGGCAATAATAATCCTCATAATAGTACTGACACAGTTCAAAAGACATATTCAATCCTAAAAATAAATATCCCAGCAAATACAATAGAGGAACACACACACGCGCACGCACACCCATACACACGCGCACGCACACACACGCACGCGCGCACACGCATGCACACGCACGCACGTACGTACGCAGCTTGGTGGGAGGAGCGATAAGGTAGGGCCAAGACTGCTGCATGTGGCGACGAGGACAGAAAGCACAGTGATGCTGCCAGATGGTCCCGAGGCAGCATTTGGCCAGACTGAGCCCAGGGGCAGACTGTGGGGCAAGTGGGTGTCTGTCCCTTGTTTCTCCGTGTCTTGCTGTGTTCAGCTGGGCTAGTGTACTTGGCCTTCAACAGTTATTTCTTGTTGATGCAAAATATTAACGTGCAGGGAGGATGGTAAACAAAACCAAGGCAACTTCTTTGTTGACCGGACACCGTTGCAGGTTACACCTGGTTCCCATTCCAGACTGTGTGAAGCTCGTTACTCCATCTGATAAATAAGGCTGTTTCTCATCCAACTAGATAGGAACCTGAAATAGGAAATCTTTTTCTCTTTTGGCTGTGCTGCACAGCATGTGGGATCTTAGTTCCCTGACCAGGGGTTAAACCCATGCCCCCTGCATTGGGAGCTCGGAGTCTTAACCACAGGACCACCAGTAAAGTCCCTGGAAATCATTTTTTTAAACTGTGTTTAAAAAAAAAAAACCCACATAAAATTTACCATCTTCATTATTTTTAAATGCATGGTTTGGCCCTGTTAAGTATATTCACATTGTTGTGAAACAGATTCCTGGAACATTTTCATCTTGCAGAACTGAAACTCTACCCATTAAACAGCAGTTCCCCATCTCCCCTCCCCCACCAGCCCCTGGTAACTACTGTTCTTCCTATTTCTACAAATTTGACTGTGTTAGATACTGTCTATAAATGAAGTCCTACAGTATTTGTCTTTTTGTGGCTGGCCTGTTTCACCGAGTATAATGTCCTCAAGGTTCATCCATGTTGTAGCGCATGTAAGGATTTTTTTTTTTTTGTGGCCGCACCACGCGATTTGTGGGATCTTAGTTCCCCAACCAGGGATCGAACCCAGGCCTTCGGCATTGGAAGCACAGAGTCCTAACCACTGGACCACCAGGGAATTCCCATGTCAGGATTTTATGAAACATGAAATCTTAAACACCTCAAATTTATTTGAACAGCTTAGGCTGGGAGGGTAGGAGGTGGGGGTCCTTCCTGTTTTACCTGTGCCATGAAATAAATATCCTTGTTGAGTTTGTCTCCTTGTCATGTGATTCTCCCAGGTTTCCCCCCAAAGTTTCTAGCATAAATTAACTCTTTAAAGCAGATTTTTGTTGTTGTTGTTGTTTTAAATTAATTTATTTGCTTTTGGCTGCGTTGGGTCTTTGTTGCTGCGCGCGGGCTAGAGGGGGGCTGCTCTTCATTGCGGTGCGAGGGCTTCTCATTGCGGTGGCTTCTCTGGTTGCAGAGCACGGGCTCTAGGCGCGCGGGCTTTGGTAGTTGCGGCGCGTGGGCTTAGTAGTTGTGGCGCGTGGGCTCAGTAGTTGTGGATCAAGGACTCTAGAGCACAGGATCAGTAGTTGTGGTGCACGGGCGCAGCCGCTCCGCGGCATGTGGGATCTTCCTGGACCAGGGCTCGAACCCGTGTCCCCTGCGTCGGCAGGTGGATTCTTAACCACTGCGCCACCAGGGAAGCCCCCGAAAGCAGATGTTTTGTGTTACAAGACAGTCATCCACAAGGGAGCTACATCAAACATCGCAGGACAAAGTGTCACCTGTCAGAGTATATTTCTGATGACTGAGAGCCTTTGAAACTCAGGTCTGTGTGCTTCATTCCAGAGAGCCCAGCAATATGCCCAGCAAGTCCTGCAGAAGGAATGCCGGCCCCAGTTTGCCAAGAGGTCGATGGTGCAGCTCTTCAGGCGCAGGTACAGCTCGGACCTGCCACCTTTCGTGACGAAGGCCCCCGCAGGGAGCGAGTCCAAGTACAAGTACGACCCTCCTTTCGGATTCCGCAAGTTCTCTGAGAAAGTCCAGACCCTCTTGGAACTCTTGCCCGAGCATGACTTTCCTGCACACTTGAAAGCCAAGAGCTGCAGGCGTTGTGTGGTCATTGGAAGTGGTGGAATCCTCCACGGACTAGAGCTGGGCCAGGCCCTGAACCAGTTCGATGTTGTGATAAGGTACGTTGGCTTTCAGACCATCCTCTCCCCTCTGGACTTTAGTTCTCTGCTGTGGGTCAGGGCAGCACCAAAAACAGGAGGGACCCAGGCAGCCCTACGTGTCCCTGCCTTCAGGGGACTCACTGTTTGAGAAGTTGAAACAAAGACATGAAAGGATTGGACGCCCCAAACTGTGCAGTACTGACCCTAATTTTGGTAAAAACCCTTTCAGAGGAGGTGAAGGTTAGAAGGATCGGTAGATTCAGATAAGCCAGCAAAGGTGGAAGGCTGTGCTAGGCAGGGCCCAGAGGAGGATGCAGTGCAGGGAGCTTGAGCCAGTGGGACGCCTGGCTTCTGGGAGCAGGGCTTGGGGTGGGTGAGCCCTGGAAGGTGGCACCGGCTGGGACCAGAAAGCACACAGAGGTGTTTGAAAGCCACATAACAGGCAATAGGCAATCATCCTAAATTACAGGAGTTTCTGATAGTTTGACAGTCACGTCAGGGGCCACCAAGATTTCTAGTCTGGGGTCTGAGACGTTAGTGGGACCGCTGTCAGAAACGGAGAAGTTGAGGAAAATCTCTGGCTAGTGAGGGAGGATGACAAGATCCATCTCAGATATTCTGAGCCTGAAAGTGGTGCCATAACCACATAATGCGTTTATCCCCAGTAGC
>NC_041225.1:10619952-10623950 GCF_002837175.3 Physeter macrocephalus | reverse complement strand
GCGTCCCCTGCATCGGCAGGCGGACTCTCAACCACTGCGCCACCAGGGAAGCCCTCCTGCTTTAAAAGACCAGGTTGCACTTGGACCCAGTGCCCTCCTCGGGCCCAGCCCTGTCTATATAAATATGGTTTATGTCTGCCTTTCCCCGGTTTTTAGGTTTTCTTTTTTGGTTACCTTTTTGAAATTCTGGCAAGAACCACTAATGTCTAAGCACAATGGGAAGCTTTCAAGGAAACATTGCTAGTGCCCAGAGTGTAATGTGTTTGGGTTGGCTTAAAGTGGGAGGACTTTGAGATGGAATTGCTTGTCATTCAGAAATTGGATACGGGAGTCTCTTGCAGACTGAAGACTGCGTTCATCAAGCACCTGGAAAGGGCAGAGCTGAGGGATAACAGGGCTGCTGGGAGGGGTGCCCTACCCCCCAACCACACCCTCGTTCCCAGTCCTAAAAAAATGTGGAAAACACGCTGCAGGAATTTGGCATGTGTTAAAGTGGTTAATGTCAGTTTATCTTTGTCCTTTTTAAATAGGTTAAACAGTGCACCGGTTGAAGGATATTCAGAGCATGTTGGAAATAAAACTACTATAAGGATGACTTATCCAGAGGGTGCACCACTGTCTGACCTTGAATATTATTCCAATGACTTGTTTGTTGCTGTTTTATTTAAGAGTGTTGACTTCAACTGGCTTCAGGCGATGGTCAAAAATGAAACCCTGGTAAGCACTAGAAATTCAGCTATCAGATATGCCTTCGTAAAAAGCGAAGGGGTCTCTGATGGGAATTAACAGGTTTTTATTTTTAAACTAACACACATGCTTTCAAATAAACACTCCCTTTGTAGAAGCCCCTCAGAACTTCCCCTGGAAATTGCTTTCAGAACTTGACTGAGTCACGTGTGGAAACTGGGATCATTACTTAGTGGAAATAACAAGCTTGGGACCAAAATGGCTATTATTGAGGTTGACCACCCACCTCATTCACCAGACTTGAATTTACATGGCTTCCGACTATTTTCAGAAATTAGATTTATGTGCATGAATATAAACCATTATTGAGGCTATTCAGAAGAATATACATAAATTCTCTGAAGAGTATTTTCAAAGAGATTCTCCAAAAATGCTTTGATTGGTGGTGTTCTTTCTTTTTTTTCTTTTTCTTTTTTTAATGTTTATTTATTTATTTGGCTGCGCTGGGTGTTCGTTGTGGCAGGCGGGCTCCTTAGTTGCGGCATGCAAACTCTTAGTTGCGGCATGCGAACTCTTAGTTGCTGCATGCCTGTGGGATCTAGTTCCCTGACCAGGGATTGAACCCAGGCCCCCTGCATGGGGAGTGCGGCGTCTTATGCAGTGCGCCACCAGGGAAGCCCCTGGTGGTGTTCTCGTTGGAGTCAGTTCACAGAGTTCCAGAGGGGCAGATGTGGAGGAGATGGCCCCAACTTGGTCATATTCCTTTTCTTGGTCTTTACAATAATCCATCACCTTACTTTATAGTCCCCCAACCCCCCACATTATGTTGAAATAAATTCCAGAGGTCAGCTGTTAAGCAGTGTGGGTGCGTTTATATGCACTTGCACAAACCAGCTGACTGTAAAGTTAACAGGACATATCAGACTTTTCACAGAAGCTTCACGTGCTGGAGAATTTGTATCTCCGAAGCTCGATTCCATACAGGTTATTGTGGTCCTCTGGATTTTCTCTTGGGTAGTTGCTCTAGTTGAAAGATGACGCACATATGAAATGACTTACAGTCAGTTACCAAGAGACATCACAGGACTAGGAAGTGGGGTAAGTGGAGAAGGGGGTGCATGGTGGGGGCCTGAGAACAGGCGGAGCACCCAGAACCCTTCATACCCTCGAATTGGATCTATTCGCTTGGTTTTCCCTGGGCAAAATGGTGGCTTTGGATTCTGAAAAGGCTGACTCTCTCAGGTCATTACCTGAAGAATTTCTTCCCCAAATCAGTAAGAGCTGCTTCGGCAGTTCCTTTCCTTGTCCAGTGCCACCTTCATAAACCAGATCCTTAGAGCTGCTTGTCTGAGTTGAGGTACTGGATTTGCATAGATCTGTGACTTTGCAGCACACAAACCCACAAGGGGCCACACCCACGGTTCTGGCCTCGTTAGCAGGGGATGCGCTCTCCCCCCTCCACTGATAAGATAACTTTATTAAACCCCCTAACAACTGCTTGCTTTCTTTCCTTAGCCGTTTTGGGTGCGACTCTTCTTTTGGAAGCAAGTGGCGGAAAAAATCCCGCTACAGCCAAAGCAGTTCAGGATTTTGAATCCAGTTATTATCAAAGAGACTGCCTTTGACATCCTTCAATACTCAGAGCCTCAGTCAAGGTTCTGGGGCCGAGATAAGGTATTTTTTTTTTTTTTTCGAGATAAGGTATTTTTGTGGCTACTGAAACTTACCTGTTCTTCTCTGTGTTGGAAAGGAGGCACCTATACAACTTTCAGTTAGGCTCAGCTGTATACCCAGAAGCACCTTCCAGGCATGAAACCTAGTCATTGATTAGATGTTCCATGTGTTTTTCCCCCTCTGCATCTTCACCTTAGGGCTCCCCACTGTTTAATCCCCCCACCCCCGGTGGCTCATCTCATTAGTATAGTCAGCACGTTAGCACTTCGGTCACTGAGATATTATTTAAGGTATTCTTACTCCAGGACTCCATATAATTAGCTGCAGGACACTGAAAGGAACTTTGGTGGTCAGAAAGTTCTTTACATTTTAACTCTACAGGCCACTTGGGTGAAAATTGACGTTTATCATCACTTTACAGGTGATAGTAAATAAGCAGTCCTCTAGAGCAGTGCTTTTCAGTTGATGCCTGGATCCCACCGCAGACATTCTGATTTAATCTGTCTGTGTTTTGGTCTGTACATTGGGATTTTCAAAGTTCCCTGGGTGATTTTTATTTTTCAGCCTGCTTTGAGAACCTTGGTGCTATAGGCTGTTCACTGCAGTAGATTCTTTACCTGCAGTTAGCCTGTGTTGCTACTGGGGGGAGATGCCTTTATTACCTGTTTCTTCATGATCTGAATAGCTAAACCTGTGTCTTTAAATAAAACTTTTTAAAAAGCAGTGGAAATCGTTTAAGCAAAACATTTATATATAAGGAAAAGCAAGGAATTTTGAAACGTGGGGACTGCTACCCACACTGGGGGCCTGAGGTACCTCCTAGGAGATGGGGCTGGTCCAGGGTGCAATTTGCAAACACGGAGCTAGACTCAGCGGTCCTCATCCAATAGGCAGATGAGCAGGGTCTTCTATTTGCCCTTTGAATCAAATTCTAATTAAAAAGATGCTTTAACACAACTGTATAAATTTTAAAGGAAGAGAATCAAATTCTAATTAAAAAAATGCTTTAACACAACTGTGTAAATTTTAAAGGAAGAATTCTGTGCATGTTAAGGAAAACAAATACCTGTATAGTCTCTTTAAAAACAAAAACCTGGTTCTTCACTGCGTTCGAGCTAAATCCAACTCTGGCTCCAACTTCAGGCTTGAACACCCAGCTCGGGTGAAGTGGTTCACATAGTGGAAGCTGTTCCCTTCGCAGTCTGCCGTTTTCCTCCAGGGCTCTGGCCTCTCCATCCATGGGGAGCCCAGGAGGGCCATGTAGTTCCTGCCCATTGTAGGAACGTGTCCAGAACCCATGATGCGTTTTCCCTCTCATAGGAGAGCAGCCCTACCCCCGACCAGTGACTGTCGGGTCTCTGATTGTCTTTAGCTGGGCTCTCCCACACAGAGCACATGGGTTCCTCCGGAATGTGGGCTTATAACTTTTAACCTGTTGGCATCACTTTTAACAAAACAATTTTATAAAAAAGACAACATACTTTGGCAAGATTCTTAAACTAAGTTATAAAGAGGTTTCACTATAAATGCACTTAGATTTCTGTATCTTTTAAACTGCCCTGTTTCTTTATTAGATTCCATAGTATTTTTTTTTTTTTTTTTTTTTTTTTTTGTGGTACGCGGGCCTCTCACTGTTG
>NC_041225.1:10613523-10619720 GCF_002837175.3 Physeter macrocephalus | reverse complement strand
CGAACCCGTGTCCCCTGCATCGGCAGGCGGATTCTCAACCACTGCGCCACCAGGGAAGCCCCATAGTATTTTTTTAAACACAGGCAGATGCTCATTTGTTGGTTTGCAGGTCGATTTTCTTTTAAAAATAACCTTGAAAAAAATGGACAGATTTAATTACGTGAAATACGAAATTGCTGAATGGCAAAGGGTATCAGAAACAAAGTTAGTGGGGGGAAATTTATCATAGAAATGACGGAGTAAATATTCTCAACGCATTTAGAGATCTTATTAAATCAAAAAGAAAAAGAGGAGCCAATAAAGAAATGAGGAAAGGATATGAACAGACATTTCACAAAAGAAATTAATACAGCCCAGGAATACCTGATAAAATGTTCATCTTCGCCAGTAATCAAGTAAAAGCGAATTAGAGCCACAGTGACGTTTTTTGCCTGTTTTCTTAGCAGAGATTTAACAGCTTGATAATGTCCTTGTTTGGCAGGAATGTAGGTAGAATTATAAGTTGGCACTTTTTCCGGAGGGTGTTTTGGCAATACATATATCACTTTAAAATACGAATAGTATTTGACCCCGCAATTTGAGTCTAAAAATTTTATTATAAGGAAATTAGAGAAAACCTGCAAGGCTATTCTAGGATGTCCATCATAGCATCGATAGCAAAGGACTAAAAACAGCCTAAACATTCATCATTAGAGAATTGTTTAAACGTTATGGTATAGTCGATGCAATATCGATAGTTTGACTGCTGAGGATGAAGGAAAACTAATGGATATGAAAACAACCTCCACAATGTATTAAGCAAGGAAATCAAGTTACAGAACATTTATTTAATCCCGTTTTTGTTTAAAAACTAAAAATGTATATATAGTTGCCTAGGAAAAAGCTTGGAAAGAATCACCAAACTGTGAAGAGTGCCCTTCTCTGGAGAGTGAGTCTATAGGAGTCTTTTACATTCTACTTTATAATGTATCATTTGACTTGAATATTTGCTTATTTTTTGTCATTGTCAAAATGGTATTCTTCTTTTGGATAAGAACGGTAACTTGAAAGATGGCTTCTGATCTAAAATTGCATTGTCAGAAACTCCCTCATGCATCTGCCCTCCCAGCAGACAGAGAAGCCTGTTGGACAGTGAGGGCTGCTCTTGGGGGACGTGTTCTGGAGATAACATGCTCTGGGGAGTTTTTGATAGTCTCTGAGTTTCTCTCCGTGCATTACCCCTGTATACTCCTCCACAAACGCTGATGGGTACTCCTAAGGTGCTGTGTGCCGAGCTGGCCGCAGGTGGAGAAGACAGGACACGCTGCCTTAGGGTCCTAAGCCCAAACAGGAGGCTGGCTTCTTTAGGGTCAATTTCCCTCGGTTTTTATTTCCAAACATGTAAAATGACTGTTGCGTTCCTTTTTAATAAGGGAGGTTGGCTTTGAGAGGTAGACACGACACACTGGGGAGCAGGAAGCAGTTTTTATCGAAGGGTGGGTTCCCCGGATGTTCCCTAATCCCACCTTAATCTCTGAACTCTGAAGGGTTCACCGTTGTTCCAGTTTACAGAAAAGGAGAGCTGTGTATGGAAGTCACAGACTCGGCTGAGATGAACCAAGGAGGTCTATTTGCACATGAAAGACGAGACGAAAGAATTATCAAGTAGTAGATGGGCAGCTGCCTCCAAGGAGGGCTTAGGCATTGCAGGGCTTTCTGTATTCCGGTCTGCCGCCCTGTGTGCTGTCTTTACCCAAGTCTGTGAGGGAGATCCAGAGAACCAATTCCAGATTTACAAGTGGCAAGATGTTGGACGTGAAGAGGGAGTGGTGATACAGTCAGAATCCAAAATTTTGGACATTTGGCATTCTAGGCCAAAGTCAGCAAGGGTACATTTTGGAAGAAACAAATGTGAAAGCCCGTAATTTGAGGCGACAAACGTACTTGCCTGAACAGAGAGTGAGCAGAAACTGGCTGTGCAGCAAAGATGTGAAAATGGCCTGGGGGTGTTATTTGCCAGAAAGGCAAGTAGGGGTGAAGTAAGACTGTCTTCACAAGTAAGGGGTGAAGACAGTCTTCACCAGCGGGATCTGAGGCCTCTCTCTTCTCAGGCAGAGGCTGTACAGGAGCCAGCCAGGACGGGACAGGTTCCCAAACCACGTCCGGAGAAGGGCTGTGGCCACTTGTCCCAGAGCAGACCTTGTAGACATTTGTCACATGAGAGAGGAAATGGGTTAGTCTTGCTATTATGGTCATCCTGTGCAGGACCGGTGGGTGGAAGTTTTAGAAAGAACACCTTTTAGCTTGGTGCAACAGGACCTGCCAGGCTGCCTCTTGCTTGTGTGTTAAAAGAATTCACATCACAGACCGTGATTTAGAGTCTAGATTCCTGACTTGGATGGCAAGTCAGACTTCAGAACTGGGTGATATTTGAAATTGTGTGATGTATAAAATTGCAGCCCCCGGTGCCGCTTTCATCACTTTGCATGGCATGTAGCGTACCTGTAAAGCAGTGACTTGTGCTAAGACCTTTTTTTTTTTTTTGTCTTTTCTCCTTTCCAGAACGTCCCCACGATTGGTGTCATTGCCGTTGTCTTAGCCACGCATCTGTGCGATGAAGTCAGTTTGGCGGGCTTTGGCTATGACCTCAGCCAACCCAGAACACCTCTGCACTACTTTGACAGTCTCTGTATGGCTGCCATGAACTTTCAGACCATGCACAATGTGACGACAGAGACCGGGTTCCTCCTGAAGCTGGTCAGAGAGGGCGTGGTGAAGGATCTCAGCGGAGGCATCCATTGTGAATTTTGAACCCAGAAAACCTCACTTGAAAATGCAGTTCTGACCCGGAGGGCTGTTTTTCACAGCCTTCTTGATGCGTCCTGCAAGAACTTTGAAGTGCATCTGGTGTTTTTTAACTTTTAATTTAAAAAACAAAAACAATACAGAAAGTTCCGCTCTTCCCACTTTTTTTCCTCTATTTATTTGAAGCCAGTGATTTTGCACAAAATTTTGTAAGTTAATTTTGAGAATGGGAAAGACTTTCCAAAGAGAATTGTATGTAATGATGTTTTATTGTATTTTAAGGAAGTTATTTAATTTGTAAAAACTCTGTTCGTGTCTACTGCACATAGAATCCCAGGTCATTAAGTGGAAAAAGGGAGGCGACTCCTTTGATGACAGCCCTGAATGCCTGATTCTGGTTCTCTGTGAGTCTTTTTGGTGGGACAGATGTCAGAAACACTTCCAGGGTGACACGTGCTGGGTAGCTAAACCACTGGGACTGGTTGGGCCGTGCTGCTGCATGAGGCCTGGGCCGGTCGGAGAACTTCACAGTCCCTATCCATTGATCAGCCTTCTGCAGGAAGACTTGTAGGAATCGAGCAGGGGAGCTGTCCTGCAGGTCCCAGGTCAAGGAGGGACACAGAGACATTTTCTGTGTCCCCCGAGTACCGCAAAGCTGCCCCAGGCGGTAGAAGCCACGGTCTTCCCCGCAGTTACGACAACTCTTGGATTTCTTGAGAGTTTTTAACTGCCTTCCAAACACTTAAAAGTTAATTCAGATTATTCCACTGTCTGTCTGAGGTGGCTTATAAAAATTAGGACAAAACCTCTCTTCTCCAGAGTCGTAGAGGAATAAACTCTTTCCAGGAATAATCATGTTTTTTGAAACACTGAAATGAAGTCCTCCCAGTGTTATAAATTGCCTATTTAAGAAAAAACGTGTTTTTTTTTTTTTTTGAATGCCTCCTTGGCAGTGTGTACCAGGCAGTGTGCTGGTCAAAAAAAAAAAAGAATAAAAGCTTTTGAGGAGCTCTTACAGTTAGTTAATTTGAGTGCTTTTTTTTTTTTTTTTTTTTTTTTTCCACCCAGAAGATAAGTTTACAAGTCTAGCTAAAATGTCCTTCTTGGAGGCCACCGCTAGGCAGGACCTCACTGCAGATGCCTGTGAGGAGGGCTGGGGGAGGAAGGGGTCTCCCCCGCTGGCTGCTGCCGCCGCCCCTCCCCCAATTCTATTTCTCCCACCGCCCCGGTGCAGCGCTGACTCCCAGGCCAGGCCGATGGCTTCCACATCTGCCAGCTCCCCGGCATGTGCGGGGCAAGGAGCCAGGTCATAGCTCTGAATGAGTCCCTTGGATCTCCAGGGTTCTGGGGTCAAGCTCAGAGCAGCCTGCGTAACAAAATAGGATTTCTCTGGTTTTATGCCCTGTCTTAAAATTTTCTATGGATTTTGCTTTCTACTCTGTAAGACACTGTTTAGGAAAAAAATGCTTTAAAATTCCTACCTGTTAAATGATGAGACTTAGCTCTGAATATTGAGACTCAGGAAAATGGTCCGCAGCTGTCCTATGTTGCAGGTGAGGCCAGGCCTGCACCACACACCTCCACCCCCATCACGCTTTCAACTTAGTGCAGCCTTATAGGCACACATGCTCTTACGTGGATGTAATCATTGGTTTTGAGGCAACTTAGGATGACTTCCACATGTTCTGTACTTTAACATACTTCTCACTAGAACTTTGAGCCACAGAAAATTTCAGTGAGTTTTAGTTTTTTGTTTCTTCCTACAGAGAGCTTATTCTCTCCAGAAACCTAGGCTGGCCGTAGAAACATTTTTGGGGGACCAGGATGAGTATCTCCTGATGACGTGTGTCATGTTTCTAGGCAAAGATAAATTGGGATCTTCTGAACAACTTCATTTTTCTAGGTGTTACCGTGCCTTCTTCACTGATACTTTTGTGTCACGATGTTGTTGTTGTTTTTAAATTTCCCAACAATGTACTAATAAGGCATTGGCCATGTCTATTCTCACAGATTTGGGGACGGGGGCGGGTCTCATCATCTGTGGACCCATTCGTTAAAATAAGTTGTCAAGCCCACTTTTTGGACTGTTCCTGTTGAACTATGACCTCTTGACCGGCAACGGTCAATCTGGTTTGTGTGCAGACATGGGCTGATTGTAAAAGAAAACAAGCAGTAGTCACACCCTAGTCTCCCCAGGGTATTAAAGATTTCTGAAACCAAGGACCTCTTTATTTTAACTACATTCTAACTCCAGTGCTTTGGGACTTGATATCAAAGGGATTGTTACATTTGCCTTATTTCTGTCTTAGGAGAAGCTTTCAGACCAGCATCATAGGAAGATTTTGAAATGGGATCTATTCTCCTTGGCAGGTTTACAGCATCCAAGTGTGGGTTATTTTTTCTTCCTCTCTTTGGTGCACTTCAGTCAAGTCCATTGAGAAAGAAGGAAAGGACTAGTTCTGTGATTTAGCAGAATTCCCCTTAGAATGAAGTGAGCTTTTAGAACGCTTGTGTAGCAAGCAGGAACTGTACAACACTGGGCCTGCCCTCCGTGCGTGCACGAGGTGACAAACTGCTTCCCTCAAACGAAGGACTCTGTGTTGCTGCCCGTGGGTCTGACACCGTCTTCCCAGACGCTGACCCTCCCTGAAGGCCACCCAGATGACCACACCCTCAGCTCTCAGACTAAGGTGCAGACAACAGGGGAAAAGACCCAGTACATAGCGCACGCCCTGCCCTTCGCTGGAGGGCCAGGCACCCTGGCTCAAGCTTGTCTTTTTCTCTTCTTTCCTACATCCCAATGCCATTTTAGCCTGTTTTTGTGTTCACAGAACAAGGTGTTTATGTGTATTTACCTACAACCGACACAACGTAAAACTGAAGTAAATTGAGGAGAACCATTCATTCATACGCACATTCAAATTTTGACAAGAAAGTAGTGTCCCCCAAAAGGAAACCGCAGTCTTCGTAGTTGGACTTTCATTACCCAAATGATTCGATGTGACTAGTTCCCAATATTAAATTCCAACCCATTCTGCAGACAGGAAAAGTAGCCACTCAGCGGGGCTGTGGTGAAATGAGAATAAATTACATGCTGTGAAATTTAGTCATGACTTTTTTAAAAGCAGATTTTTCCGATGAGCTGTGTCAACAAGACATGTCGGAAGAATGACAGGTTTATAAGTTGCCTTCTGTCTGGTAGAAGTGAGATGTCAAGTTTTGCTCTGGTGTCAGGCAGCCATCCAAGATTGGGCAGATGTAGCCATTACAGCCTTTGTGTAGCTGGAAATATTAACAAAGTGAACTTTCAGAAAATGTACAGTAAGAAACTGACTATGGGGCTTCCCTGGTGGCGGAGTGGTTGAGAGTCCGCCAGCCGATGCAGGGGACACGGGTTCGTGCCCCGGTCCGGG
>NC_041225.1:10612599-10613382 GCF_002837175.3 Physeter macrocephalus | reverse complement strand
CACGGGTTCGTGCCCCGGTCCGGGAAGATCCCACATGCCGCGGAGCGGCTGGGCCCGTGAGCCATGGCCGCTGAGCCTGCGCGTCCGGAGGCTGTGGTCCGCAACGGGAGAGGCCACAAGAGTGAGAGGCCCGCATACCCCGCCCCCGCAAAAAAAAAAAAAAAAAAAAAAGAAACTGACTATTCAGTAGATATGTCATAACAGCAATAACTGTTTGTACACTAAAAACTTGTGACTTCTAAAGGAGCAATGTATTTCCACTCTGTTCTCTGTTACCTGGTTTATATTTTTTTGATTTATCAAAGAAAATCAGTTTCAAGTAAAACGACATTAAAGACAATGACGGAATTCCCTGGCGGTCCAGTGGTTGGGACTCCGCGCTTTCACTCCTGAGGGCGCAGGTTCGATCCCTGGTGGGGGAACTAAGATCCCACAAGTCACACAGTGTGGCCAACAAACAAATAAATAATAAAATAAATGGTGGACAAAATACCTTCTGACTATGAGGTTTTGTTCTAGAGCTGCTTCCTCTTCCAATGTGATATTTAGTATGAAGTGGAAGACTCACAAAGAACATACGGGGGCTTCCCTGGTGGCGCAGTGGTTGTGCGTCCGCCTGCCGATGCAGGGGAACCGGGTTCGCGCCCCGGTATGGGAGGATCCCATATGCCGCGGAGCGGCTGGGCCCGTGAGCCATGGCCGCTGAGCCTGCGTGTCCGGAGCCTGTGCTCCGCAACGGGAGAGGCCGCAACAGAGGAAGGCCCGCATACCACAAAAAAAAAA
>NC_041225.1:10607588-10612359 GCF_002837175.3 Physeter macrocephalus | reverse complement strand
AGGGAGAGGCCACGGCAAAAGAAGGCACGCATACCACAAAAAAAAAAAAAAAAAAAAAAAAAAAAAAAAAAAAAAAAGAACATACGTACACACACACACGCTCCAAACAGGCAAAACTATAGATTCCAGTGTAAACCAAAAGTCTTGTCCTAAAGTTAAAAGTTGAGTGGAATGTCCCAGCAGCGGCCTTTCCCTCTCTGTCTCGCCTGTGGCTCATCTATGTCACTTTTCTCGAAATTGACCTAAATTTAAGAACACGGTGTGTACTGTGATCCTGGAGGGTGAGCTGAGGAGAAGTCAGAGGAACACACCCTCTGTTCTCTTACTAATCTCTCCTATTCTCCCAACATCACCACCACTCATGGTCTGGAAGCAGGACCAGGAATCAGGAAACATCTGGTCGACCTCTTGCCTCACAGCTGAGCATTTAGGGTTCATGTATGCCAGCCTGGCACCCCTCATCTGGAAGGGGTGGGCAGTCTCAGTTCCAATTATACTGTCCAACTAGCTGGTCAAATATCCTGATTTTGACTTTGAACAGTATAATCACCATGCTCATTGCTTTATAGACTTATTCCTAGTGACCTATTTTGTGCTTTTTAAAGTATTTGTGCCAAGACAGTTGGAGTAACTCAGAAGGGGTTCTCCTGACCACTTACATCTCAGCCTGAAGCTACTTCAAAGTCGCTCCAGAATTTTCCCCAAACCTTTCTCTATAAACAGCCAGTCCTGATTTTCTTCCCCTCTCCCTTTTCTCTGCCCACCCCACCGCCTGTTCACATCCTGTACTAAACATTGATTTAGCTTCTCTCCAACTAGAAAGAATCCTTCCTCTTTAGGAAGTTTGCAAAATTAGGCTGACAACTGAGGAGATTCTGGCCTGGAGCTAGGAGCCAGATTTAAAAACCGTAGCCTTGTGTCAAAACTTCGTGCAGAAACAAAGGACTATCTAATTTCTATTGTCCAATTTTGAATACTGCTGAAAAAAGATAACAGGATTTTAAATATCATGTAGCATTGAGATATGAAATAGAAAGAAGAAAAGCTTACTTAGATCATTTTTCATTTCTTCAGGCTTTTTGAAGTCTCTGTATATGACCTCCTTCGCATAACAAACTTGGGTTTCAGTAGCCCTGCAGCTGGCCTATGCACTGGGGAAATCCAAACCCTCTATTAACACCCACTGCTACAGCTTTGTTGTAAGAGAGAAAGGAGAGGGAAATATTTTGACATGTTGGTCCTATTGGCCAACAGCCCAAAGTTGGTAATGTCCACAGCGACAGCATGGCGGGGCGCTGGTCCACCATCAGCTTTGTGGGTGCCTCCACATTATTGTCATTGTCTGGCTCAAGGGTCTGTTGGCCTCAACTCTGGGTGAGGTCTGACCAGGTGAGAACAAAGGCCATGCTGATTCCTACCTGCTCCAGATGCAGCCCCACATTCTCCAAAACTTGGAACTGAAACCCTGATTGTTCTATTTTTAAAAACACTAAAATATACCAGCTCCTAGAATACGAAAGCGAGACCAACAGTGGGGGCCCCTTCTGCCGGCTCGATTCTGTGACTCTGGCTAACCATTCTGTATGGAACCCCATTTGTTCAAACGCTGAGAACAGCTGATGGTCTGCCCACGGTTCCAGACAGATGCTCTTGGCTATACGTTAGTACTCAGTGGGCGTGCCCCAAAGATCCTGCCCTGGGACACCCGGTGCTAGCTGCTCTCCTGCTCTGCCAGCAAGGTCACCCTTAGTGCGATAGCCTTCCTAGAGCCACGGCTGGACCCTGATGGACAGGCTGCAGACAAAATGGACCCTGTCCTACTGCCCTGGAGTTCAGTCTAGAGGGGAAAAAACATTAAAGACATGAACATGACAACGCAGGCATTAGAGCACAGGGGAGGGCACTGTGGAGCATGGGGAAGATACCAGGGAAGTCAGCCTGAGACCACGTGGGTAGTTAGAGGAGAGAGGAGGAGTGGGGAAGCAGAGCGAAGAGATTGGTGGAGGTGACACAGCATGACCAGCTTTCTCAGAGCAAACTCGAAAGGCAAGTCTACAGAGGCTCAGGGTGAAGCTTCTAGAGGCATGAAGCCCTGCAGGCCAGGATAAGATGACTGTCAGGGTAAAAAGCAATCTGGAGGGCTTCCCTGGTGGCGCAGTGGTTGAGAGGCCGCCTGCCGATTCAGGGGACACGGGTTCGTGCCCTGGTCCAGGAAGATCCCACATGCGCGGAGCGGCTGGGCCCGTGAGCCATGGCCGCTGAGCCTGCGCGTCCGGAGCCTGTGCTCCGCAACGGGAGAGGCCACAACAGTGAGAGGCCCGCGTACCGCAAAAAAAAAAAAAAAAAGAAAGCAATCTGGAGCCACTATAGGGTGTTACTGGGAGAGCAACTTGATTCAGTTTATTCTGAAACACATCTCTGCATCTCTGTGGCTGCAGGTGGAAGGGCTGGGCCTGGTGGGCAAGGTGACCCTACCTCGGCCATGACACCCGTGTATGCTTTGGGGAGAACCACAGTCCCTCTCTGGGCTTCTCATCTGTTAAACAGGAAAGGGGGGAGCGGAGGACAGCACACATTAATTTCTCTTTAAAAAGAAGAAATCCCCGACACGAAAAGGAGTGGCTGTTAGAATGGGCCACAGCGCCGCCTAGTGTCTTGCGGTGCGTGTGCGGCTCTCAGAGCCCTGGGCTTCCAAGCAGCCCTCAGGGCGGCTGGTGGGACCCACTCCTCTGCATGTCAGGCCTCCTCTTCGGCTGGGCTAATTCCCTCCTTCCTGCACCATCTCTGACCACTTCTCTTTGGGTTCCCCTTCCTCCTCCCAAGCCTCTGGCCTTGATCCTCTTTTCCCCTTCCCGTTGTAATTTCTCCCTGGAGGGTCATCCGCTCCCATGGGTCACACATGGGTCACACTTTGATGCAGCCTCTCTTTACTCCACACCCAGGTCTGCAGTGGGGCCTCCTCGTCAAGTCTCCAGAGCCACAGCCCAGCGTGTCCACCTCCTTCAGGACACTGCCTCCTTCCCAGCTAGCCTGGACCTCAGACTCCAAATGCCAAAAATTCCAGGGCTCTTCCGCTGAACGACTCAGTTTCTGATAGGCAGCATCTCACAGGTACCATGACCCAGAGTCCTCCAGTTTCAGGTGGAAGGTCAGGTGGATTCTGCCTTTGCAACGCCTCTTACATCCAAGTTTGTCCCTCGTTAAGTGGACAGTTTGGGAGAGTGAGGCTCTGGGATACAGTGGAGCTACCCCCCGCCCTGCAGAGCCCAGCTTGGCCTTGACACTTCCTTGATCTACTGGTCCCTGCCCCCCACAACTCCTGACTCCTAGACCCACCGTCAGGAAGAAACACTACTTGTGTTTTTTCTTTATGGTACAAATAATACACATCCACTGGAGATACTGATACATTTAAACATACATGCTGGGACTTCCCTGGTGGTCCAGTGGTTAGTTGGCCATTGTTCTAGAAAATGTCTTGCTTGGCCTAGTTTGCGTAGAGCGTTGTTCAAGTCATTTATTTCCTTGTTGGCCTTCTGCCCAGTTGTTCTATCCAATGTATATAAAACAAGCCTTAATAAACTTAAAAGGATTGAAATGATGCAAAGAATGTTATCCAATCACAATGCAGTAAAATTAGAAGTTAGTCAAAGAAATAAATTAGGGAAATTCACAAGAATGTGTAAATTAAATGACACACAACTGAGTAGCCAGAGTCAAAGAAAAAATTTATGAGAAATTAGAAAATACTTTGAAATTAATGAAAATAAAAGCCACAATGTACCAGAAATTGTGAGATGCAGTTAAGCAGTCCTTAGAAAGAAATTTATAGCTGTAAATGCCTACATTAAAAAAGAAAATCTCAGGACTTCCCAGGTAGTCCAGTGGTTAGGACTCCACATTTCTACTGCAGGGGGCATGGGTTCGATCCCTGGTCAGGGAACTAGGATCATGCATGCCATGTGGTGTGGCCAAAATAAATAAATAAATAAATAAATAAATAAATAAAGCTTAAAAAAAAAAAATATCAAGTCAACAACCTAACCTTCCACCTTGAGACACTGGAAAAAAGAAGAGCCAACTAAACCCAAAGCAAGAAGAAGGAGAGAAATTACAAGGATTAGCATAGAAATTAATGAAATGGAGACTAGAAAAATTATAGGATCAACAAAACAAAAAGCTGGTTCTTTGAAAAGATCAACAAAATTGACAAACCTTTGGCTACATTGATCAAGAAAAATGAGAATACTTAAATTACTAAATTAAAAAATAAACAAGGGTACATTACTACTGACCTTCCTTATAGAAAAAAATCATAAGCGGCTACTATGAGCAACTGAATTCCAACAAATTAGGTAATAGGTGAAGAGGAAAAACTCCTAGAAAGACATAAACTACTGAAACTAATTCAAGAAAAAAAATCTGAATAGACCTATAACAAGTAAAGAGATAAAGTTAATAATTAATCAATAAACTTCCCACAAAGGATAGCCCAGGCCTAGATGGCTTCATTGGTGAATTCTACCTAACATTTAAAGAATCAATACCAATTTTTCACAAATGCTTCCAAAACACAGAAGAGAACACTTCCCAACTCATGCTGTGAGGCCAGTATTACCCTGATATCAAAACCAGAAAAGAGGGCTTCCCTGGTGGCGCAGTGGTTGAGAGTCCGCCTGCCGATGCAGGGGACACGGGTTCGTGCCCCGGTCCGGGAAGATCCCACATGCCGCGGAGCGGCTGGGCCCGTGAGCCATGGCCGCTGAGCCTG
>NC_041225.1:10595407-10603408 GCF_002837175.3 Physeter macrocephalus | reverse complement strand
CGGGTTCGTGCCCCGGTCCGGGAAGATCCCACATGCCGCGGAGCGGCTGGGCCCGTGAGCCATGGCCGCTGAGCCTGTGCGTCCGGAGCCTGCGCTCCGCAACGGGAGAGACCACAACAGTGAGAGGCCCGCATACCGAAAAAACAAAAAACAAAAAACAAACAAACAAAAAATAAAACCAGAAAAGACATCACAAGAAAAGAAAACTATAGAGCAATATCTCTTATGAGTATAGATGCAAAAATCCTCAACAAAATGCTATCAAATCTAATCCAGCACTCTATTAATAGAATTATACACCATGACCAGGGGTTTATCCCAGGAAAGCAAGGTTGGTTTAACTTGGAAAAAACACTTTTTGTGATACACTATCTCAATAGAATAAAAAACAAAATTCACATGATCATCCCACTAGATGGGGGCAGGGGAATCATTTGACAAAATCCAATACTATTTCATGGTAAAAAAAAACACTCAACAAATTAAGAAAAGAAGGGAAATTTCGTAACTGGATAAAGGACATCTACAAAAGGCCCACAGCTAATGGGTTTTCACTTAATGGTGAAAGACTAAATGCTTTCCCCCAAACTGGAGATTCTAGACAGGGCAACCAGGCAAGAAAATGAAATCTCAGTCACCCAGATTGGAAAGGAACAATTACAACAGTCTCTGTTTTCAGATAACATAATCTTGTACATAGAAAATCCTAAGGAATCCACTGAAAATGATTAAAGTAATAAATGAGTTCAGCGAGTTTGCAGAATACAAGATCGACTTATAAAAATCAATCATATTTCTGTATAATAGCTTTTTTTTTTAAATTTATTTTTGCTGTGTTGGGTCTTTGTTTCTGTGCGAGGGCTTTCTCTAGTTGTGGCAAGCGGGGGCCACTCTTCATTGCGGTGCGTGGGCCTCTCACTGTCACAGCCTCTCTTGTTGCGGGGCACAGGCTCCAGAGCGGGGGCCACTCTTCATTGCGGTGCGTGGGCCTCTCACTGTCACAGCCTCTCTTGTTGCGGAGCACAGGCTCCAGAGGCGCAGGCTCAGTAGTTGTGGCTCACGGGCCCAGTTGCTCCGTGGCATGTGGGATCCTCCCAGACCAGGGCTCGAACCCATGTCCCCTGCATTAGCAGGCAGATTCTCAACCACTGCGCCACCAGGGAAGCCCCTGTATAATAGCTTTGAGCACACCAAAAATGAAATTATAAAAACAATTCTATTTACAATAGTATCAAAAAGAATAGACTACTTATGAATATAAAAGTATACTTTAACAAAGGAAGTGCAAAAGTCATAGTTTGAAAACTACCAAACACTGCTGAAAAATTAAAGAAGACCTAAATAAGGGGAAAGACATCCCATGTTCATAGATCTAAAAACTTAAAATCGCTAAGATGGCAACACTCCTTCCAAACTGATCTACAGATTCAGTGCAATCTCTATCAAAATTCCAAATGCCTGATTTGCAGTAATGGATCAGATGACCCTAAAATTCATATGGACATGCAAGAAAACACAAGTAGCCAAAGTAATCTAGAAAAAGAAAAAAAAAGTTGGAAGATTCACACTTCCGAATTTCAAAACTTACAATAAAGTGACATTAATCAAAACAGTGTGGTACTGGCATAAGGATAGCTAAATAGACCAATGGTACAGAATTGAAAGTCTAGAAATAAACTCATACATTGACAGCCAATTGATTTTTTTCTTTTTTTTTTTTTAATCCATTCTTTTTCAGATTCTTTTCCCACATAGGTTATTACAGAATAATGAGTCAAGTTTCCTGTGCTATACAGATTTTCAACAAGGGTTTCAAGTCCTTTCAATGGGGAAAGGGCAGTCTCCCCAATAAATGCTGTTGGGACAACTAGATTTCCACCAGCAAAAGAATGAAGTTGGAACCCTATCTCACACCACATACAAAAAACTAATTCTAAATGGATCAATGGCCTAAATATAAGAGCTAAAACTATATAAAAAAAAACTTAGCAGGAAACATAAGGGTAAATCTTTATGACTTTGGATTTGGCACTGACTTTTTAGATATGACAACAAAGCCATGAACAACAAAAGAAAGGAAGGTGAGGGCATTGGGGTACTTATAGGATTAGCAGGGTGGCCTTAGGTGTGGGGAAAGGTGATTGGATGTATGGGAAAAAGATGAGGTAATTGGTGTTTGGGAAGGTGCATCTGGGTTACCTGCTTCTGCATATTCATGTGCTTAGCATGATCTGAGGGTGGAATTTTCTGGCCCTCTGATGTCAAAAGGCTGTTGGTTGGACATCTGCACAGGCCAGGCCTAGGGTTCATGGTCCCAGTCATCCCCCAGCTGGCTTGCACTGAATAGGAGCTGACTCCAAGTTCCTGTAGAACAGTTGGGCTGTGTGAAGCTGGGAAGGTATGTAATTAAAGAGAGGGGGAAAAAAAGAAAGAAAATAACTAAAGTGAACTTAATCAACGAAGGCAAAGGACTTTTAACAAGCTGTTCCTTTAACTGTTGTTATGTAAGACAAGTTCAAGAATTTCTGTTATCAGCTTCTGTTAATTCTATGGGGCACGGTTTCATAAACAATGGAAATTTATTTTCTCACAGTTCTGGAAACTGGAACTGCAAGTTAGAGGGAGTTGCCAGTAGGTGTCTGGTGTGGGCTTTCCCCTGGGCCTGCAGATGGCTGCCCTCTTGCTCTGTGCTCACATGATGTCTCTCTTTATAAGGACACTAATTGTATTGGATCAGGGCCCCACCATTATGATCTCATTGTAACCTTAACTACTACCTCAGAGGCCCCATCTCCAAATACAGCCACACTGGCAGTTAGGGCATCAACATATGAATTTGGGGAAGACACAAACACTTGCTGAGTGTTCTGTGTGAGCTTGAGTAGAATGTGTATTCTGCTCTTGTTGGGTAAGTATTCTATAAGTGTCAATTAGATCCAGGCAACTGATGATGCTCTTTAGCTCAACTATGTAATTACTGATTTTCTGTCTCCTTGATCTGTCAGTTTGTTCAGTTTTTCTCCTGTTGTAAGGATGGGAGCAACGACTTCCAAGATTTCAGAGCTAAAACTGGGGTCCCCCTGATTTGCTGTTTTGAGTTACAAATAAGAGGGGGGAAGTAGAGACAGCCCCCTCCCGGGGTGCCCTTAGGAATGTATGTAGATGAAATTTCTTCATCCATTCATGTTGGAAAGGAAAAAGGTTGCCTTTGGAATGCGGAAAATAAAGATGGGATGGAGATAGGGACAGAGGAAAAGGAAGAAGTTTCAGAAGGGATCCTGAGGCTGTGGCCCCAGTACCAGGGACAGAAGGCTGCCTAATGTTCCCACAGGGCATCCAGAAAGAGGGTTTACAAACTCAGAGAGACACTGGAGCATAAGCATGAGGGGGCTTTGGGGACCTTATGTTCGATGCGCAGGTCGGATGCCAACGAGTCAGAATTTCCAGAGCATTTCACTGCTTTATAGGGTCAAGCAGACAGAATCTCTAGTATTGAAACTGACTACCAGGCACAGGATCTCCGCCAGGCACTGTGCCAGGCACTTTGCAAACATTATCCCTAATCCTTACAGTAAACCTATAAAGGTGATATACCCCACTTCACAGATGGGAAAACTAAGACCCCAGGGGAAAAGATGACTTACCCAAGCCACACTGCTGATGAGTCTCGAAGCCAGGATTCATTTTACAGATGAGGCAACAGAGGTCCAAAGATGTGACATCACTTGCACAAGATCACACAGATGGTAGAGTTGAGGAATTTGAATCAATTCTATCCCTTCATGGCACACAACCTTGTACAGATGCTCCACTGCCTAACTGGAGGTTAGTGCCCTATCTCACCCACCCCAGGGCTCAGGAAGGCCCTGGTAAGGATCTCGGCTCTGCAGAAATCAGGGAACCTCAGGAAGGGCTCTCCCAGCCACAGGCCTTGATCATGCAGCAGTGGGGCAAACAGTGTGGAGACATCCTGTTACTCTAAAAAGACCCAGGTGTCCCAAGCCAAAAGGTTGCTAAATTCAGGATGGCATTTGCTGCCAGAACTCCAGTGCAATAGTCAGGCAGTCTAAGAATCCCACACTTTAATGATAAATTAAAAAAAAAATTTTTTTATTGAGGTATAGTTGATTTATAATGTTGTGTTAGTGTCAGGTATACAGCAAAGTGATTCAGTTTATATATATATATATATATATATATATATATATATATATATATATACAAAGTGATTCAGTTTATATATATATATATATTCTTTTTCAGATTCTTTTCCCTTATAGGTTATTACAAAATATTGAGTATAGTTCCCTGTGCTATACAGTAGGTCCTTGCTGTTTATCTATTTTATATATAGTAGTGTGTATATGTTAATCCGAAACTCCTAATTTATCACTCCCCCCACGCTTTCCCCTTTGGTAACCAACCATAAGCTTGTTTTCTATGTCTGTGAGTCTATTTCTGTTTTGTAAATAAGTTCATTTGTATCATTTTTTTTTTAGATTCCACATATAAGTCATATCATGTGATATTTATCTTTCTCTGTCTGACTTATTTCACTTAGTAAGATGTGAATTTATTAATGATAAATTTAATGCTATGTGCTTTTTACAACAGCAAGAGTAATAATAAAAAATCTTGAACTTCATTGCAGCATTGTTGAGAAATAGCATGAAAATTGGATATTACCTAAATGTTCAACAATAATAGCCAACAGCAGTATTCTGAACACTTTATGTGCGTTATCTCATTTAATTCTCAAAACCTCCTAATAAGGTAGGTACTATTATCACCTCCATTTTACAAGTGGGTAAAAAGAGGCACAGGGAAGTTAAGCAACTGTCCCAAAGTCACACAGCTAGTGCATGGTGAAGCTGGAATTTGCAGTCTCGTTCTAGAAGCTGTTATCCGAAACACTGTTTCTGTTGTTTCAGTAGAATTGATTGTAATTTGCTCCTTAATTTAAAAAAATTTTTCCCTAGTTGGAATTATTTGAATTTTCATCTGACCTAAAGTGAGAGAGGGCTTCCCTGGTGGTGCAGTGGTTGGGAGTCCGCCTGCCGATGCAGGGGACACGAGTTCGTGCCCCGGTCCGGGGGGATCCCACATGCCGCGGAGCGGCTGGGCCCGTGAGCCATGGCCACTGGGCCTGCGCGTCCATAGCCTGTGCTCCGCAACAGGAGAGGCCGCGACAGTGAGAGGCCCGCGTACCGCCAAAAAAAGAAAAAAAAATGGGAGAAATTTAATTACAGAATAGTATATGTAGCATTATCTTATATTTTGGGGAGGTGTGGCTATTCAGGATCACGATCTTATAATACTTAGTCAAATGTAGTATGGACATACCTATGATCTATGACAAAGCAATTTCAGTCCTGGGTATATGTTTTAATTGCAGATAAGTTCTCACACAGGTCTAAAAAGGAAATATGTATAAGAATATTTATCACAGCATGTTGGGGGGCAATCTGGGTGTCCACCCTGGAGGAGGAGACAGGTCCCGTGTGGTCCATGCACACCCCATGAAGCACTACACAGCAGTTAGAGGCGACAGACCTGGTGTAGACACTACAAGATGGATTATCTTCAAATCAAAGAGCTGAGCACAAAAAGCAAACAAGAGAATGAGATCTGTTTCAGTCCAATCAACAAAATGGAAAGCACCATAAACATTTTAAACAGAGGGGATTGAACACAGAGCATTAGTGATAAAGGGGTTGGAATTGCTGGAGGAACAAAAGTGGAAGTTCAGGCTACCTACAGATTCGTACCTGCAGGAAGCAAAAGGGCTGCAGTGTTACCCGGTACCACCACCGCTGCCACCACTGCTACCGGGACAGTTGCTATCGGAAGCCCCCACCTCTAAAAAGGCTTTTCCCATCTCCGCCTTTCAGTCTCCCACCATTGCCTCCCATCAGCAGAACCTCACAGGTAGAGAGTTAGGGAACACGGCTTTCAGATTTCCAAATCCTTCAGTGGAGAGGATGGTTAGACAAGCAATCAGGAGACAGCGGACATGACCCAGCACAGCCCATCCTTTCTCTCTTCAGCATCCATAACAACCCATATTTAAACTTCTGAGTGACAGGGATCACTACACCCTCACACTGCTGCCTAGCAGAATGTAACTGTCACTCATACAGATGTGGACACACGCACTCTCTTTACAAAATTTTAGACACCAAGTCCCACTAGGCTCTGCCTCCATCTCTCGGCAATGCTAATTTCTCTTCTAGTTCAATCACCAATCCCACCTGAATCTTCTGTTACCTAGAAACGATGCTGTAATGTTAAACACCACCATTTCTTATGTAAATCATTAGGAGAGGGACAGCAAGGGAAAAGGATTAATGTATACAACAAGGAAGAAAATATGCATAGCTCCTGGTTCACACCTGTCACAAGGCCATGGCTGTGGTCAGAAGTTCTGTGTTTACAGGACACAAGTATATGGCAGTTCCACAAATGGTACTTTGGGGTTCAGATTGGCCACTCAGAAGTCCCTTCCCCAAGGAGGGGTAAGATAGGAGTAAGGAGTTAAGAGGTATAAACTACTATGTATAAAATAAATAAGCCACAGGGATATATTGTACAATGCAAGGAATATAGCCA
Organism: Physeter macrocephalus; assembly: GCF_002837175.3. Taxonomy (NCBI): domain Eukaryota; kingdom Metazoa; phylum Chordata; class Mammalia; order Artiodactyla; family Physeteridae; genus Physeter; species Physeter macrocephalus. The sequence goes on along the minus strand of NC_041225.1, from coordinate 10,596,799 downwards.
ATGTTTTATAATAACTGTAAAAGGAGTATAACCTTTAAAAATTGTGAATCACTATGTTGTACACCTGAAACATACTGCACATCAACTATAGCTCAATATTTTTTAAAAAATCCTGAAGACACACATTTTAAGGGAAAATGGGACAAAGTATATGTATAAAAAAATTAATAGAGCTTCCCTGGTGGTGCAGTGGTTAAGAATCCGCCTGTCAATGCAGGACACGGGTTCGATCCCTGGCCTGGGAAGATCCCACATGCCGCAGAGCAACTAAGTCCGTGCACCACAACTACTGAGCCTGCACTCTAGAGCCCGCGAGCCACGGCTACTGAGCCTGCAAGCCACAACTACTGAAGCCAGCGCACCTAGAGCCCGTGCTCTGCAACAAGAGAAGCCACGACAATGAGAAGCCCGCGCACCGCAACGAAGAGTAGCCCCTGCTTGCCACAGCTAGAGAAAGCCCGTGCACAGCAACGAAGACCCAATACAGCCAAAAATAAAAACAAATAAATAAATAAATTTATTTTTTAAAAAAATTAATAGATGTCCAAAAAAAAAAAAAAAGTCCCTTCCCTATTTCTGCTGTGAACCAAAGCAGCTGGGCAGATGGGGCCCTGACAAGCTCGCATTCACTGGTATAAGCTAGGGAATTGTAGCCATTCTCCAGGGACCTCGGTGCAGACCCTGGAAAGCCAGGCCCCAAAGATCATTCAGCACTGTGGTTAATACTGCAGCTTCTGGGGACTTCCCTGGTGGTCCAGGTGTTAAGACTCTGCACTTCTACTGCAGGGGGTCTGGGTTTGATCCCTGGTTGGAGAACTAAGATCCCATATGCTGTGCAGCAAGGCCAAAAAAAAAAAAAAAGGGAGAATGCAGAATTTCTCCTCCAAAAAATAATACAGTAGCCTCTGGAGTGGAAGAGCCAGCTCAAGTCCAACCTGTACAGCCTCCTAGATGTGTGGCCTTGAGCAAGTTCCTGACCTCCCAGGGTCTCATCTAGAATGGAAGATGGCATGAGATCGTCCTTGTAAAGCCCTCCGTAAACATTAGCTATTAGCATTAATAGCTGTTCCTGTGAATTATTTTTTTTAATCTGAGGGCAGTCCAGAAAGGACTACTTAGAGTTACTTAGATTTTAAATTAATGTTCCCTTTATAACATAGAAATAACCTAGAGGGCTTCCCTGGTGGTGCAGTGGTTGAGAATCCGCCTGCCGATGCAGGGGACGCGGGTTCGTGCCCCGGCCCGGGAAGATCCCACATGCCGCTGAGCAGCTGGGCCCGTGAGCCATGGCCGCTGAGCCTTTGCGTCCGGAGCCTGTGCTCCGCAACGGGAGAGGCCGCAACAGTGAGAGGCCCGCGTAGCACAAAAAAAAAAAAAAAAAAAAAGTGAAAT
>NC_041225.1:10575876-10586928 GCF_002837175.3 Physeter macrocephalus | reverse complement strand
GTCCGGAGCCTGTGCTCCGCAACGGGAGAGGCCGCAACAGTGAGAGGCCCCCGTAGCACAAAAAAAAAAAAAAAAAAAAAAGTGAAATAACCTAGTTATCCTTAAGCAGTTATGTTCAGTTTACAAATCTTGTTATTGTGTTTATAAATATGGCAAGATAAGACTAGTGACCTTCGATTCTCTTTGATTAATGATCTATTAACTCAACTTAAAGACCCTAAGCTCCTTTGAAAAATCATTTACAAACTTAATTAATTAAATTCCCCTAAACACTTTGAACTGCAATCATAAATTTAATATATTACATTTCCTTTGTAAGCACTTCAGTTGCCTGACAAAGCAAAATATCTCCAAGTAATAAATTCTTATACGCCTAAGAAATAAAATGTATTAATATAGTGAAGCACCAGTTTCCTTTAAAATCTCATAATATTCCCCAAAATGGCATCAAATTTTCTTTCCCCTTCCAACTGAAAGTCACAAGTCTAAATTCTATTACATGTTTAAAACACATCAAGTTAATCTTTCAGTCTTTAACGTGCTAGAGTCGCTTAACTATTACAATATTTTAAAGAAACCACTATAGACAGGTTACTTCTAAACTTAACATGACAGTTTGATCCTTAGGGCTTAATTTGTTTCATCATCTTCATGTTTAAACCTAAGCTTTCCCAGATTGGAAAAGGGCCCTTGAGGAAGCAGATGCACCATCTCTAACAGGCCATGGGAACCACCCTCAGGGAACTGGTGACACTAAGCTGGTAGTTTATGGCCAAACAGTGGATGTTTTTTGGTCAGAACTTCAAGACAGTACTGTGGATCTGGGAACTGCGGAGTCCAGAGGGCCACAGTTTGGACCCGCCAGGCCCTTTGTATACTTGAGGTGAAAACAGGGGCCCCAAGTCCATCCCTTTCAGATAGGAATGGCTTTGCAACCCAGGCTCCCTGGGTATTTATCCCCTTACCCAGTTTTCCATAACCTCTTTTTAAGCTTTTATCGGTTTAGTTGGGACATGAGTTAACATGTTCCATTCCTCATGATCAACCCCTCCCCCGGGCTTTTTTCAGTTGATTTCAACCAACCTGCTCACTGTCTGAGCCATGTCTTATTGGCTTCAGCTGCAGCAAGAAGGTCATTCCAAGGACATAGCATTTTCCCATAGGCACAAGTTGCTGCCCGGCAGAGTTTAGAGGGGCAGGAACTTTTCTCGAGATAATCATTTACCCTTTGTTCTTGATCTACCTTCCTCCCCTTATTCAACCTATTTTTCTGGCTTTTATTTTCAGGATCTTGAGCAATTTAAGGGGATTGGGCTGGGGATTTGGGGAGAAGAGAAAGAGGTAGTTTGGGGAGAATGCGGTGACCCAGAGTAGCAGTGTTCACCAGGAAGAGACAGGACCTCAGGTGGCAGGGCCGCGCTGTGTGGGTCGCCCGGGGAGCATGTGGGCATGGGCCCAGGCCCCAGGGCTGCCGATCTTGGCAAGGAAGCAGCAGAGCCTCCTGGAGGCTTAGACATGAAGCTCTCACAGTGGCCCCAACATACTGAAGATTTGCCCTCCCCCGCACTCCCCCCTTTTCTGGCATCATGTTAGGCTCCTGGGTCCTTGCATGGGCCTAGGGGAGAGGAGCCCCACTCCCACTTCCAAAAGCAAGTAACAATGAATTTTTCTGCAGCCCTGGAAAGGTGGCGTCAGGTCTAATTTGATTTTTTTTTTTTTATTGAAGTATAGTGGATTTACAGTGTCCTGTTAGTTTCAGGCGTACAGTACAGTGATTCAGTTATATATGAAAATATATATATTCTTTTTCAGGTTCTTTTCCCTTATAGGTTATTACAAAATATTGAGTAGAGTTCCCTGTGTTATATATAATATGTCCTTGTTGGCTATCTATTTTATATATAGTAGTGTGTATATGTTAATCCTAACCTCCTAATTTATCCCTCCCCCACCCAGGTCTAATTTGATTTTAATGAAATAAAGAAAGGCACTGTTTCCAGGATGCCTGTTCTGTTACATTCACACAAAATGACTCTATCTGGAGTAGGAGGAAGAGCACTGCGGGGTGGGTCTGGCTCGACCATTCAACAGCAGTTTACTTCACTTCTCTGATCCTCAATTTTCTCATCTGTAAAATGGGAATGGGCTTTCCACCTACCAGGGTCCCTCCTGGGCCGGGGCCTGGCCTGCCTGCCCAGTACAGCGGTGTGGAGGCCCTGCCCGAGGCTGGTTTCAGGGTCACCATCACCCTGTGCGGAGGAGTAGCCAGTGCCAGCCCAGCCTGGCCAGCAGAGGGCGCTGCCATGCCGTGCAGACTGTTCCTGCTTCAGCCTGCGGGATGGGTGGCTCAGGGAGGCCGCCAGCCCCCAGGGCTGTATGGAGCAGATATGCTGTCCAGCATCCATCCTCCTTTCAGGGGAGCAGTCTCACAGCTGGGACCAGGTCACAGGGACATCCACTCAGGCCCAGGTCCCAGACTGTCTGGAGGGTGTAGGTCACCCCACCTGTGTGACTCCACTTAACCGCACCAACACTTCTGTCCCCACAGTGTGCCAGGCCCTCTCATACTCCTGCTGTCACTTAATCTCGAGGAAACGAGATAGAGAACATCACCCCCATGGGGAAACTGAGGCTCAGGATAGGCGAAGTGACTTGCCCAAGACCTCATGGAACTGCACTGAAACCCAGACCTCCAGATTCCAAAGGCCATGTGATTTTCACAGCACAGTTGAGTCTCTTGAAACGTGGGCACCGAGGGTTCGGCTGTTTGGGGGAAGTAGCATAGGAGGGTGTGTGGGTCTAGCTGCCAGGCAGAGGGCTAGAAGACGGACTGTGCTCAAGCTGAGGTTGGTGTCACGTGGAGCACAGACAGGCCTGGAGAAGAGATGCCCTTTGCAGGCCGCTTGTTTGGGGCAGCACAGCCAGAATGAGCTCAGACCCCTGTGAGGTGTCCGTCCTTACCTGAGACTGAGCAGGGCTTCTGGGAAATCCTGATGACAGGACACTTAAGGGGGAAGTAGAGGCAGGGCTGGGCAGGGGAGCCCAGGCCACACTCTCACTGTCCTGGCTGATTCCTGGGCCGGTGGCCGATGTTAGCAACATAGGGCTGGTGCCCACCTTGTCTCCCACCTCCTCTGAGCAAGCTGGTTTGAGCCCCTCACACAGGTCACCAGTGTGATGTCACCAATCAGCCCAGATTTACCATCAGTGAAGATTCAATTCCCCCAAATGCAAGGTCCTGTCTGCACAAGAAACTGGGTCAGGCATGCAGGGGTCTTGATGAGGGACCAGATGAGGAAGATGAACACATCCACAACTCAAGGTGGCCCAAGGTCAAGGGCACGGGAGACCTGAAGGTGGGGGGAGGGGAGTGCTGGGGCAGCTCAGAGAGGGAGGGAGCCTCTCTGGCCAGGGTAGCCTGGGAGGACCTAACGCACAGATGGTCAGCAGACAGAGCTTTGCGCTAGGAGAGGGGCTGAGCCCTGGCCGAGAGGTGGGAGGAGGGGCACAGGTTCAGAACCAGGGAGATGCATGGCGGCTGCGTAGGAACGCTTGAGGGCACTCAGCAGGGGTGAAACTGGGAAGGTGGGCAGGGGCCAGGTGTGGGGAGCTTCGTGTCAGGATGAGGGCACCATGGGCACCTGCAGCTGACCAGCAGTTCAGAGCGGCAGCAGAGCACCTAAGTCTCTGAAGCAGAGGTTGGTTCAAATCCCAACCCAGCCAATCACCAGCTGTGTGACCTTGGGTAAGTCATTTCGTTCGCTGGTGTTCTAGTTTCTCACCTAAAATGTGGTTCAATTACTACTTCACGGGGCTACTGTGCGGATGAAATGAATTAAACTGCAAGCAACACTTAGCAAGTGCCTGGCTCATAGAGGTGCTCTGACTATTACCTCATATAAATAATAACAACGGCTACCATTTGGGGAGCACGTATAATATACCAGACTCTGAGACGTTTCCCTAACTACATCATCTCTTTAATCGTCACAGGAAACCTCAGGGGTACCATCATCTTACCATTATCACACCCATTTTACAGATGGGGAAAGGGGGTGTCCTTGCCCACAGTCCCAGAGCTGCAAAGTGCTGAGCCAGGCTCCCACCCAGGCCTCCCTGGCTCTAGGGACCTCTAAGCCGCCGTCTCCTCTGGCTGCATCTTTCTGCCAGCGAAGGGGCCTGGGCTGTGCCCTGTGGTTCATGGATCCCAGGATTCTGAACGCAGCTTTGTGGGTCTTGGATGGGGTAGGAGAAAAGTTCAGTATCCTCCCCCCAAAACCCTAGGGACACCTCCCGGGGCCCACATCCAGGAGTCTCGGTTTTAGGCGACACATCAGTGCTGCCTGTTCAAAGCAGAGCAGGGGGAAAGGCGTGGAGCCCTTAAAACAGTACAAACGTGTCCCTCGCAGCCGTGCCTGATTCTCCCCGAGCCCGGGCGCGCACAGACAGAAGTTGTGTACGCAGGATTTTAGTATTTCCTCTCCGGCTCCAGCCCCAATTTGAGGGCCTGTAAAAGCTTGAATGGCGTCCAGTGCGGCGTGGTTTGCCTAAGCTCGGCTCCCGGCACGGAGTCAGAGCAGCCCACACAGGGATGGGGCGCCCACAGGAGGCCCTGGGGGGCAGAGGGCGCCCATGCCCACGCCCGGGCCACCTAGCCCACCCCCAGCAACCCCTCACCCCCAGCCTGGGACACTGATGGGGGGAGGCGAGGGGCCGGACCGCGTGACCCTGTGCTCCCCACTGGCCTGGAGGAAGAAAGGGTGAGCTGGGAACCTCTTTCACTTCATAGGAGGTGGGGAGGGCTCCCCCGTGTCTGGGGGGACTGGTCCAGGCTGCACCCCGAGAGGTGGGAGGCTTGTCCAGTCCCCGCTTTTAAACCTGCCCCTGGCATCTCTGCCACTGTCTGAAATCACTGTCTCCTTCCCTAACTGGCTGTGTGAGACTACACAGCTCATTTGCCCTCTCCAGGCCTCAATTCCCTCACCTGTATAAAGGGGCTGATGGGGCTCTATCTCAGGCCCCGGCCCCAGCTCCAGCATCTTGGGGTCCGAGGAGCCTGTGAGCAGTCTGCGCTGTAGACAAGGTGCTCTCTGACGAAGGGAGGCCTGGCCCCCTCCTCCGGGGGCTGTGACCCCGCACAGCCAGGCGATAAGGGGAGGAATGTGTCTCAGGGCCAGGAAGGGACACTCCAGGACCCCCACTCTCGGGGGACTGGCCACAGGCCTTCCAGGGGTCGCTCATACCCTGAGCACAGCAGCCTTTGTGGACACAGCCCGGGTCATCCAGGTCTCCACCCATGGAGGTGTTCAGCCTGCCCTCCGCAATCACTGCTCTGCAATTCCCTCGTGCGCCTTTGTCCTTGAGGCTCTTAACCAGGGACTTTTGCAGAGGAAGGTTTTTCATTTTAATGAGGCCCAGTTCATCCCTTTTTCCTTTTGTCCATCAGGCCTGGGTTTAGATCCCAAAGATTTTTCTCCTGTGCTTTTTCAAGTTTTATAGTTTTGTGTTCAAGCCCATTTACGTCTACAATCCATTTTGAGTTGATTTTTGTATAAGGCATGGGGTTAAGTTGAGGTTCATTCCTTTGTCTGTGGATAACCAATGGCTAAAGGGATTATAAGAGCCGTTTTGACCATCCCCAGTTTCTGCCTTAGAGTGCCACTTTTAGATAAAGTAAAGGAAGCCTGGAGAAATTAGACGACTTTCCCCAAATTACTATGTTCATCATGAGTGCTGCTTACTATCCCTTTCCCACTCTCTCTTTTCCGGGCACATGGTGGGATCACTCCTCGGCTGCCCCTCTGTGGTTGGGTGGGTCCTCGCCAGTGAGTTGTGAGTAGAAATTACATGAGTCTCTCCCAAATCAGAGCATTTAAATGCCATTTCAAGACCCTCCAGATCTTTCCTTTCCCTTTGTCCCGGCAACCAGCAAGTTCAAAATGGTGACCATCCATTAGCCTGCATTCCAGAGGGCGGAGAAATGGAGCAGAGCCCGCAGTGGACTCATGATGGACATTTAGAATGAACAAGATATAAACTTGGTGTTTAAACCATTACACTTTTCAGGCCATTTGTTACCACAGCATGACTCAGCCTCTCCTGACTGATACGGCCACCAGGTTGGACTGAGGGCCTCTCACTCCCCTCACTATGGACTTGCCAGGAGAGGAGAACAACCATAGAGTTATATGGACAATACAGCCCCTAGAGCACATTACTGCTAGTACTCTCTGCTACTAGGACACCAGGCTCCAAGCGGCAGCTGTCCCCAGGCCCCCTGCACCCCGCTCAGCTCAGAAAAGGCCCACAGGGAATTCAGCAATGGTGCTGTGTCAGATGACCCAGGGACCCCCCCCGCCAATCTGCTTAGCACCAATCACTACCCCAGACACAGGGGCTGGATCTACTTCTAATGGCCCCTGTAAGGGGGCGGTAGGGATAAACTGGGACCCACTGAGGCGAGGGTCTGGAATGGAAGTGGGGAGACACCGTGGGTTTCATAGTGTTAAGTCCAGAAGCTTCTGCTTTCCTGATAAAAGGGGATGGATTCAGCTGGCGTGGCCCCTTTCTTTTCATCTTTTTGTCTCTGTTTTCTTTTGAATGTTGGCATGATACCTAGAGTTGTACCAACCATCGAAGACCATGAAGAAAAGGCCAAAGAAACCCTCCTACACTGTTGGTGGGAATGTAAATTGGTGCAGCCACTATTGAGAGCAATATGTAGTCTGTCATACAGAGTGAAGTAAGTCAGAAAGAGAAAAACAAATACCGTATGCTAACACGTATATATGGACTCTAAAATCTTTTTTTAACGGTTATGAAGAACCTAGGGGCAGGACAGGAATAAAGACGCAGACGTAGAGAATGGACTTGAGGACACAGGGAGGGGGAAGCTGGGACAAAGTGAGAGAGTGGCATGGACATATATACACTACCAAATGTAAAATAGATAGCTAGTGGGAAGCAGCCGCATAGCACAGGGAGAAGAGCTCGGTGCTTTGCGACCATCTAGAGGGGTGGGATAGGGAGGGCGGGAGGGAGACGCAAGAGGGAGGAGATATGGGGATATATGTTTATGTATAGCTGACTCACTTTGTTATAAAGCAGAAACTAACACACCATTGTAAAGCAATTATACTCCAATAAAGATGTTAAAAATAAATAAATAAAATAATAGAACTACCATATGATCCAGCAATCCTACTCCTGGGCATATATCCAGAAAAAATGAAAACTCTAACTTGAAAAGAGTCCTGTACCCCAATGTTCATAGCAGCACTATTTACAATAGCCAAGACATGGAAGCAACCCAAGTGTCCATCAGCCAATGAATGGATAAAGAAGATGTGGCATATACATGCAACGGACTATTACTCCAGCATTATAAAGAATGAAATATTGCTATTTACAGCAATATGGATGGACCTAGAGATTATCATACTCAGTGAAGTCAGACAAAGACAAATACCATATGATATCATGTATATGTGGAGTCTAAGAAAAACGATACAGATGAACTTATTTACAAAACAGAAACAGACTCACAGGCATAGAAAACGCACTTATGGTTACCAAAGGGGAAAGGGGGCAGGGAGTGATAAATTGGGAATTTGGAATTAACAGATACACTCTACTACACATAAAATAGGTAAACAACAGGGACCTACTCTATAGCACAGGGAACTATATTCAATATCTTGTAATAACCTATAATGGAAAACAATCTGAAAAATATATATGTATGTATATTTAACTGAATCACTTTGCTGTACACCTGAAACACTGTAAATCAACTCTACTTCAGTTAAATAAATAAATAAGAAAAGGCCAAAGGAAATCTGAGAGTCGTCGAGCTACAACAACAATGTTATAACGGCCTCTTCTTGATTTCTTGTTATGAGAAAAAGACTCCCCTGTGTGTTTAAACTTCTATAACCAGGCTTCCTGCTACTTGCAGCCAAATACTTTCCTAACTGGTACAGTTCCTAGTAGGGGAGTTGGAAGAAAGGACTTTTTCTGGTTATCAACGCCTGTGCGTCTCCTCTTTCCTCACCCGGGGTTGTATGGCCCCAGATCAATCCTGTCCCCAGAAGTTGTCCCCGATCAATTCTGACTGCAGCAGGAGGTAAGACTTAAGTGCCCCACATCTGGGGCTCTGCAGCAGGAGCTTTTTGTACCTTTCACATCAACTCCAGAGTTATCTCCCCGAAACACAAACCTGAGCATGGCACTACTCTGCCCCCAGATCCTACCACCTTCTCTCAGACCCGAAGAATGACATTCAGGTTCCCTTCCCAGGCCCTCAAGGCCCTTCCCACCCCGGATTCAGCTAATCTCTGCAGCTTTAAATCCCTTGCCTCCTCACCAGACATCATCCCCTTCCTAAGCCACCACCTCTGTCACCCCACATCCACCGTGGGTGGATGTGCTTTTACCCTCCTTGGCACTCTTTGTCCACACCTTTATTATAGCAGGTGCAGTTCACCTTGTAATTACTTGTTTGCAAATCTTTCCTTCCAGAGATTGTCAGCTTTGAGGACAAGGGTCAATCCTTATTCTATTTGTGTGTGCTTTAGCTTCCAGAATGGCTAGTACTCAAAACACAGCCTGTTGAATAAATAAAACCCCAGGGCTTTGGTTATACTTTGGATGTTAACTGTGAGCTTTCTCTTTGGGTCCTATATGGAGCCACTCCTCAGGTTACCTGTGAATTCCCCATTATAAGGAAAGGGCTTGCTTAGCTTCCTATTAAGCAATATTTATTGAGCACCTACCTTGTGCTTGCATCAGTTAGCTATTAGCACAATCATGCTGTATAACAAACACCCACAAATCCCTGAGGCATATAATCATAAGCCCTTATTTGCCAAAACCACTTCTGTGTTTTTGTGTTGGCTGGGGGTATCTAAAGTTGCTATTACAAACCTCATTTTTTAGATGAGGAGACCAGAGGTGTAGAGAGGTAAAGTAACGGTCTATGTTTGCACAGTTGATAAGCAGCAGAGCCAGAAGGAAAACCTAGGGAGCCTGGCTCACATCTGGATTCTTAACCATTATGTTGCACTGCCTCTCTGCTATAGACTGAATGGTTGTGCCCCTTCCTCCCCAAATTTAATTGTTGAAACCTAATCCCCAGTGTGATGGTATTTGGAGGTGGGGGCTTTGGGAGGTGATTAGGTCATGAGAGTGGAGCCCTCGTGAATGGGATTAGTGTCCTTATAAAAGAGGCCCAGAGAGCTCTCTAGTCCCTTCTGCCATGTGAGAACACAGGGAAAAGACGGACATCCATGAACCAGTAAGCCGGCTCTCACCAGACAGTGAATCTGCTGGTTTCTTGATCTTGAAAGTCTCAGCTTCTAGAACTGTGAGAAATAAATTTCTGTTGTTTGTAATCTACCCAGTTTGTGGTATCTTGTTGTAGCAGCCCCAGCAGATTAAGACGCTCTCCATCTTTGAAAGCATCCCACCTCTATGCATAAAGAGTTTGCTCATTTTTAAAATCACAACCTAAGGACTTCCCTGGTGGCACAGTGGTTAAGAATCCGCCTGCCAATGCAGGGGACACGGGTTCGATTCCTGGTCTGGGAAGATCCCACATGCCGGGGGGCAACTAAGCCCATGCACCACAACTACTGAGCCTCCGTGCTGCAACTACTGAGCCCACGTACTGCAACTACTGAAGCCTGTGAGCCTAGAGCCCGTGCTCCACAACAAGAGAAGCCACCGAAATGAGAAGCCCAAGCACCGCAATGAAGAGTAGCCCCTGCTTGCCGCAACTAGAGAAAAACCCACGCACAGCAAAAACAACCCACAACCTAATATTTCAAGACTAAGACGCTCTCCATCTTTGAAAGCATCCCACCTCTATGCATAGTTTGCTCATTTTTAAAATCACAACCTAAGGACTTCCCTGGTGGCACAGTGGTTAAGAATCCGCCTGCCAATGCAGGGGACACGGGTTCGATTCCTGGTCTGGGAAGATCCCACATGCCGCGGAGCAACTAAGCCCATGCACCACAACTACTGAGCCTCCGTGCTGCAACTACTGAGCCCACGTACTGCAACTACTGAAGCCTGTGAGCCTAGAGCCCGTGCTCCACAACAAGAGAAGCCACCGAAATGAGAAGCCCAAGCACCGCAATGAAGAGTAGCCCCTGCTTGCCATATCTAGAGAAAAGCCCGCGCACAGCAAAAACAAACCACAACCTAATATTTCAATGAATGGATGGCAATATATCATAAGTACTTAGTCCCTATTGATACGCATTTAAATTGCTTCCAAACTTTTGCTGTTACAAACAATGCTACGTGAATAATTTGTGCCCAAGTCATTCAGCATTGGTGAAGTGTATCTGCAGGGAAAATTCCTAGAAGTGGAATTGCTGAACCAAAATTATGTGCCTTTATAATTTTGAATGATATCACTTAATTGCCTGCCAGCGGTCTATGGACTGGCAATTTCCCCACACCCTTTCCCAAATGGTGTGTTAGCAAGCTTTTTGATCTTTAATAGCACGACGAATGAAAAATACTATCTCAGTGTTGTTTTAATTAGCATGGTTTTCATTACGAGTAAGGTTGAAAAAATTATAATGTTACCTCATGGGGTTATTGTGAAGATGAAATGAATTAAGACAATTAATAGGTTACAAGTTCTTAGGACAGTACCCAGTACGTGGTAAGCACTTAATAAACGTTCATCGCTATTAATATTATACACTACGGGGGTGAGGAGAAGGGGGAGACACAGAGCAGTATGTATAGTATGCTGTTATTTGTGAAAAAAAGTATATTATTTGTGAAAAAAGAATATATATGCATATATATACATGCACACACATTCACACATATATATGTATGTGTATATATGTATATATGTACTTGCAGGTATATATAACTCTTCTCAGAAAAGATATACAAAAGTAGAGAGTGGACTTGAGGATACGGGAAGTGGGAAGGGTAAGCTGGGACAAAGTGAGAGAGTGGCATGGACATATATACACTACCAAATGTCAAATAGCTAGTGGGAAGCAGCCGCATGGCACAGGGAGA
>NC_041225.1:10555782-10575824 GCF_002837175.3 Physeter macrocephalus | reverse complement strand
AAAGATGTTAAAAAAAAAAAGAGTAGTAAATATTGATGCCTCTAACAGAGGAACTGGGTGCTGGTGACAGCAGTGAGAAGAGATTCTTTCCTGCATTCTCTTCGTATCACATAATATTTTAACCATGTGTATGAAACATTTATTCTCAAAAAACGCTGCAGTTACTGGCACTTCCTGTAGGAAGGCTGCACAAGTAAGGAGAAGGCTCCCAGCCCCGTAGCTTTAGCCTTAAGTCCCCAGGGGATACAACGCATTTTGCCACCTTCCCACCCTTGCCTCTTGAGGGCGCCAGACTCAGCCCTAATCGTAGCTCAAGAGAAGGTTGGCTTTGCCGCAAGCTGAGGGATGGAAAGAGCTGTTCATTCTTCCCCATTTGTCCATGCTCTCCAAACCCTATCATTCCATCCAACCCCCTCAAGGCAGCAGGAGGAAGGACGATGCAAGAAGGGAGCCTGAAGCATTTGCTGCCTTCAAGACGCCTGACAAAGTAATGGAAGAATTCCTCGCCTTGGACGCCCTCATCCAGTCTCAGTGATGCCACTGACCTCCTGGGTAGGCATGAGCCATCACCTCCTTAGGTCTGAGTTTCCTCAGAGTGAAAGAGGGTTACTGACACCCAGCCTACATCATGGAGTTTAGGTTAAATCAAATAAGCAATGTGAAGCCACATTGAAAAACCAAAGCATGATGTTAGCCAGGCTTACGGAACATGGGAGTGGAGTGTAACAGTGAGTGTTCCTGATCTGTCACCAAAGGGAGAGGCCACTCCACAGGGCATCTGTTCCCAGAACAGACTCCAACCTCGGAGCTCTCTTCTCATCCAAGAGAACAGAATGAAACACCTTGCCCAGACACTGTCAGATGTCATGTGCCATGTCAAGGATGAAGAGAACAAGGATATAGGAAAGAGAAAAGCTGATTCCAGGTTTAATAAATGTCTGCGGGAATTTGGCAGAATGTATTGGAAACATCAATCCTTGATGAAAATCTGTTGATTAAAAACAATCCTCAGCCATAAGAAGGAATGAAACTCCGATACACGCTACAGCATAGATGAACCTTGAAGACATTAGGCTAAGTGAAATAAGCCAGACACGAAGGACAAATAATGTCTGATCCCACATATATAAGGTATCTAGAATAGGCAAAGTCATGGAGACAGACAGTAAAATAGGGTTACCAGGGGCTGGGGAAGGAGGAAATTGGGAGTTATTGTTAATGGGTTCTGAGTTTCCATTGGGGGTGATAAAAACAATTCTGGAGATGGATGGTGGTGATGGTACACTGTGAATGTATTTAATGCCACTGAATTGTATGCTTAGAAATTGTTAAAATGGTAAATTTTTGTTAATCCACAAATAAATAATCTCCCTCCAAAAAGAGGGGAAAAAAAATCCCTTAATGCTCAAAGTGAACTTTGTGCGATCACCTTAGCAGATAATAAGCCTAATTTGAAAATAAGGGCCCAGAAACAGGAAAACACCCAGTCCCAAGACCAGCAGTGTCGGGTTGGCATGAAGCGGAGGGTGTAGAGGGTGTGGAAGGTGGAAGGGGGCGGCGGGTCTTTACAGGAGAGGAGCCCACCCTGTCCAAGCCGGTGTCATCTCCCTGACACACGCCTCAGGGTTCCTTCTGGTCATTAGTAAGAAACCTCTGGGCAGTGACACCCGAATGCACTGTGGAGTATTTATAGTCACATAGATTTGAGTCTATGTTTGTATAAGCCGTGTCGTAAAATGTATTCTCATGTCACAATGTGAGGTCATTCATGCTAAAACGAATCCTTTTGTTGAATTCATATCGTCCTGAGTTTAAACAAGAGGAAGGACCCTTCAGCTGATGCCCTGTATCAGGGCAACCTTACCAAGCTATAAAAATTCAGACTCTGCTGTTCTGAGTGGGGAAATCAGGAAAGCCCCAGGCCCAACCCTCTTAATAGAATTCTGTCCAAGCGAGGCTGGGTTCATGGGTCATGTGTGACCCTATGAGAAGATGGAAGGCATCCACCTCAGCTCTGCTGCCACCTCTGTTCCTGAGGCGGGCAGAGTCCGAAGAGAAGGTAGGTTGGGGAGTGGAGGCAGCTCAGGGGGAAGAGAGGAGGAGTCCAAGACAACCCAAGCTGTTCTCTGAGGCTGGGGAGGGGAGGTCGCTCCGGTTTGCTGAGCTAGCTCTCTGCACAGGCAGGGGGAGTGACCATCACGCTGGGGCTTCCTGCACCTGGGGAAAGCCGAACCACCTATAGCGCCCACCAGCCTCGCCTGCCAAGATCTGACTGACCCCTTCAGGGCATGACCACCCAGGGGCCTTATCAAGGAGAGAAGCACATGTCAAACTACTAAGCAAAAGCTCACTTTGCAGAGGGTCTTCGTTAGGATAAAATTTGGCTGTTGTGACTGAGATCTAAAGCTTCTCAAATTGTATTCCCATTCTGGCACACAGGGAAAATGACAACAATTATATAGCTCCACTGGCCCAGGGGTGGCTCTAGGCTATCAGTAGCTTCACACACCTGTAACCCACACACCAGGGAAGCCCAACATTGCTGGGGAAGCTCTGACCTTATTAATACAGATGTTTACTTCCCTGTCAGATACAAGAGTGAGTTATTATGGTGATTTTGCTCTATGAAGCCATCAAGGGCCCACACCCTGTCTATGTTGTTGCTCCTCCATCCTTAGCATGTCGCCCTCGTCTGAAAGATCCAGGATGGCACACCCCACACCCACCTTCCATACAGAGAGAGGGCGAAGGGGAAGCAAAGGCCCACCCATCCTCTTAAGAGCATGTGTTATCTGTGGCTGCATAACCAATTACCCCAGAACTTAGTTACTTCAAGCAATATACATTTATTATCTCAGTTTCAGCAAGTCAGGAGTTCAGAGGTTGCAGTCAAGATGTCATCCAGGGCTGTGATCATCAGAATGCCAGCTAGACTGAGGCTTGAGGATTCGCTTCCAAAATGTCTCCATCGTGTGGCTGTTGGCAAGAAGCCTCAGGTCCCCGCCACGTGGGCCACTCCATAGGGGCTTCTTGCACAGGCTCCGGACGCGCAGGTTCAGCGGCCATGGCTCACGGGCCCAGCCGCTCCGCGGCATGTGGCATCTTCCCGGACCGGGGCACGAACCCGCGTCCCCTGCATCGGCAGGCGGACTCTCAGCCACTGCGCCACCCGGGAAGCCCCACAGAGGCTTCTTGATTGTCCTCATGACATGGCAATTGGCTTCCCCATCGTGCTTATTATAAGAGAAAGCAAGGAGGAAGCCAGCTGCTTCCTTGCCCTAACCTTGCACATCACACACAATGACTTCTGCCATACTCTATCCGTTAGAAGCAAGTCACTAATTCGAAAAGGTACCTGCACCCCAATGTTCATAGCAGCATTATTTACAATTGCCAAGGAAGCAATTGGAAGCAACCAATTGTCTTTGGAAGCAACCCAAGTGTCCATCAACAGATGAGTGGGTAAAGAAGCTATGGCGTATATATACAATGGAATACCACTCAGCCATAAAAAAGAACAAAATATTGCCATTTGCATGCAGCAACATGGATGGACTTGGAGGGCATGACGCTAATGTGGTATAAGTCAGATACAGGAAGACATAAATATTGTATGACATCACTTATATGTGGAATCTAAAAAAATACAACAAACTAGCGAGTATAACAAAAAAGAAGCAGACTTACAGGTGTAGAGAATAAACTAGTGGTTACCAGTGGGGAGAGGGATGGGGGAGGGGCAATATGGGGTGGGAGAAAATAGGGTTATTATGGGATTATATGAAATCGTGTGTGTGAAACTTTTGAAAATTGTAAAGCACTATAGAATTTAAAGAATCTCTCATTCAATCAAAAAAATTCAGAAAAAAAAAAAGCAAGTCACTAAGCCCAGCGTAAACCTAAGCAGAGGGGAATTAGGCCTCACCTTAATGAAAGGAGTGTCAAAGAATTTATGAACATGTGTAAAACCACCACAGGACACATCCAAAAAATTGTACATATTCCTCTTCTGCTCACCCCCCGTTGGCTAGAACTCAGTCACATGACCAAACACAGTCCAAGGGGAGCTGGGATGTATTGTCTTTGTGGTAGTGGCTGGACACCCAGTGGGTGGCCTGTTACAGTGGGAGAGAAATGAAGCGTGAGTAAAGTTTCTGCCTCCAAAGAAGCAAAAATGCAGATATGCCAGGTGGAAAAAGGACCCTGTGGAATATAATTTACATTCTAGGCAAGAGAAACCATGTTTCTCATCATTGGCATCCTTGAAAACGCTCATGACATATGGACGAGTGAAAAACCCAGGTGGAATAACAGCATGATGCCATTTAAGACAACTGATATACGCAGATCTCAATGGGTGCGGAGGCTGAGAGGTGATTGGAAGGATGATTGCCAGCACAGTAATTGTGGTTATCTCCAGGTGGCTGAATTACTGGCAGTTTTTTCATACATTTCTGTCATTTTTCTATATCATTTACTATTTTTCCCCAACATAGAAAAAGACATGAACAATATTTCTTCCTATCCTTTCTAATCAACCCACCTCCCCAAGCTGGTCTAAACAGAATGTCGGTGAGAAATTCCTGGGTGTCCTGCCGCGAGTCTTGCTGGAGAATCTGTCAGTTCAGAGGCAAGCCAAGCACAGGGCAGCAGGAAGGGCAGGGCCAGGGGTCTGGTTAGACAGTGAGGATGTGCCAGTGGACATAGTACCAGGGCACGAAATTGCAGCTGAGACCATGAGATCAGTGGTGGGGGGAATGCCATGAATACAAAAGTCAGAACAGAGAGTCAGACCAAAAGTGGCGGCAGCCGAGGTGTGGTGCCTGAGGGGATGTGCCAGGGTCTGGGCAAAGTCACAGTCTAAGCATCCAGGCTGAAGACAGTGTTCCCAGTCCCAATGAGCCCTAGGGAACAAGAGGAAAAGAGATTTCAGAAACTGATGCTTGGTATTAGTGATGGGAGCCAATGCAGGTTGAAAAGACCCCTGGAACCTCAGCCAGGGCACTTCTGGGGAGACGCAGCCAACTGGCAGCCCCGATGCAACCAGGAGGCTGCCGGAGAGCATGCTACTGCCCCAGCAAGAGAGGCCTCTGCGGGACTGGTGCTGACTGCACTGCCTCCTGCCTGGGCAAGGATGGGTGAATGGGTTTCATCTTGCCTGCCAGCTCTGATCTATGACTAGTAGCTCCCTGGACTCCTGGGTTGAGAAAGGTTCTAAGGCTAAGTCTGGGCTTAGGAGGAACCACTGAAGTGATTGATTGGTGATGTCTGCCGAGGCCCAGAGGAGAGTGTAGGCCAAGTGCCGTGATTCCAACAGCTTATCCTTCTCCGCTGGGGATTCAGCACCACCCGCTCTTCCCCCACTTGCCTGTCTCCCATAGTAGGGAAAAATTATCCGTAATCCCCCACTTTTCACTTTGGCTGATTCACTGCTAGAGTTTCTATATACAGAGAGTCTTTTTATGTAGCTGTCATCAAAAAGTACATCCTAATTGTAAATGTTTTTTCCACTTGGCGATACAACACAAGGATTTTCCTATGATTCTTTTTTAACATCTTTTCCTTTTTTAACTAACACAAGTACATTGTAGAAGAGACAAAGAACCAACAAGAAAAACACTTTAAAACATCTTTAATTCCAAAATGCACAGGGGACCCCAGAGCATGTCAGGAAGTGGCAAACCAGGAAGATGTTCACTCTAGACCAATCGCTCCAGAACCTCCATAAGTATCAGAATTGTATGGGATTTTCTTTTAAGAAATGAGCATTCCCTCTACAAACTCATTAGAAAAGGTAAACCTCTCCCCCCAACAACAAAAACAAAAAAGGCGAGCAAAGACTATAAAAGAGACAATTCATAGAAATAAAAATTCATGAGGTCAATAAATACGAAGCATGTTCTTCTCTAATCAGTCAGGAAAATGAAAAGTAAAATAATGAGATGCCTTCCCCCTCCTCCAGCACGCTGACATTGCACATTCAAGAGCGAGAGCATCCAGCACAAGCAGGGCAATGGGCGTGAATTGTTACAGCCTCTTGGGAAAGTAATCTAGAGTTGATTATGAAAATTAAAAATAAATCTACATGTACATTTTTTTTTTTTTTTTTTTTTTTTGCCATACGCGGGCCTCTCACCATTGTGGCCTCTCCCGTTGCGGAGCACAGGCTCCGGACGCGCAGGCTCAGCGGCCATGGCTCACGGGCCCAGCCGCTCCGCGGCATGTGGGATCTTCCCGGACCGGGGCACGAACCCGCATCCCCTGCATCGGCAGGCGGACTCTCAACCACTGTGCCACCAGGGAAGCCCTATATGTACATTTTTTAGAACAACCTCACTTCCAGGATCTCCTCTACAGAAGTAAAAAACCCAGAACATGAAGATACACGTACTAGGACATCTACTGAAACACCCACCTATTTGTTCAACAAACATTTGTTGATTAACGACCACGTACCAGGCACTAGCAATACAATGAATAAAACAAACACACCTCCTCGATCCCATCAGGTTTATCTTGCAGAGGGAGGAATCAATTTAAAAACCAGATACATTGAAAAGACATAGCATGGAGGCAAATACAACGGGGAAGAAAGACGGAGAGAATGCTAGGGGAAGTGGAATACGTGGGGTCGGGGGAAGAGGGTTGCACTCTGAAACAGAGTGATCACGAAAGGCCTCACTGAGAAGGTGGCATCTGATCAAAGAACTGAAGAAGGGGAGGGAACAAGTCATGGGGATATTCAGGAGTGGAGCATTCCAGGTGGGGGAACAGCCGATGCAAAGGCCAAGAGGCAGACTGCGTCTGGTGTGTCCAAGAACCAGATAGAGGTACAGGTGGTACAGGCCTTGGAGGCCACTGCAAGGACTTGGTTTTTCATGCAGCCTCAGGGCTTGCAGCCCTGAGGGAGGGAGGAGGGGGAGATTGTGGGAACTGAGGACGGGGCCGCAGGGCATCCCAACAAGCAAAGGAAGCTGAGGACAAGCCACCAGAGAGGTAGGAAGGAACCCAGGGAGACTGGACTCCACTTCAGGGAGGGCGGATGGGCTGCGTCAAATGTGCGGGCTGACAGGTCAAGTCTGATGAGGTCTAAGGACCAACATCCTGGAGGAGACGGGCTGGTCCAGCCCTGACGGAGGACTTCAGTCACTGAGGGTGGGCACTTGTACAAGCCCCTCAGGAAGGGAAGTGGAAAGAACAGCCAGAGCAGAGGGGATCAGGAGGCAGCTGCTGAGCAGCCTGATGAGGGGCTGCAGGGGCAGCTGGCCGGCTCCAGAGAACAATGGAGTGCCCTGTGTCCTTGAGCTCCGAGAAGGGCGCCTCTCACCCAGGGCCGGGAGGAAAGCGGATCCCCGCGTTAATTAAGTCCCATCAACAGTAAGTCGGTGCTTGCCAAGCTGCCGGGCGGGGCCTGATCCAGGTCCTGCCTCTAAGGAAGACTCCAGGCAGCCAGGACAGGCACCGGCTCCTCGGAAAAGTGCTCAGGCCTGGAGGAGGAAATGAGTCCCTGACCGAGAGCCCGGCCAGAGGAAGGCCACAGCCCTGGGAGGAGCCCGGGTGCCTGGGGAGAGGCCAGGGCAGCAGAGGCCAGTCCCGAGTGAGAAAAGCAGATGGAATGAAATGCCTCTTCCTTCCTGCTGTGGGTGATGCCTGGTGGGGCAGGGCAGGCTGAAAATGGTGAATTTAAAATAGAAATGAAACAGGTTTTTAACTCAGTCTGGTGCTGAGTGATGTTTTCTGGAGAGAGAGAAAACCATATAGCTGGAAGAGGCTTTAGTCGTCATGTCCTCAAACCACATATTTTACAAATGGAGAAACTGAGGCTCAGAGAGGGGAGGCATTTGCCCTGAGTCACACAGCCAGTGAGCAGCAGGGCTGAGAACCACCGGCATCAGGGCCCCTGGCACCTGTGACAAACTGCAGGCCAGGGGGTGCCTGGGAAATGTGGCTGCCACCTGAATCCATGTACTGAGGAAAGGAGGCTGGGGAGGGGAAAGCAGGAGACATCAGAAGCCAATGGACAGAGGAGGGAACAGAGCAGAGGCCTGGCTCCCAGCAGGAGGGGGCTCTGTGGACGGGGAAGACCCCGGGAATAGCCTGGCCCAGGTGGGAGAGGGGGCTAGAGGTCTGTGAGAAGGTGGGTCTCAGTGGGCTCAGGACCTAGAGGCCCTGGGAGGGACGCACACCCTGCACTTGGGCCTGTGGGCAAGTCAATTTCACTTCAATCCTCTGAATACCTTCGGGCTGGAGAAGCTCAGGTACTCCCGGGGTTCCACTCCCTGTGTGTTCCGTCTGGCTCCCGCTCCTTATTTATTTCATGCTGAGGACACTCATCCTGTTTAATACTTTCTTCCTTGCCCGAATCTCTGTTGGGCTCTGCAGGACAACCTGGGCTGAAGAGGGACGGGCAGGACCCTCTGGGCTCACCCTGCAGCCCCTCACCAGGGCAAAGAAACCCCAGGAGCTCTCCCAGCCCAGGCCAGCAGTGCTGTACATCGAGGCCACAGGGCCTAGGACTGTCCTGCAATGTGTAGACAGATAGACCTACTCTCTGTCCTCCAGGGACCCACAACCAAGCCAGAAAGATAGATGGAGAGGCAAGCAACAGTGCCAGAAGGGGAAAAGTGGGTGTCCTGAGAGGCCCGAGGCATGTGGAGTTTGGACAAAGGTTAAAGGACCTTTCGTTGAGGCAGCAGGTCAGGAGCCTGGGGGTCTGGGGAGGTGACCTGTACCCAGATTAGAAGGATGACCACTCGTTTATTTGTAATTTCTCTAAAGATGCTCTGTTGGTTTTTGTTTAACAACTCTGGAAGGTATCTCCTCCTTCAAATAATTCTCTGGTTCAAAAGGTAATCCCTCAGGAGAAATCCAGCTGTTCTAGCAAGATGGAGGAAGAACCTCAGGCTCCGGGTGGTGGGAGAGCCCATGTGGGGAGCTGTAATCTGAGCCTTGAACTCAGGAATGCAGGCAGGACAAGGCAGTGTGGAACCCAGGATGAAAATCAGCTGCGAGGGACCTTGGAGGTCACAGAGCCACAGTCCACTTGTCTACTCAAGACAGGTCACACGGGGGAGTTGAAGTTCTGGCCAAGCTGGACCCCAGGCCCCCAGGTTCCCAGAGGACCGCGTTCTCCCCCAGTCACAAGGGGCTTGGCTCTGGGTGTTTCCTCCCTTGCGTTTCCCAGATCCCTGAGCTTGGGAGAAGAACGCACAGCAGAAGGCCCTCTGGAGGGGGGTGAGCCCGGAGGGTACGCACTTTGCCCCCGCAGGTCTGCCCGTGGGAAGTGCTGACGGGAAGGGCAGGGAGGGGCAGTGGTTCAGAATAGTCTGTCCAGCTCCCTGAGGAGCAGGACAGGGTGCACCTGTGAGGCTGCCAAAAGCGGGCTGGGGCCTCCCTCAGGCTTGGCTCTGGTCCAGTGCTGTCATCAAAGCCAAGGGAGGCCGCCCTGACAGATGTCACCAGCACGGAGCTGTCAGTCATCCGAGCAGGTCTCAGCACAGCCACCATCCTGTGAGGGTTGGAGGACAGGGCTCTTCCTGGCTTTCCCCCCCGTGCTGATCACTGATCAGCCCTCCCGGGTCCTTCCAAGACAGCTTCACCTCTTGGGGCTTTAGCCTCTGCCTTCAGTTTCGAG
Source organism: Physeter macrocephalus (assembly GCF_002837175.3). Classification (NCBI taxonomy): domain Eukaryota; kingdom Metazoa; phylum Chordata; class Mammalia; order Artiodactyla; family Physeteridae; genus Physeter; species Physeter macrocephalus. The sequence continues at coordinate 10,566,190 of NC_041225.1, read as the reverse complement.
ACTGAGCCGATCAGAGCGCCTCTGGCAGTGCCTGGGGCCGCCATGTGGGTGAGGAAATCCTGGCCTATCCAAAATCCCCATTAACCAGCAGTTGCCAGACTGTGTTCCATGGACCTCCCCACATGGTGTCCAGCGAGAGACTGGGGCATGAAATAAAGAATAAATGCCCTGCATCAACAGATGAATGGGTAAACCAAATGTAGCACACACATACAACGGAACATTATTCAGCCATAAAAAAAGAACGAAGTTCTGATACACGCTTCAGCATGGATAGACCTTGAAAATCTTATGCTCAGTGAAATAAGCCAGACACAGAAGGACAAATCTCGTATGATTCCACTTATATGAGGTACTAAGAATAGGCAAATTCATAGAGACGGAAAGTGGAATTGAGTTTACCAGGGGTGTAGTGGGAGAGAAGGGAAAAGGGGAGTTATTGTTGAAAGGGTACAGAGTTTTTGTTGGGGATGACGAAACAGTTTGGGGTATAGATAGTGGTGATGTTTACACAACATTGTGGCTATATTTAATGCCACAGAATTGTGTACTTAAAATGATTTAAATGATAAATATTATGTTATACATTTTACCACGATAAAAAAATTTTTTTAAAGAGTAAGTGCTCAAACAACTTTGGGAGACACTGTGTCCTCAAATTTAAATGGAGGGGCAGTACAGGGGTAGGGGATTAAATTTTTTTTTAATAAAAAATTTTTTTAATTAAAAAATTTTTTAAATAAGTAATTTTTAATTAAATATATACATATTTTAAGGGCTGTTATGGGATTATATGAAATCATGTGTGTAAAACTTTTGAAAATTGTAAAGCACTATAGAATTTAAAGAATCTTTCACTCAATAAAAAATAAATTAAAAAAAATTTAAATGGGTTATCCTTGTGCAGGACTTTTCAGAGCCTTTATGAAGGGGAAATATTAGCTATGGTTCCCAGTGGAGAGGATCACTGAACACTTTGTTCTTAGAAAGCCTATTCATCTCTTTTTTTTAATTTATTTTTGGCTGCGTTGGGTCTTCGTTGCTGTGCGCGGGCTTTCTCTAGTTGCGGCGAGCGGGGGCTACTCTTTGTTCCAGTGCGCGGGCTTCTCATCGTGGTGGCTTCTCTTGTTGCGGAGCGCGGGCTCTAGGCGCATGGGCTTCAGTAGTTGCAGCACGTGGGCTCAGTAGTTGTTGCGCACGGGCTTAGTTGCTCCGCGGCATGTGGGATCTTCCCGGACCAGGGATGGAACCCATGTCCGCTGCATTGGTGGATGGATTCTTAATCCCTGCCCCACCAGGGAAGTCCCTCTATTAATCTTAGAGCTGCCCCCGAAGTTACCACATTTGACTCCCTAGGCTGCCTCTCACACCTGAAGGAGGCACTAAAATCTTTGTCAAACCCTTTGTCCTGATTTTTATTTAGAAAATAAAGCATAGCATAGCTATCCCAAAGCGTACCCGAAGCTTGATTTTTTTGTTCTATTTTCTTCTCCAAAAATAGAAATTTATTTCCTGGGACTTGGAAGGGTTTTGAGTTCTTTATTAAAAAAAAAAAAATGTGTGAGTTGCATGCATATGTGTGCCTGCAAGAGGAAAATTCTCTAGAAACTTCTGGTTGTGGGGATGGAAATGAAATCCCGGAGGAGGAACGCATGTTGTCTGTGGGCCAGATGGCTTTGAATGTGGTTTGGGGTATGGGCTTGGCACGAGGCTAAGTTCAGGGCCCTGCTTGCCTCTTGGGGGAGGGGGCAGGCTCTGTCCTGTCCCCTCCTCCCCATGGTACTACCAGTCAGCTGCCCTTGGTTATAGGAGAGCCTGGGGAAAGGAATGTGCATCTCTCCAGGTCACGCATCTCTCCTCCCAGAGGCAAGACCCTGGATGCCTGCTCAGCTGAGTGTGGGTGAGAGGCCCGGCCAGCTGTCATACTTGCTTGTGACCTTTCCACTGGGCATAGTATTTTATAGTCTCCTGTTTTCAGGCTGGGATTTGGTGGTGACCTGGGGTTGGGTAGGGAGATGTTAAATTGAAGAAAAAAGACTGGATTCAAGCCCCAGCTGTGGGACAACTTCGGTGAGTCACAGCCCAGAAATGTACTGTCAGAGAGTGAAGCCAGAGGGGAAAATATTTATAACTGCCGGAAACATGATGAACCTGTCAAAAATACATGAAATCAGCTAAATAAATTGGGAAGAAAAAGGCAAGGTCTTATTTGGTTTTCTGTGAGTGTAAACATTTTAAAAAATCATCAGGAAGGAGAAAAATAATTCCTCTATGCACAACTGCCTTGTGTGAGTGATGTGTTGGGGAAATCAGGGGAAAGTGGCTGTGTTCCCTTGAACTAAAGCAGAGTAAAGAGAAGGGATCAGCCATAGGAGGCGACTGAGAGAGAGATAATTAGATCAAAGCAAATCCCATGGGGATGTAAGCCCCTCAAGAATCCTCAGAGATCTAGGGCAATGCTGGCTTCTCAGTGAAGATGGCTTCTCAATGCTGGCTTCTCAATGAAGATGGGGCGGCGAAGCGATGTTCTGATTAATATATATGAACAGGAAAGACGAGTCCTTAGGATAGGACGACATGTACCCAGGCCATTGTTGTTGGGTTAAGCAGGGCCTCTCTGCCTGTCCAGGTTCTGGGATTGAGAAACCTAGATTTCCTCTAGGGAACCAGGGGCCTGGGTGGATGCAATACAGAGGAAAGTTAGATTAAACAGGAACTGTTGGGGCTTCCCTGGTGGCGCAGTGGTTGATAGTCCGTCTGCCGATGCAGGGGACATGGGTTCGTGCCCCGGTCCGGGAAGATACCACATGCCGCGGAGCGGCTGGGCCCGTGAGCCATGGCCGCTGAGCCTGCGCGTCTGGAGCCTGTGCTCCGCAACGGGAGAGGCCACAACAATGAGAGGCCCGGGTACCGCAAAAACAACAACAACAAAAACAAAAAACAAAAACAAAAAAACAGGAACTGTTTCCATTGCAGTAAACATGAGGGTCCAGAAAGAATCATGTTTTGTGGGCAGCCAGAGGAAAGGGAACTGAGACATGATTAAGAAAGAGGGGCTGTTAACACCTGAGGATAGGATTCAGCCAGCATCCTTAGATGCCCAAACTGGGGGTCACTGAGTCTGGGGAGGCACTGGAGTCACTGGAGGAGGGGAAGTGACCATCCGTGACAAGTCCTATAGGTAGCTAAGGAGACTGGACTTGGCCTGGAGGCGATGGGGCCCAGGGCAGGAACTTCAGGAACCCCCTCCATCAGCAGGAGGAAGGGGCAGCAGGGAACAGATCAGAAAGCGGGAGGCCAGCCAGGAGGTGGCCGCATGGCCCTATGGGCATAAGGAAGGCGACCTCCTAACATATCCTCAGTCATATCATCCTGATGGTGCCCCAGGAGGCTGGTCTGAGGGTGTCCCCACCTACCACTTACTCCAGGATGGCCCTGAGACCAAGATGGCCAAGAGAGCACATCTCGTCAATGGATTAATAGTGACTGCCTGCAGCACTGTCCTGAACTCAGGCAGCTTCAGGGACCAGGGAGAAAAAGAGCCACCATTGATTAGAGATGTCTGGGGAGGGGCATGAGGGCAGCGTTCATTCATTCATCCACACACCTTCAATAAATGTTTATTCAGCACCTACTGCATGCCAGGTGCAGGTGCTATGAAACTCTCCTCTTTGCAGGAGCACAGTTCTCAAAGGCTCAGCCACAGAAAGAGCAAAAAGCCCCAAGCCTGGGCTCCACTCTGCTCTGGACCTTCTCCCTTTGAGCCTCTTTGAAGCCTTGGCAAAGGCCTGTGTCCGAGTCTCTCAGGGTCTTGAATAAATTAGCTGCTTGGTAGTTATTTGCGGAAGGAAGAAAATACATGCGTGACTTACCATATTTTTCATTTTTATCCATTCATTCAACAAAGAAACCAATATATACATTTTGCAAGGCCTTTTCAAGGATTTGGAGATGTATTTGACCTAATCTTTGCCCTCTAGGAATTCATAGCGCCATCTGGAGATTAGACACATGCCCGCATAGCCGTAAAACAAAGTCGTTATTTATAAATCCAAGTTCCTTGGAGTGCCTGGCTTCAGGGAGGCAGACATAGCTTGTCTGGGGTCCAGGGGACCAGAGGGGACCCGTGGGAAGGTGAGGACCCTGGGGCAAAGGGCGAAGCCAGCCGCCCCCTCCTCTCCACCCCTCGCCTAGGCAGGGTCTCCTCCATGCCTCCCTGTCCTCCTGGAGCCTGGAAACAGAAAGCAGCTGTGCAGGTGGCAGAGAGACAGAGGGAGAATGGCAACACAAATCCGCTGAAGGAAACACTTGGAGATGTCTGAGTCTTGCTTTGAGAAGGCCAGGCTATTTGTCAGCCGGGCTGCTGGCAACAGTCCCTTTTAGCCCAGGAAGCAGCGTGGAAAGTGGGAGGCAAGTGCAACCCCTGCTCCAGCCCCCTAGCAGGCCTGCCCTGGCTGCCTTACGGTACGGTACGGCTAAGCCTAGTTAGCGGTACCCAGGTCTCTGCCCTGTATCTCGGGCACAAAGGAGCCCTGTGTGCACCTCAGCTCCCTACACAGTCCCTGCTCACGGCTCTGCTACCCAGTTCCCAGCCCCTGAGACCTGCCGGCTCCTGCCTCTCACTGGCTTGGAAGGAAGGGGAGATGGGTGGCAGGGATCAAGAAAAGAAATAGGACAGCACAGGACAAGGTGAGGTGCAGGGGGGCGGGGGAAGGAGGAGGTCCAGGACAGTGCAGTGGGCCATGGGGCCGGGAGGAAGGAGGGTGTGGGGAGACAGAATCCACCGGGGCCCTGGCCACGCTGTGAGACCAAAAAGGGGCCCAGGGAAGCGTGGAAGGCCCTCCCCAGAATTTACACCTCTCTTCTGGCATTGTCCGAGGCCGGAACCAGGAAGCAGCGGGCAGCCCGTGTGCATGGAGTTTTTGAAGAGCCTTGGAAGGCTCAGCCTTGAGCTGGGGAGATCTACGACTCGCAGAGCAATTCTTTGTGGGTTTGTCCTTTGGAGAGCAGGAAGCAAGCATGCTGCAGGAACCAGGCATGCACCAGAGGTGCAGACACGTGTGTGCACATATGGCCTCCAACATGGACACCCTCCCTCTGTGGCTGGTGGCTGATGAGCCATCCTCGGCGTGTGGAGCCAGGACCCAGAGCAAACAACGGAACACAGAGGGTGTGTGCGCAAACAAATCTGCAGGGGCCCTGTGACCACACCCTCGGCTGGACCAGGACAGGCTTTGTCAAGGCCCCGTGAGGGTGGCTCCTCATAACTTTTATTTTGGTGAGGGCCTTCTTGCATGGTTGTTTACACAAACTGTTGAGAAGGCTGCCGATGAAATCTGAATCCATGTGAAATGGATTTCCCTTCCCTGGGAAGGTACACAGTGGGTATCTGGGTGTGCATATGCACACAAGAAGGAGTGTGTGTGTGTGTACATGTGTGTGCACAAGAACACAAGCTGCTGTATCGGGAGAGAAGCTGGAAAAGGAAAGAAAAGCATGGACTTTCAATCACTCATATACACACATACCTGTGCGCGTACATTCATGCCGTCGTCTGACGGTATCACAATTATTAGCTTGTCTATTTGTATACGCGCGCGCACACACACACACACCCACACACACACACATATCCCTGTACATTTTTGGCACAGCCTGTATCCCATATCAGTGATTCTAAATCACTTTTTTGTCAGAGATCTCAGCGCACTTCAACCAGTAGCTCTCAACCTTGCCTGCACATTGGAATCACTTGGGGAGCTTTTAAAAATCCCAAATGCCCAGACCACACTCCAGACCAATATAGCAGAATTTCTAGAGATGGAACTTTGGTATTAATACTTTATGTCAGTATTTTAAAATCTCCTCTCTTTCGAGGGCTGAATACTTCTCTGCATAGAAAGTCCTTCTTTTCCTCTGCTCAGAAAACTTCTATTCATCCTTCATGACCCAACTCACATAGCTCCTTTCTAGGAAAGCCCTTCATGATACCTCCCGAGGGAGAGTTACCTTTTTCTTTCCCGAAACTTCCAACAACACCTTAGTCATCCAACTGTATCACAGTTATTTGCTTGTCTATCTGTCCGTCCCACCTTCTGCTCAGAACTCTGAGCTCCGTGAAGACACTGCGTGGGGTCCATCTCTCTATTCCTGATACCCAGCTTAGAGTCTGCTATGCAGCTGGTGATCAATAGACGCTTCAGAATGGAAGGGAAGTACGTAATGAAGGTCATGAGCAGGAGAGGGGCGGGGAATAGAGACCATTATTGTTTCTGGGTAGAAAGGCCACGGGTCTGCTCCCTTGTCAGCAGGATGGGGGTATCTCCCCAAACCGTTAGGAACAGGGTCCTCTTATGTCAACAAGTCCGATGCAGCTTGGTCCACATTTCCTGCTTCCCTAGGAAATGCCACCAGTGTTACTCAGAGGCTCAGAGGGACACCAGAGTGAGTCTGTCATCTGTACCTAGAGGCCTGGGGTGACTGACCACCTGCCCCCCCGCCCCATTCCAAGCCCACTCTGCCTGGCCTGTTTCCAGGGCACTGTTGCTCTGAGGACCTCCATGAGCAGCCTGTGGCCCCTGCTTTTGCCCCAGATCCAGGACCAGCCCACATAGCTCAGTCCTTGGCCAGAGCCATGTCTGGGAAACACTGGTGCAAGAGGAGGTGCAGACACTGCAGCCCCAGCCCAGGAGCCCGGGAGTAGACAAGAGAGGGTGACACAGGGCGGAACCATGGGACAGGTGTGTATTCTGCAAGGGCACAGCCTCCTTCCCTCATCACCTCCCCTCTTCTTGGGCAGCCCTGCCCCTCCTACACAGCCCTCTGCCCTGACAGTCCTTTCCTTGTTCTTCTCTTATTAACCCTCCCCCATCCCCACCGAACCATTATTGCCCCATCTTAGGCCAAGCCCACTCAAAGACTTCGGGCAGCAGCTGGCCTACGGGTCTGGAGAGGCGCTAAGAGTACAGGCCGTGGAGTGAGGCCGTCCTGATGTGAGAACTGTTTCTGTCACTGCCCGGCCCTGTCTCCTCCCCGCCTCAGGTTCCTCATCTGTACAATGGGATTAAAAATTCAGTCCCCACCTTATAAACTCACAGTGTGGAGTAAATGAGGCACGAAGCCCAGAACGCTCCTCACATGTTCCTGACCTGGCCTCCTGGTCACTAGTCCAGGCCGAGGCCATGGCGAGGGCCCCACCCCCTTACACACACACACACACACACACACACACACACACACACACACACACCACACACACTGCTCGCTTCCTGGAGGGTTCTCACGTCCTGATGTGAGAACTGTTTCTGTCACTGCCCGGCCCTGTCTCCTCCCCGCCTCAGGTTCCTCATCTGTACAATGGGATTAAAAATTCAGTCCCCACCTTATAAACTCACAGTGTGGAGTAAATGAGGCACGAAGCCCAGAACGCTCCTCACATGTTCCTGACCTGGCCTCCTGGTCACTAGTCCAGGCCGAGGCCATGGCGAGGGCCCCACCCCCTTACACACACACACACACACACACACACACACACACACACCACACACACTGCTCGCTTCCTGAAGGGTTCTCAACCTCTCCCTCCCCCCACAACCCTCTCCAACTGACCGGCCAAAGTCCTGGTCACCCACAGAGTCCATCAACACAAGCAAGTGTTTTCTTTACATGTTGGGGCTTTTACTTCAATTTGAAGCAGATGGTTGAGCACAGATGTGAACAGCTTTGGCCTTGTGAGTGCCCGCCTCCCCACATACTGGCCCATTCCCCTGGTCCCTTCCTCCCCTCTGCCCCCCTGCACAACCATCACAGACCGCCGGCCCCCAGGCAGGGCGCCATCTTGTGTGCCCAGTCAGGAGGGCGGGCCCCTGGCAAGGAGTGACTGGCTGGACCGGCTGGGGGTCACCTTGGGGCAAGTGCCTGGGGTGAGGTATGGGGGGTCAGTATTGCCCCGCACCCTCCCATTCACTTCTCATGATGCTTAGCGCCCAAGAAGGAGCCTGGGCCCAGGGAACATGGGAAAATCAGGGTCAGAGGCCTGGGCAGCCAGCGGGAAGGAGAGGGGGGCCGGATCTCAGATCTCACTCCCCACAGGCGCCCCCCCAGCCTCCCTATCACAGCCCCTAGAAGGCTTATCTGCGTCCAGCCAGCTCGGGGCCCAGCTGTGGAAAGGGAGTTCCGGGTCAGAGGGTCAAGCGCTTCCAGCAGTCACCAAACGTCCATCCTTTCCACGAGTTCCTCACGGAACTGCTGACTCGTCTTTGGCGTGAGATGGGACCCGGGCAACAGGGGGAGCAAACATCACAGAGCAACCGTGTGGCTTTTCACTATGGGGTCTTCTCACCCCATTTTGTTCAGTGTCTCTGTCGAATCTTTGGCAATGAATTTCTGCAGCCAGACGGTGGGCCTCAGGCCCGGGCAAGGGGAAGGCTTTGCTCTCCCCGTCCCACCAGGCAGAGAGCAAAGTGCAAAGTCACTGTGGAGTGGTTGGGTGGGGCGGGGGGGAGGGCGAGAGGGGGGCAGGCAAGCTCCTGTCCTGAGAGGTGATGGTCTGAGCATCCGGTGGCAACTTAGAGAGGACGACAAGGCTGGACTTGGCGAGCTCACCTTCTCCTCAAGCTTGACTGGAAAGAGGGCCCACAGCAGCGTCCTTGGACGAGCCCATGGCCAGTCACTCCTGAAAGAAACAACCAATGGGAGGAGAGGGATAAATTAGGAGGTTGGGATTAACATATACGCACTAGTATATCTAAAATAGATAATCAACAAGGACCTACTGTAGAGCACCAGGAACTCTACTCAATACTCTGTCATAACCTGTATGGGAAAAGAATCTGAAAAAGAATAGATATCTGTATATATCTATATATAAAACTGAATCACTTTGCTGTATACCTGAAACTAACACAACATTGTAAATCAGATATACCCCAATATAAAAAAATAAACTAAAAAAATAAAGAAACAGCAGCTAAGACGCGGCACAGCCAAATAAATAAATAAATAAATGTTTTTTTTAATAAAATAAAATAAATAAGCTAAAAGGATATATTGTATAGCACAGGGATTATAAACAATATTTTATACTAACTTTTAAATGGAATATAATCTATAAAAATTTTGAATCCCTATATTATATAACTGAATCTAATATAATATTGTAAACCAACTATAGCTCAATAAACAAGCAAACAAACAAAAAGAAGGGCTTCCCTGGTGGTGCAGTGGTTACGGATCCGCCTGCCAACGCTAGAGGACATGGGTTCGTGCCCTGGTCCCGGAAGATCCCACATGCCGCGGAGCAACTAAGCCCGTGAGCCACAGCTACTGAAGCCCATGTGCCTAGAGCCCGTGCTCCGCAACAAGAGAAGCCACTGCAATGAGAATCCACAGCAAGAGAAGCCACCGCAACGAGTAGCCCACGCACCGCAATGAAGAGTAGCCCCTGCTCGCCACAACTAGAGAAAGCCCGTGCACAGCAACAAAGACCCAACGCAGCCAAAAATAAAAATTAAATAATTTTTTTAAGCCAAAAAACAAACAAACAAAAAACAACCAATGGTCAGAAATAGCCCCTACTGGCCCTGACTCCAGAAGGTCCACAGCAAGAGAAGCCACCACAACGAGAAGCCCACGCACCGCAATGAAGAGTAGCCCCTGCTCGCCACAACTAGAGAAAGCCCGTGCACAGCAACAAAGACCCAACGCAGCCAAAAATAAAAATTAAATAATTTTTTTAAGCCAAAAAACAAACAAACAAAAAACAACCAATGGTCAGAAATAGCCCCTACTGGCCCTGACTCCAGAAGGCCGACCTGTACCAGGTGCCGGCACCCATGGCACCTCCTCTTACTCGATCCTCGCAGCTGCCCAGGGAGGGACTCGTGAGGGACTCGTATGACCCAGGTAGGGACTGACTCTTGAAAGGTTCAGTAAGTGATGGAGCCAGCATCTGGACCCAGGACTGGCTGCTGCCAGAGCCCACATTGTCCCCTTACTCCCCACCCCTACCTTGCTGCATTTCAGAGCCACTGCTGATTTTGTTGGTTTGGGGGATGGGCGGGGCTGTAGAGGAAGCTCAGGGACCCCTGGTCCTGATACCACAGTCCCGCGGGTCACACCTCTGAGGGATATCAAAGTCAGCCCTGTCCCCCCACAGGAATGGCATCCTTACCTCCTTCTCCCTACACCAGGGGTCCCCAACGCCCAGGAACCCCCTGTTAGGAACCGGGCTGCACAGCAGGAGGTGAGCGGCAAGCGAGGGAAGCTTCATCTGCTGCTCCCCAGAGCTCCCCACCACTCCCCACCGCTCCCCACCTCTCCCCACCGCTCCCCGCCGCTCCCCGCCTCTCCCCAGCGCTCCCCGCCGCTCCCCGCAGCTCCCCATTGCTCCCCATTGCTCCCCGCCACT
>NC_041225.1:10482230-10555363 GCF_002837175.3 Physeter macrocephalus | reverse complement strand
CCCACCTCTCCCCACATCTCCCCAGCGCTCCCCACCTCTCCCCATCCCTCCCCACCGCTCCCCATCGCTCGCATTACCGCCTGAACCATCCCCTCCCCCATGGTCCGTGGAAAAACTGTCTTCCACGAAACCGGGCCCTGGTGCCAAAAAGGTTGGGGACCGCTGCCCTACACCCTTCAGACAAGACACTACACCAGCAGCCAAGAGGCTGACTCTAGGTGCAGCCCATCTCCCCGCCAGCTGGGCCTCAGTGTTCTCGTCTATAAAATGACAGTGTCTTCATCTATAAGAGGACAGTGTCCTCAGCTGTAGTAGAAATGAAGTCTGACCTGGGAATTCTAACAACACAGAAAACAGATGAACATGGTTCTAGTCTATTTGGATCAGGAGAGTACAGGGGACACAGAGAGAGGGGAGCCCAGAGTCTATAGTATTCCTTCCAACGTGGAGCCTGGGATGGCTGTGACAGCCCAGGTGCTACGGGGCAAATTGGAAAACCCCTAGGTTAGACCGTCTTTCAGTTCCTTGCCGTCCTGACCTTCGGAAACTTCGCTCTGGCAGCTGAACTTGGTGTTGCTCATGAGAAAACTGACCAGAGGGCGTGATTTGCTACAGGAAGGGACAGGAGACGTGAAAAGGTCCTGGGGCTGCCGGGGCTTCAGCTTTGGGGGAGGTCAGAGCTGGTGGGGAGGCTCTTCAGGGGCTCCCAGTCCACCCAGAACACTCAGGAGAATAACAGCCAACCGTTTACTGGGCACAGCACACCCCTAGTCGCGCAGTTCCAGATCCTTCTCTCCTGTTTCCTGCAACAACCCTGAACAAACAGCTAAGCACTTCTTTTTGAAGCAAAACATCTGTCAGGCACCTCTGACATGCCAGGGAGCTTCTCACGTCCCCAGCTCAGAGGTAAGTGCTACGATTTGGCAGCACCACCATTTGAATCCAGATCGGCAGTGTTTATTCTACCACAAAGAGCCTGCTCCTGCTGAAAGGGAGGCTCGGGGAGCCGGGCCGGAGCCAAACCACGAGGCTGGAGGGGCTGCTAACCACAGGCCCTAGTGAGCCTCAGGCCTGGGCGGCGCTGGGCAGGCAGCCAAGGTGCGAGGCCGGGGCACGGCTGGAAGTGGGGTCCAGGGAGGGCGAGGGAGCCCAGCCAGGAGGAGGGAGTGTCCTCCAGCTAACAGAGGCTAAGAAGGGGAAAAGGAAAAGTGAGAGGAGAGAGCATCTTGATGTGGTGAATCCAGGCTCACATTCTCCGAGCCCATGGTGCGTGGCTGGCCCCAGCAGGAATCTGCTTTTTGTTACCCAGTCTGAGGAGGAGGATTAAGAAGCGGAAAGGAAACCCGTGGGGATGGCACTGGGTCTGTGGTCCGCGGGGTGATTTACAGCCGCGTCATCCCGGCGCTGGCTGCCTGGGCGGGCCCTGCCGAGGACTGGCCCGGAGTTCCTCCCTTGTTCAGTCTGCCTGCGGTCAGGGAAGGCACGGAAGGCTGGGGCAGCTGAAGCCGTCCCGCTGGCTGCCCTGTAAAGGCGGCCGCCTGGCCGGGCCCAGCCCCAAGCCCTCAGTCGGCTCTCAGACTCCACTGAAGCCATGGCTGCCACCCAAGAGCAAGGGAGACAGTGGGTTTCTCTCGCCAAGGCCTGACCTTCAATTCTCAACCCCACCCTTTCCCTAACGTCTGCACGGGACCTGCGTACCCACCACCCACCTGGGTCCAGGAATCTCGGCACGTGCATCATCCGTCCAAGGAAGCCTTATGTCAACTGGAGCATGGTGGGAAGAACACTGGGAGGCCTTAGGTGCCACGACCTTTTTTGCAATTAACCAACTGTGTGACCTTGGGGAACTGACTCTCCCTCTCTGTGCTTTAATTCCTTCACCTGTACGGCGAGTACATGTACATGGATTAGCACTCCCCAAAGCGTGCTCTGCAGAATACTAGCCAGGTGAGGTACATCCCATGAGTTTGGGAAACATCACAGACCTTGGCCCTACTTTGGAAAGTCACTGTGTATGTGAACATATTAAAGTCTCTGAAAAGTCCTACAGTAAGGAAACTCGTGTGGCTTTACCTACCCAGTGTTTTCCCGACCCATTTGATTGTGTGACTGCAGCTGCATCGTGAGGAGTAGAAACTCACTCTACTCTTTCCATTATTTAAGGCCGCACAAGGGCATTTCAGAGGGGCCGGGGGAAAGTCTCGGGAAAGCTTGTGAAGCTCAGTAGGGGCCATCTACGGCCCTTCCCTCCAGGTGCCTGCCAACAACATCACTCAGCCACTTCCAGGCTCTGCTTCTTTCTTGCCTGTCTGCCCATTGGCCCGATCTCTCGGCATCCCGACGCCAAGCACCCAGTGAAGGCGGTCAGTTGGTCCAGCCTCAGTCAGATTTCTTCCCCTAGACCAATCTGGTGTGGCCGAGAGACAGGAGACAAACCTACCCATGCCATCGCTTCAGAAGAGGTGGGGTGTGTGTGTGTGTGTGTGTGCGCGCGCGTGTACGTAGGTGTAGGTGTGGACGTGGACGTGTGTGCACACACGTGCAAGCGTAACTGCAAATACAGGCGAGAGGGCTGGACATACTCCCCACTGTGACAACCACACCACAGACCCCCTTCTCATGTAACTCCTGGCAACATCCCGCTTGGGTCCATGTGAGAAGCACAGCTTGAAAGGGCCTCTTGCGTCCCCTCTGGCTCTGGCCTTTTGCGGGTGGTGTTCCCACTGCGGCCAAGGCTCTGATTATGGCTGGGTAAGGCTCTCACCGTCCTGAGGAGCCCCCTGCAGCATGACCCCTCCACACAAAAGATGCCCTTTAAACACGAATATAAACTTTAAAAATGACTAGACAAGATGCCTCCCAGGTCCCTTTCAGCAGGTCTGACGTGCTGAGTCCGATTGAAGTGATTTGGTCAGGGTGACAAAGTGTCTGGGTTTATCACCTTCAGAAATCATCTTTTTTTCTTTTTTGGCCACAGCATGGCCTTCAGGATCTTAGTTCCCCAACCAGGGATCAAACCGCACCCTCGGCAGTGAAAGTGCAGAGTCCTAACCACTGGACCGCCAGGGAATTCCCAGAAATCATCTTTTTATCTGCTCACTCATTTGTGGTCAGAATGTCAGCTCCACAATGGCAGGCACATGGTCGTTTTGTTCGCTGCTGTAGCCCCAGAGCCTAGAACAGTCTGGACACACAGTAGCATCTCAATAAATATTTGCTATTTATTGGATGTGCGAAGAAATATTTCCAGTTACCAGGCATTTTATTTACTGTAGCATTTAAGTACCACCAGATATGTTTCCTATTTCGAATGTAACACTGAGCATTTTTGTAACTGTGCCTATGCTTTAGGGGAACTTTCGGTAATTGTTGTGAACCCAGGAACAACGTTGTATCTTTCTGCTTTTGTTCACTTCCAGTTTTTAAATTTCTAATTATACCTCCTCTGCTTACTAAGTTTGTCCCTGGCTTTAAGTGGATTGGCTTCCTCTCCTCGTCACTTCTGTGTGCTGCAGGGTAATTTTATCACTTTGGGGGCATTTAAAAAAAAACGATTATTTCTGCCCATAAGTTATTTTACCTTTTAAGTTCATTTGCAGTCACTTCACCCATTTAACCATTTTTGACTGTTTTCAAATCAGACATCTTTCGGTATTTAAGCAATTTGTATACAGCCTTCTATGTGTAGAAAAAGACGTCAAATGGGATTGAAATCCTGAGTTTTTTGTTTTTTATGGTTTGTCCGAAAAGGAGCAGTCAGATTGCAATGTTACTTTAAAACTAAAATATGAAAGACAAGCAGGGAGGGCATGGGAGAAGTATTTTTCAAGACCCACACTATCGGGCATTATTTTACCTTTCACTTTTACGTACACCAATATATGGACTAGAAAGGATTTGGTTCTAAATGCTGTGACCACTAGGGTTCATCTTGGCCCCAAAGTCAGTGGGACTCTGGGGCCCTGGGCAGGCTGGCTGATCTCTCAAAGCCTCAGTTACTCATCTTTAAAATGAGCACAGGGGAGGGATAAACTGTGAGATCGGGATTGACATATACACCTATTATATATAAAATAGGTAACTAATAAGGACCTACTGTAGAGCACAGGACTCTACTCAATACTCTGTAATGACCTATATGGGAAAAGAATCTGGAAAAAAGTGGATATATGTATACGTATAACTGATTCACTCTTCTGTACACCTGAAACTAACACAACATTGCAAACCAACTCTACTCCAGTAAAAATTAAAAAAATAAAATTAAAAAAATAAAATGAGCACAGTAATAGTATCTACTTTCTAGCTCAGTTGCAAGGAACCAATGGGACAAGACAGTCACACTCCCAGCAGGGCCTGGTACACAGTGTAAGCACCAGCTCCCATTCCTGCAAAGAGCTGGGTCCTTGGTGTGATTCACTGGTGTTTGAAAACATAAAATGGCATCATAGGCTGAAAAGTCTCAAAAGAAGTCACCAGAAATAGTCATATGGAAACAACTGTCATCTTGACCAATCTGCTTTAGACAAATTCTTTTTTAAAAATAAGCACAGGGTTTCGCTGGTGGCGCAGTGGTTGAGAGTCCGCCTGTCGATGCAGGGGACGCGGGTTCGTGCCCCAGTCCGGGAAGATCCCACATGACGCGGAGCGGCTGGGCCCGTGAGCCATGGCCGCTGAGCCCGCGCGTCCAGAGCCTGTGCTCCGCAACGGGAGAGGCCACAACAGTGAGAGGCCCGCGTACCGCAAAAAAAAAAAAAATAAGCACAACTTTTAAATTACTTAAGTCCCATCCATGACGAATGAATAACCAAAGTGTGGTATATTCATACAATGGAATATTATTCAGCCATAAAAAGGAATGAAGTACTGACACATGATAGAACTTGGATGAACCTTGAAAACAGTATGCTAGGTGAAAGGAGCCAGACACAAAAGCCCACGTATTACATGATTCCATTCACATGAAATGTCCAGAACAGGGAAATCCATAGATTAGTGGTTGCCTAGGGCTGGGAGGGAGAAGGAGACTGCTAAAGCATATGGGGTTTCTTTGGGGGCTGAGGAAAATGCTCTAAAATTGGCTGTGGTGATGGCCACATTTTAGTGAAAAAACTAAAAAATCATTGAATTGTACACTTTAAATGGGTTAACTATAATCTCAATAAAAATGTTAAAGTTTTTGGGACCTCCCTGGTGGCGCAGTGCTTAAGAATCCGCCTGCCAATGCAGGGGACAGGCGTTCGAGCCCTGGGCCGGGAAGATCCCAGATGCGGCGGAGCAACTAAGCCCGTGTGCCACAACCACTGAGCCTGTGTGCCACAACTACTGAAGCCCGCGCACCTAGAGCCCGTGCTCCACAACAAGAGAAGCCACCGCAATGAGAAGCCCGCGCGCGCCGCCACGAAGAGTCGTCCCCGCTCGCCGCAACTAGAGAAAGCCTGCGTGCAGCAACGAAGACCCAACGCAGCCAAAAATAAATAAATGAATAAATTTATAATTTAAAAACTGTTAAAATTTTTCTAAACACATAAGTAGTATATGTTAATTATAGAAAAGTTAGAAAACACAGAAGGGTGAACAGAAGAAAATCATTTAAATCACCTCCATCTCCCCACCGAGAGAAAACATGATAGTGCGGGGTGATCGCTGTTCCCCATACTTTTCCTTTTTTTGTTTTTCCTAGTTGATATACAATGCTGTGTTCATTTCAAGTGTACAGCAAAGTGATTCCGTTATATATATATACATATATATGCACATATATATATATATTCTTTTTAGATTCTTTTCGATCATATGTTATTACAAGACATTGAATATAGTTCCCTGTGCTATACAGTAGGTCCTCGCTGTTTATCTCTTTTATATATAGTAGTGCGTATCTGTTAACTCCAAACTCCTAATTTATCCCTTCCCCCCCTTTTCCCCTTCGGTAACCATAAGTTTGTTTTCTCTGCCTTTGAGTCTGTTTTTGTTGTGTAAATAAATTCATTTGTATCATTTTTAGGATTCTACCGATAAGTGATATCATATGGTATTTGTCTTTCTCTGTCTGACTTGCTTCACTTAGTACGATCATCTCTAGGTCCATCCATCCACATACTTTTCCTTTGCGTAGGCAGACCTATGTTGGATTTCATGGGAGTGAAATCAGCTTGTGCAAACTGCACGGCAAGCTGGTGTTTGTGTTTTCTCCAACACTCCAGCCCATACATCTTTGCATCTGGCAGATCTGCTTCCACATCTCCGAGGGCCAGGCTCTGCCGAGGTTATTCTGGGCACAAGCATAGGCCTGGGCTTCTGGCCTCCAAACTTCCCAGGGAACTGGAAGCAGGTATGGACCAGCCCACCCCCAGCGCCTCCCGCCTCGCCTGGCCTGGGCGCCACGGGAGACAGGCAGGAAATTTATGAGCATTTGGAGCTGGCTGCTCTTTGCTGAGGGCGGGAACATGGTGTGAATCAAAGACCACACTGTGTCCAGGCTGGGAGGGCTCTCAAGGTGCCAGGATCTAAGAGTTGCAAAGTTATAGCCAGAGTCCCTTGTGAGCCAGGAGAATCCGCCCGGGGACCATGAACTGGGGGAAAAATTCATTTAGTCATCAAAGATTTATTGAGTTCCTCCTGTCAGCTCTGTGACAGACATCAGGGTTGGAGGCCCTGCCTTGCAGCAGCTTACAGTCTAACCCCAGGGCAAAGCAGAAACCACCAAAATGCTATCCTGGTAAATGCTGTCGAGTCACCCCTTCCCCTGCCCCGCGCCGTGTCCCTCCAGGCCACTCATCAGAGAAGTGAATACGATTGCCAGGGGCTCCCGGCTACAGGGTGCGCATAGCTTCCTGTGATGCTAGGAGGACGTCCTGCCCTGCCGGCCCAGGCCAGGAGCAACGGTGGGTCCAGCAGTCTAAACCGCTCGCTGACTGAGGCCAACATTTATGTTCAAACCTCAGGGTCAGTCAAGGACATACAGAGGAACTTTCCTAGCTGTAGGAAACAACCACTGAGTAACACTGGGGACCCCTCCTGTGCTAAGATGCTGGAGCTGGAGCTGGGACCCAGGCACCCGGGCCAGCACTAAGAGAGCACCGTCCAGTCCCGGGCGTCCCCTCTGTTCCAGTACAGCCTTGCTCGGAGTTACTTCCGCCCACGGGAACGGAGGCTCCAGGAGGGCAGGGTTCTGCTGGCTGTGTCCCTGCTGTGTCCCCAGTCCAGGACAATGGGGGCTCCAGTCCAGCTGCCTGCCCCGAGACCCACCTCACTGCAGTCTGGGGAAATGTGTTTCCCCTCTGGAGCCTCCAAGCACTTCATACCGACTCCTCCTATACCCCTCTGTGCTCGAGTTATGGTTGGTGCAACTGCCATCGCCCGCTTGCTCACCCCGCACAGCTCCACCACGAGCTCCTGAGAGAGGGGGCCAGGTCGTCCTCGGCTCCCTGTCCTCCCAGGCCTGGGGACAGAAGTCAGTGAATCGGCTGAGAGCGGCCTCGTCCGGAGCCCAACACACTCCTTTGCATGTGCGGTTGTACAGTCCTTGGGAGGCGTTGTCGCTGCTTCCATTTTGCAGATGGGGAAATGGAGGCCCTAGGTCACACGCTAGGATGCAGCAGAGCAAAGCAGACCCCTCAGCCCCTAGAGGATTCAGCTTCTTCACTGGCAATCGGGACTAGAAAGTCCTCAAGCCATCCCCCCAGCTGCCACCTCTCTTGGTTCTAAGAAGATCTCAGCCTTCATCCCCTGGGGCCTAAGGGAAGGTGGGAGGCCAGAGCTCAGAGGGGGAACCCGCGCCTGCAGGGGACAGGCGGGGAGACCCCAGGCGCCGCCGTGCCGACCCTTCTCGGGCTGCAGGCTGACAATCTCTGCTTCTCTCTCCGTGCTCCCGCCACCTCTCTCTGTGCCAGCTCTCTCTTGGCCTCCCCTCTGCTTCGCTCTCCATGTCTGTCAGCCGATCTGCCTTTCTTGGTCCCCACCTCACCCCGCCCACAGTACAGGGCACGGCAAGGGCCGAGCTGGCCTGGGTGAGGCCTGAGGCCCAGCTGCTGCAGCTTCCCATCTGCTCCCCATCCTGTGAGGTTGTCCAGCCAATTCCACTTCGCTGCACGCTGCCCTTCCAGACCCCAGAAGCTCAAGGAGCTCCTGCCCTGGCCCCATAGCCAGAGAAGGCACCCAGGCTGGAGGGCAGCAGACAGGTGGCCCAGCCAGGTGAGGAAGGCCCTGCTCCCTGGAAGCGTCCCTCGGGCCCCGACACATGACCCTCACACACGTCCCCCCCCCACCGCCAACACTACACATATACACACACCCCCAACCACAGTGTCGGGGGTCCCCGGAGCCCCCATCATGCTTCTGCATATCTCCGTGCCTCCCCTCTCCCCAATCCTTTATTTTTATTTAATTTACTTTGGCTGCATCGGGTCTTAGTCGTGGCACGCAGGATCTTCGCTGCAGCATGCAGGATCTTTAGTGCAGCGTGCGGGAACTTCACCTGCAGCGTGAGAACTCTTAGTTGTGGCACGTGGGATCTAGTTCCCTGACCAGGGATCGAACCTAGGCCCCCTGCATTGCGAGAGCGGAGCCTTAGCCACTGGACCAGCAGGGAAGTCCCTCCCCTCCCCTCCCCAATCCTTATAGCAAAGCGACAGCACGAGTGATGGGGCACCAACCAGACAAACCAATTCATGCTGAAGTGCTGGCCCACAATCCTTTGCAAAGCCCACAGCATGACTTCAGGAGACCCCCAGTAAGAGTCTAGCTGTGGATATTTCAGGATCAGTGGGGGCAATAATGGGGGGCTGGGAGAGGCCATGAGGCCCCTGGACAGCCCAAACAACCAAATGATTTCTGAAAAAACAGTGTGCAAACCCCTCCTCTGGCCCCGCCCATCGTCCCTAAGCCCCTCATAGCTAGATTCGGGAGCTACCGTGGGATTCAGGAAAGGGTAGGACATCTCTGATCAGGGCTCTTTACTCACCACCATCCTGACCGTCAGTGACACAACAAAAGTACTGGGAAGAGAAACGGATCTCTCACACACACACACACTTAAGTGCACGTACATACGCTCCCTGACGCACAAGCACCCTCACTGACGCGGTGCAGCGCAGGGGTTAAATGCGCCGGCTATGGCATCAGACAGCCTCTGTTTGAATCCTGACTTCCCCATTCCACCAGCCGTGTGACTCTGAGCAGTTACTTAACCTCTCTGTGCCTCGGTTTCTCCACCTATAAAATGGTAATAATAGTAGTCTACTGTCTGAGGTTGAAGAGAGGATTAAAGATCACAAAGGCTGCAAAGCCAAGCACTCAGGGTTAGGCAGCCATGTGTCAGTACACACACGTGTGTATGTATGTGTGTGTGTGGGGGGGTCTCCCCCCATTTGCATGTCAGCTCATCAAGGCAGGAACTGTGTCTCCCCATCAGGTGGCCAGGGCCCCACTGGGGACACGGCAGAGAGGAGCTGCCCAGGAGATAGTGTGGAAGACAGCTAGAAACACCTCACTTGCTTGGGCTTTCACGCTTCCATTCATTCGGCAAACATGTACTGAGTGTTCAGACCGTGCCGGGCTCCATTCGGAGCATGGGGGGCCCCCCCGCAGTGAGCAAACCAGACAAGGACCCCGACCCGCCCAGCGCTGCCCCCCGCAGGAGAACAAGTCCCTGAACAGGGGCGAGTTTCCCTAGAGAAAGGAAGCCGTGTGTTTTCTGTGCCCAAACAGCTTGGACAGGTCCCAGCTCCCAATAATTGATGCACTTCCCTGCATTCTCCGTCAGTCGCTACTGGATGTACTTCAGCTTCCTCTTGACAACTCAAGGTCAAGCCCGGGAACGTCAGTCTACAGAAGACTCCCCAGGTCCTTGAGGCTTCTGGGGCCCTTTACCCCGACGCTAAATGGCTCCAAGCCTCTTGGCTCTTCTGAGCCCCTGGTGTTGCTCTTTTTGTTCTCTGTTTCTTCCCACGCCATCAGGCCATTGGCTGTGATTCTGGGGGCTGTCACTGCACCTGCTCCAGGAGCTGGTCTCCTGGTTGTTTCTGCTCAGCTGCTCTGACCTGAGCCTTCAGGGAGTCAGGCTTGTAAGAACTGTGTGCAGAGCTAAGCAGAGTGGGCTCCGAAGAAGGTCCTGCAGGGCTCTCCTGTGAGCTTTCCTGCCTGGCCTTTGTGTCGTTTAGCCTGAGTTCCAAAGGGTGGGGCTTTTGTTTTGTTCTCCAAAGTGACCCAGCACCTAAAACAATGCCTGGCACATAGTAAACACTCAAAACTGTTTATTCTTAAATAAATGTACACCGTCCGTCCTTCAAGCTTAATTCATCTTTTTCTGCTTCTGTTGAATAAACGAAGCACCACGGCGTGTATACGTGGAGGGGGTGGGTGCCAAAGTGGATCCTGACCCCTGGGGGAGAGGGGAAGTTCTGAAACCCTTGAAGACCTCCAGGCACCTCCCCAGTGCCAGACACTCAGTCCACCATGTGGGAGACCCTCCATCTGATCCTGGCAGACAGTGCCTACAGATGCCCCAACAAACCGGCGCACATCACATACACACACACACACACACACACACACACACACACACACAAAAGCAGAAGGACAGACTCGGTGTCTGCTGCCTGGCAACAGAGTCAAGTCCACCCAGTCTAAGTCCCTGGGTGGGGAGGGGACACTCAAGGTCCCTCGTGTCCTCCAGGAGCCCCAGTGACTGCGTAGTGCATCCAGTTGACGTGGCCCTTTCATGGCCATCATTTCCTTGAACCCTCCTCACCCATGGACATTTCTATCCATGTCTCATGAGGAAAGCGAAGCTTGGAGAAGGCAAGTGCCCGAGCTGACAGAGCTCATGAGTGGCTGGGCTGAGACAGACCCACGTCACTGCTAGACCCCCTCACCTTGGGAGAACAGAGGGCAGGGATGGTCTAGATTCAGGAGCGCTTGTTTCACGGGGCTGGATGAGCCTAGGTCCTGCCCGGCCCCACCCAGCTGTGTGGCACTGAGTGACTTCACCCCCCTGGGTCCCAGCCTCCTCATCTAGCTCCCATGGCTAGTGACGTGGATCTCAGGAGGTCACTGCAAAACTCAAGAGGAGAAGAGGCATGAGAAGGCTCTGCAAACTGAAAAGCACTGTGCAGAGGGACCAGGTCACCAGTGGCCTGGCCTAGTCACCTAGGTTCTCTGAACCTCAGTGCTGTCAACTGAAAACAGGGCTACTGGCCCTCACTTTGCGGGGCTGCGGGGAGGAGTAGGCAAACTCGCAGAGATGGGGTCCTGACACTGTGGTTGAGGTTGTGACATTGGTCAGCCCCGTGGGGAAGAAAACCACTCTGTCAAAAATTAGGGTCAACTTTCCAGGGGTGAGCCACGTGGCTGTTTACCCTGCTGTCCTCCCAGATGAGAGGCCCCAATGTCCTCCTCAGTTTCAGGGAGAACACCCCTTCTTTCAGGGCGGGTAGGGGATGTCTGGACAGGACTGACTGAACTGGTGAGGAGAAACGCTCTTCCCGGCAAGGCCCTGCCCTGCCTTGGATGTAGCGTGTGGATGAAGCACTCAGTGCTGTGGCAGCCACTGTGCAGTCATGAGGTAAAGACCAAGAAAGAAGCCTGAAGCCTTAGCATCACCAGAGCCTTGGAGCCAGGGAAC
The DNA here is from genome assembly GCF_002837175.3 of Physeter macrocephalus. Taxonomy (NCBI): domain Eukaryota; kingdom Metazoa; phylum Chordata; class Mammalia; order Artiodactyla; family Physeteridae; genus Physeter; species Physeter macrocephalus. The sequence continues at coordinate 10,543,737 of NC_041225.1, read as the reverse complement.
AGTCTCCTCACTTCACCTCTCCTAACTGTAAGAAACAGGAGCCCTGTTAGTTTAAGCTGCTGCTAGAGGGGTTTCTGTGATCTGAAATGCAAAGCTTTCTACACTGATTCAAGGCAACAAGAGCCCAAACTCCCCAAACAGGAGCCTGGGGGAGCCCAGGGGCACTTCCCTGTCTGTGTCCTAAAGCCCCTAGTTCACTCTTCCCTAGAGTCTTTGCCTTCAGCTCAGGAATATTCAGCCCCAGCGTGTGTGGATTTTCGTGGAAGGAATGCTGTGCATTATTTGGCAGCTTCCTCTGTGCCAGGAGCTGGGACACAAAGATGAAAGGGCTGGGCTTCCCTGATGGCGCAGTGGTTGAGAGTCTGCCTGCCGATGCAGGGGACACGGGTTCGTGCCCCGGTCCGCGAAGATCCCACATGCCGCAGAGCGGCTGGGCCCGTGAGCCATGGCCGCTGAGCCTGCGCGTCCGGAGCCTGTGCTCCGCGACGGGAGAGGCCACAACAGTGAGAGGCCCGCGAACCGCAAACAACAACAACAACAACAACAACAAAAAGATGAAAGGGCTGACAGTCTAGCTAGAGAGGTGTACTAAACACACATTGTGTGACATAATGTAATGTAGTATAGAGTTTTAATATCACATAATTTATCAGGTAACATATCACCTAAAAATATAATATAATGACATAAAATGAGCTCTAAAATATCACATAATAGAGTATCACATAATATATCATTACTTCATACTGTACCATAGGATGCTCTCCTGAATTAGACTCTACACACCCCTATGGTAAGGGCAGGGAGGTGGCCATGCTATGGGGCCCTGAGGTGGAGGCTGGGGTAGGGGTCAGGGAGGGCTTCCAGGAGGAGCTAATAAGCCTTCCAGAATGAGAAGGACTTAGCCAGACAGACAGGGTAGAAGGGCATTCCAGGCAGAAGGGAAGGCATGAGCACAGAAGCCAAAAATAGCCCCTCTGGGCGAGGAGTTCCGCGTTGATGGGAGTGACCGGCTAGAGCCAGGTCACTTTGGGGGAGGGGCAGGTGCCCTGTAAGGGAGTCAGGCCTCTACCCTTGGCCTGTGGAGAGCCCCTGAGGGGTCCTGAGCAGGGGAGTGAGGCAGTCCGATCTGGCTTTCAGCAGAGCTGCTGGGAGGGGCTCAGGTGGGTATGAACTGAGCCAGGGAAGCAGCTGGGCGGCAGGGCCAGGCCCCAGGTGGCCGTGAAGTCTGGGCAGAGAGCTAAGCAACTTGAAGGCAGGAAAGGCTCCCTGCTTCGCCCTCTAGAAACATTTATACTAGGAGGTCAAGAAGGCAGGGATTTATACCTTCCCCTAGAACCAGCCTCCGGTCTGCAGGGGCAGGTAGAAAAAGGACGACCAGGGCCTGCTGGCGGCCCCTGTGCCAGGCGATCCACTGTGCCAGGGGCAGGGGCTCAAGGCTGGGCAGTGGGCAGGACAGGCCTGGTCACTCCAGTGGGAGGGCAGCCCCGCCCTCCCTCCTCCTCCCACTGGTCCTCTGGAAGCCCCAGGGCTGGAAAGCAAGTTCTGGTCCCTGGTCGGACCCCACATCATCACCAGGGGCCTGGGGCCAGCGGCCACCCCTCCTTCCCCGGGCCCTCCTCACCTTTGGCTCCACGGGGACCAACTTCTCAGGCAGGAGACACGGGAGGGAGGACAGAGTTCACAAAACAGTTTCACATCCTCTGCGCCACTGACCCCTGGATAGGTGGGCAGTCAGGCTGGCATCTCCCGGATACGACACTTGAGCAAGGCCACCCAGCTACGCAGCCCCCTGGGCAGAGACGAGACCAGCCTCAGAGTCCAGACGAGGTAGCTGCCCACCAAGGCCTTAGCAGGGAGGGGGGGATCTCGGCCCATGCCCAGCCCTGCCGACGGGGAGATTAATGGCCCTGACATTGTGATAAACTTATATCTATTTTGTCCTGCCAGAGCTGCCACCTCTCCGACCGAAACGGGGAAGAGAGGAGAAAGGAGTGAAGCACGGCGCCTGAGTAAAGCGCAGATGAAACGCCCTCCAAAGCCCGAGCCTCAGCTTGTGAGGACCGGCCACCCGTAGCGATGCAGACGACAGGCTTTTTCCACTGCTGGGGTGAGGGGCAGCCGAGCTTCTGGGTCTCACGGGACAGTGTTGGGGCAGGCAGTGAAAAGGGGGGGCCGGAACTGAGAGAGGAAAGGGGAAGCCCCCAGTCCCCTGCCCCGTGAACCCCCCCCATGAGGTCACGCCCATCTGACACCTGGCAGGTGTCCCTCTCCCCACCTGGCAGCCCTGGGCCTGACTCTCAGCTCCCCCTCAGGGGTCCAGGGGGTGTGAGGAAGGTGGCCAGGCCTTGCCCTCCCCTCCCCACCCCCGCCAATGCTGGCCTCCCAGCTGCCAGCCCTGCCCCAGCACACCCCAAGGGCCCCACTCAGGCCACCCGGTGACTGCTCCCAGGAGGTGCCCAGATTCCAGGCAGACATCTCCCAGAAGTTTCTGGAGGTGGCGGCGGTTCTTAAAAAAGGCTTCCTGTCATCCTGCAATCAGCTGAGGCGCCAAGCGCTGAGCGTTTCATTAATGTCACTGCTCTCCCAGAGCGTCTCCGTGTTGCCTTCTGATGAGCTGACGGCAGTCTCTGCACTCCCTCTGCCCCCGACCCTTCTTCCTCAGGTTGGCGACTTTCTGCTGCCCTGCCCACACCGTGCCCTCCCGGGCACCTTCTTTCTGCCCCGTCTCCTCCAGCCCGGGTTTTATGAAAACAGTCACTTCTAACCATCTCCCATTTTAAGAGCTTTGAGAAGAAAAAACAGTTCGGCAGCGTCCAGGATACCTAATTAGGTGGCCTTCAGGCACCTTAGAGGAGGAAGAAAAGTCACAACTGGTACAAGAAGGGGAAGGGAAGAAACACCATTAAAAGAAAACAAGGGGAAACCAAATAAAGAGCAGAGATAAAGAGTCGGGAGAAAACAGCGGCGCCTGAGAAACACGGATTCCAGCCGCCAACTTTTACGGCGTCCAGCCCTGTTATTCATAAGCGAGTTTCCTCTCTCACAAAGGACCTTTTGCACGGTTTTCCCTGCTGCCTCCAAACCAGCTGCTTGTGCTGTTGTATCCTGAGTGATGATGAGGCTCTGAAAGGGTTTTTTGGGAACAGATGGCCAGGGGAGAGCTGGGGAATGTGCCAGCAGAGCGCTGGGCGGGCTGCCAGGGCCTGCGGTGACTGAGTGCTTGGGCTTCCAGCTCGCGTGCTTTCCCTGCCCTCTGCCCTCCGTGGCGCCAGCAGGCCTTCCCAGCGAGCGCTCGGAACATCTGGAGTCTGGGGCTGCCAGGAGGGGGGGGGCCGCGGCGGCCGGGCGGGGGGACCCTCTGTTCCAGCGGAGCTCCCAGGGCCTCGCCACCAGGCCCGCCTTGTGGAACAGCTAATCAAAACCACAGCGCCCGAATGGGAACCAGGCGTGCTCCCAGCTGCAGCCAGAGGCCGCCAGGGCGACTTAACCCGGTGTCAGGCCTCGCTGGCGGCGGCACTGGGGGGCGGGGGGCTGCTGACACCCCCACCTCGACCGGCCAGGCCCACCCCTTGCCACCCCCAGCGGTCTGTGGGCTCCCCGCGGCTAAATGGAGCCTGCAAGCGCCGCAGTCCGGCCGCTTACATAAGAGCTGCTGCTCCTGACAAGGCCCAGCACCCGCGTTTGCTGGGGGTCCCCGCGTGCAGGCCACCCTGCTGGGCGGTATGTGAGTTTCAGGGCCCGGGCGCAGCGGAAGAGCTCGGAGTTTGGAACCAAAGAGACGCATGCTCAAAGCAGCTCCACCACTTCCTCGCCGCATGGCCTTGGGCAAGTGGCTGCCCTTCTCTTGGCCTCCGTTTCCCCTCCGTGCAACGGGGAAGTGGTGCTAACTTGTGGGGTTAGCCTAAAGGGTAGAGATAGAGTATGGGAGGTGCTCGGCACGCGGTGGGCACTCCCCACTCGGTCAGCGGGATCGTTGGTGAGAGTCGGTCTATTAGCATTATTACCACGTACAACCACACGTTATGCACGTTCTTTGGTACGAATCCGTGAACTTTGAAAGCCCAGGGATTTCCGGGCTGGCTAGGTGCTCGCCCCCCTTTAAGGATGCAGGGCCAGGGGGTTTGCCCTGAATGCTGGACAAACAGGAGTCCCCCATTCAGAACTATTTGCCCTTATCTGCCTTTTGTCTGGTCGTTCATCCATTCCAGGCACTGCCCTTTCCTGAGATGATCCTTCCTGGGATTCCATATGAAGTTGTTACCTTGTGGCTGTAAATTCATGAGATTTCCCTTCTGGCACTGGGAAAAGGCCAGCCCTTTCTCATACTGGATCTCCTTTAATCCTTCCAGCAAGGTGGCGAGGAAGGTTTATAAGCTCACACTTTACACACGAGAGAACGGGGGATCAGAGAAGTTAGGGAACACACCCAAGGTCACATGGGTAGGAAGTACCAGTGCCATGATTCAAACCCAGGTCTCCAGCGCCAAAGCCGACACTTCCCCTACTTCATGGTCTTGCCAAGGGTCTCCCCGTTGTATGTGCCTTAAAGTTAAATGACAGCACCAGAGAGAACTGAAAGGAACTGTAGGGTTCTCTCAACTCAACACCCACCTATAGCATCCTGGACCACCGAGCCTCTGAAGGGGTTTTCAACGGGGCACCCCGGCTCGAAGAGGTACCCTGGAGGTTAGAGCATCCGAGGGGACTTTTCACGTCTCTGACTTTCTGAGCATGAGAGGTGGGTTCTTTCTCATTGTCCGAGACCCCAACGTTTCATTCATACACAGCGCGGTGGGGAGAAGGGTGGGGTCTGTGAGTGCGTGTCAGGAGGGGAGAGGAGGAGGAGGAGGTGAAGACAGTGTGAAAGGAGAGGGGAAAGCAGCGGCCCAGTCTCTCCCCCACCTCGGGACCACCCGGGGAACAGCAGAGGGCCAAGTTCTGCGTTCCAAGGAAGCCAGCTCCAAGCTAACCTGGGGGGGCTCCCCAGCCCACGACCCCTCCATCCCAGTCCCTGCCAGCCGTGTTGGACTAACGGTGTCAACTGTGAGAGAAGAAACGGCAGCTGAGAGAACACTCCATGTTAGAACAAACAGCTGGCGACAAACGTCTATGTAATTGGAATGCCAGAAAAAATAAATTGCATCCATTTTTATGACGAGAAGGGAATTTGATGGTGGTTTCCCACCCACCCCCCTTTCTTTCCCAGCGTAGACGGACTCCATGGGCTTTGAAAGCACATGGTATTTAACTCAGTAACATGGCTTGGAGGATGTGGAGACAGGACCTCCTCTCACCACCCCATTTCCATGTGGGGGGCGGGACAGGGAAGTGATAGGAGCCCCGGGCACCTCTCCTACTGGCCAGTTCCTCGGGCCTCTGAGCCTCAGATTCATTGTTCCTGGGACAACATCAGGACCCACCTTGAAGGGGTGACGGGAGGAGTCAACGGGGTGATATGTCAGAAGTACTAAGCACCCAGCACCACGCCTGGCGTGGGATCCAGGCTCTAAGAACGTCAGGTAGTGTCAGTATTCTCCGGGTGCACTGCACTGGGGTCCCAACAGTCTCTGTGAGCAACTTTCGGATGTGTGTGAAATGCCCGTGATGGAAGGAGGGGAAGGGAGAGTAAATGCCTGTTGTCATTTAGACAGAAAAAGGAGCTGAGGTGACCTCAGTTCGGAAAGTCTGACCAGAAGGGGCCTTAGGGGCTTCCCTGATGGCGCAGTGGTTGACAGTCCGCCTGACGATGCAGGGGACACGGGTTCGTGCCCCGGTCCGGGAAGATCCCACATGCCACGGAGCGGCTGGGCCCGTGAGCCATGGCCGCTGGGCCTGCGCGTCCGGAGCCTGTGCTCCGCAACGGGAGAGGCTGCAACAGTGAGAGGCCCGCGTACTGCAAAATCAAAACAAAACAAAACAAAACAAAACAAAACAAAAAATCCACCTGCCAATGCAGGGCACACGGGTTCGAGCCCCGGTCCGGGAAGATCCCACATGCCGCGGAGCGGCTGGGCCCGTGAGCCATGGCCGCTGGGCCTGCGGGTCCGGAGTCTGTGCTCCGCAATGGGAGAGGCCACAACAGTGAGAGGCCCGCGTACCGCAAAAAAAAAAAAAAAAAAAAAAAGAAGGGACCTTTTAAGTCACTTCTGGGGTCAACTCACCTTACAGAAGTGGAGACCAAAGCCCCAATGGGGGTGACTGTGTACGTGGCAGGTGGGGACAGAGACAGGACAGTGTCCCTCAATGGGGACTCTGGGGATACACGAGACCCTGCACACGAGGGGCTGGATCCAGCCAGAGCAGGTGCTGGAGTCTCTGCCTCACATGCTCTGGGGCTCTGGAACAGACCACAGAAAGAGCAGGTGCCACCCGGTCCTGCCCGAGGCTTGGTTTCAGCCACCCAGACAGAACCCTCTCGGCTCCCACTGACCTCCCAACCCAAAACCAATGTGCTACCTCAGCTGGCCCCCAGCACCAAAGATACAGAAGTCTGCACCCAAGATGTTCTTCCCAACAGGAGTCCGGCTACCCTCGAACCTGCCATCACCACAAAAAGCCTCCCCTGCCCAGAAAGCAGCAGGAAGAGAGAAGACGCGGTTGAGCTGTGCCAGCCTCAGTGCCTCCTCTGGCACTGGACCACCCACAGGGTGAGAAGCAGCCTCTGGCCTTGCAGAGCCAGCCTTCCCTGCCCAGCTGTCACACACGGCTACAGTCACAGCTCCGGGGTCACCAATCGGTGCCCAGGCGTCTGGTAGGGCCCTTAGCTCAGCGCACCATAATGGACTTATCTCTCCCCGCGCCCCCACCACGCCAACCTGGGGCCTGTGAGAAACCTGGGGGCAGGAACTTACTGGCCATTTATCGCCAGGGCTTAAGCTATGCCATCAGTGTTAGTAGCTGCTGCTGCTGTTATTATTATTATTATTATTATTATTATTCACTGGAAGGCAGTGCCCTAGATTGTGGGAAATTGGTCCTCTCCTATCCCACAGGTCCGGCAAGGCCCACCCTGCTCAGGTGTGGAACAGTTCTGCTTCTCTTCCTTCTCCTCCTCAGAAGCTCCCAGGAGTTGCTGCTTTAAAAACAGGAGCTGCGGAAACATGGCCCAGAGCCAGGTGCTTAATGTGCATTATCTCCGGCTGCAGCCGGAGCTCGAGCTGAGATCTGCAGAGCCCTTCCACTCCTCCCACCTGTCTCTCCGCTTGGCAGCCTCCAACGGGCCTCTCTGCACGACCAGGGCTTCCAAACGGACCCTGGACCCTCAAAGTCACTTCCTGTGAGGCCCAGATATAGAGGACTCACCCGTCAAGGGATATGGGTCCCCACCCCCAGCAAGGAAGGGCTGAAATGGGCAAAAGGAGGTGCCTGGGGCCTAGACGGTAAGTAAAGATCACTTTAAATCCCATTCTTAACACAGGTCTGGAGGGACAAGGCAGCTCATCAGGGGACACAGAGTACAATCTGTCAAGGAGGCGTTCTGGAAAAGGGTGGCCCAGGCTCTGGGGCACATGAATTGTGAGAGAGCCACGCTCTGCGGGACAGCTCAGATAGCCATCAGTGGCATTGGTGATGATCATTTATGGAAGACTTCCTTTCAGCTGGTCACTTACATCAGCATGTTTTCTAGTTTCTTCCTTTCTTTATCCTTCATTAGAATGTAAGCCTGACTCACTTCCATCCCCAAACCCTCAGGCTGCCCTGAATGGCCGCAGGGGAGGGGCAACAGGGGCTTGATTTGAGCCTCACATCCACCTGCCCTGTCTACAGGGACTTCGGAGGGTCAAGCCCGCCCCATCGCAAATACCCATCACAGCGCCCATGTGCTGAGGATGGGATTCCCCAACACGGAACTCACTGCCAGTGCTCGATAAACACTGAATGAATGAATGTATGAACAAATGAAGGAATGTGTCTCCAGGGACACCAGCTCCCTCGGTTCTGGTTAACAAAATGGTGGCCTATCCCAGGCACTCAGGGCCACTGGGCGGGTCACCAAAGACCATCCCTGAGGGCACCCTGAAACTCACCTACCTGCATGGTGACAGATGCAGGAAGGCACACACACCGGGAGTGGGGTGGTGCTGTGATCTGCCAATCTACCAGGGCAGTTACAGGGCCCCAAAGGCCTCAGATGTCCCAGCAGCCCCAAGACCCTGTCCCATCCCTCCCCCTAAGTCCTCTGGGCAATGGTGGTTGTCCAGGCACGGTCCTCGGAAGATGGCAGCCTCAGGACAGCCCGCTCGGCAGGAGGGGCTGCAGGATGCCAGGGGCCCCTTGCCCTTCAGAGGTGAGGCAGGACCTCTGCTTAGAAGGGCCTTGGAAATCTCTGATGTTTCCACCATCCCCGTTTATTGAGGAGAAAACTGAGGCAAGAAGAGGTAAAGAAATGGGTCCAAAATGATACAGCTAGTAGGTGATGAGCCGGGCCTTGAACTCAGGGCTGTTTGATGCTCTTACCCACAATCTAACACCTCAGTCTCCCAATCTGGGCAATGGGGAGGCTGGACCAGATAGTCTCTAAGGTGTCTTAGATTTGATGTGATTTCAGAGGAAGCCAAAAGCTCGTCTCTCCTGGGCATCGTCACCCCACCACCCCCCTTCTTCCCTCACCTCCCAAGCATCTAGTTTCCTCCCCAGCCCAGCGCACTTGCTCCAATCAAAGAACAGGGAAGGAGGGGGGCCCAGCACTCTGGCCTTTGGTGGCTGACGGGAGGACTTGGGGAGGGGGGGATGAGGGGCAGAGATGGGGGAAACGGCGCCTGCCCACCCTGTCCATCCACACCTCCGACCGACCACCACCGAATGCCAGGGGAAGTTCACCGAGAGTTTACAACCCTCCTTTGTCACAGAGCGCTGCATGGAGCCATCAATCACGCCCTTAATTTACCCGTGTCACTTTCTAGAGGAAAGCCGCCCTTCGAGCAGCCAGTGGCACTTCCTCTCTCACCCACTTGATGAAGATTTCATCTAATTGGTCCACATTAAATCACCCCCAGGATCCCAACGTGCCATCACCGCAGCAGCGGCAGTGGCTGGCGGTGGGGACATGCCGGGGGCCCTCCCTGCTGTGGGCAGAAGAGTCCACAGAGGGCCTCCCTGGCTGGAAGCCTCTTGAAGGGGCCCCTGGGAAACCTGGAGAACCCAGAGAGGGGCCTCCTTGAAAGGGGGGGGCTGGGGGAGGAATGTCAGGGATGCGGGGAGGGGCCAGCCAGGAAGGAAGGAGGAAGTGGTAGGAAGGAATGAATGGAGGATGCCAGAGTCACTTGGCTCCCCGCCCCACTCCCCATCCCTGGATGCCCAGGGGAGCCAGGCGTCTCTAACCACCTCTACCCTCTTCATGGATGCAGACTGGGTCCCACCCTCCGTCTCTCTCCGTCTAGCCTCGTGGGCACAGAGATCCAGAGGGTTGCCATAAGCCTTGCTCTGCACAGCCTGGCAATGACCCCCAACTGGAAATGCTGGAAGCCTAGGCCATGTGGGAAGCATAGCTGTGCCCGACACTTTCCTCCTGCCCGTATTTCTCCAAGCACATCAGGCTTTGTACAGGCCGTTCTCTCTGCCTCAGATGTTCTTCCTGCTTCATCTGCCCGGTGACCTCCTGGCTGTCCTGCTAATCCCAGCTCAAACACCACTTACACAAAGATGACCTTTCAAACTCCCTTGGGCAGGAGAGGTAACCTGTCCCTGCTCTGCCTCGCCTTCCCTGCCCCAGCACAGGCCTCCGGGGCCTCCTTTACTACACTCTTCTGCCCTTATCCACAGGCAAGAGGGTCTCTGAGCATCCTGTGAGCTGCAGGGGTGCTGCGACCATATGTTTATCATTTTTATACCCCTGCCCGGCAAGCGTGGCACATGGCCGGGGCTCAGTAAATCTCTTCAGAATGAATGAATGAATGAATGAATGAATATCACGTGCCTTGATGCGTGGCCTCAGGTAACCCACAGGCCAAGTCACATTACCGAAACACACCCTGAAATGACATCAATCAGGGGTCGCCTGGGGGATTCATCCTAAGAGCATGTAAGGCCAGAAAGAGCTTCAGAGATAAGCTGTCCTCCTCATTTAAGTGATGAACAAACGCAGGCCCAGGGTGACTGTCCCAGGTACCCAGCAGCCCCATTCCCAGGAGTAGAGTCACACACAGTCCCAGGGGCCTGAGGAGCCCTGAAGCTGGCACGAACCCCAGCAAAGCTCCTAAAGGCCGAGCTCACCGGTCCCTCTGGAAGCCTGGGGGAGTGAGGGGCTCCCCAGGTTCCTGTCCCCACCTCTCTGTCTTCCCAGGAGGCTGCTGCCTGCGTGGCTGGCACGTACCTTGCGTTTCTTGGCACGGCCCTCGGCCTGCAGGGTGCGGGTACAGCGCTGCACACACTCGGAGAAGCTGAGGTTGCTACGGTCGGCGCTGTAGTCGAGGTCGGCCAGCCGCGCCAGGGACAGGATGTAGTTACAGGCGATCCTCAGGATGGCCAGCTTGGACAGCTTCTGCCCATATGAGTAACATGGCACCTGGAGGGTGAGAAGGCGTCAGGAGGGGCTGCCAGGGTCTCTGCTGAGAACGGCCCGGGGGCACCTCAGCCAGGCAGGTGTAGGGCCCCTCACGCTGACATCTGCACCGCCGGACAGGGGACTGCAGGGCGGCAGAGGGGGCCCATCTAATCCCTCAACCCGGATTTTATTCCCTGTCCTAAGCACCCGCCGTTTCCACACACACAACCTTGGGAGGCATCCACATTCCCAAGTCACAGGGGAAGAGACCGAGACTTAGCTCTTGCCCGAACGACAGGGAGCACGAAAGCACAGTGAGTTCCCCCAGGGCAGGGCTCCACCCGCCTCCCTCCCTGAGAAGGAATCTCTCAGAGAGAACCGATGTTTTTTAGCCCTGAGGGTCTATTTACTCATTCAGTGGCACTTGTCTTGCTGGGCACTTGGGGTCCGACAACAAATAATAACTCGGGTCTGCCATCAGAGAACTTACACTCAAGAGTGATGTTATAACGTCAGAGCAGAGTTAGGTGCCCGGGACTCTGGGAACGGACCAGAAGCAAAATACCAGTGCTCAGCTGGGGAGCCCACACATGATTGGCTTTCTTTTGCTTTTCTCTTTTTCTTTCTGCCCTCTGGACCTGGGGTGCTGCTGGGCATTGCAACAGGACAGCCCCAACCAGACTTGACAGCCTTGACATTCATCACCAACTAGACACTCACTAATGGCACAGAGATTTGTATGGGTGAAGCGATGGAGTCTCTAACATTGTCCACCAATGCTCCTGCTGCTTGAGCAAAAAGCTACAAAGACTGCAGCAGAGTTCTGTGTCGTAACACGGAGACATCACCACAAAGTCCACCTGACAGGTGCCAACCGGTAGAGCTGCTCCGATGCGTCGTTCACCTAGATGGCCCAAATGTGCACCGCAACCAAGGCTGCGGCATCCTCCTCTCTATGGCTCTCCAGGATCTACACGCAGCTTCCATCCCTACCACGGATACCTGGTACTAACCCTCAGCCCACAGAGAGTGGGGCGCCTTGCAGGGACCACTCAACAAGTATGCCGGGCACTGTTCCGGACCAGTGGTTCTCAGCCGGGGACAATGTTGTCCCTTAGGGGCAGCTGGCAATGTCTGCAGACATTCTTGATCGTCACCACCGGGGAGCAGGCGGGGAGGGGCTATTGGCCTGTAGTGGGCAGAGGCCAGCTGCTAAACATCCTACAACGCTCAGGATCCTACGATGCCTCCACAACAAAGAACGACCCAGCCCAAAATGTCAGCAGCGCTGCGGTCAAGAAAGCATAATCAAGAGAGCCGCTTCAGACGAGGACCCTAAACACGTCAACATCTTGATCTCACGCTAAAGCTCACTTCGTCCAGGAGCTTTCCCTGACCTCCTACCCAACCCTACCCCGGGGACTAGGGCTGCCTCCCCTTGATGGTGCTCTAATAGCCGCCATCTGTCCTTAACTCCTGATTACTGTGACTCATTTAATGGTCAGTCTCTGTGTGAGCTGTCAGGGGAAGGCCTCTGTATGCAGAGCCTAGCCCATGTCCTCCTGCCCATCATCGGCCTCCAAAGGGTTTGTTGACTGAGGGAATGAATGAACAAATGAATGCTCTCCCTCCATATCTATCAGGTGACTCCAGAAGGTTTAGAACTGGGTTCAAAACCGTTCTCTCTCTCTCTCCTTTTTTTTTTTTTTTTGGCCACGCCGCTCAGCCTGTAGGATCTTAGTTCCCGGACCTGAGATTGAACCCGCGCCCCCTACAATGGAAGCATGGAGTCCTAACCGCTGGACCGCCAGGGAATTCCCAAAATTCTCTGAGGATAAAGATTTAGTTATTTGGTGCAGAGGTGAAGCTCGTACACCTTTTGGTCACCTGGGCTAACTCCTGGCTCTAGCTACAAACCCTGGGCAAGAGACATAACCGTTCTGAGCCTAGGTGTCCTTGTCATATTGCTAACAGGACTGACCACACAGCTCGGTAAGGACTAAAGGAGATGGCTTATGCGCTGCACAGAGTAAGGCCTGATACAAGTCAGTGACATTATTACGGTGGGTGTTGCAGAGGGTCTCTAAAGAGGGGCTCCAGAGAGGGTGAGAAGCAGGAGATCTGGAGCCAGGACAGAGTGCCTGCTCCTTCCCCACCCCCTGGGGGTCCTGAGACCACAGGCCCGAGGTGAGGTTTGCTGTCACCTTTCAAAATCCTCTAGCAGCCAAGGAGTTGCCCTTCACCAGGCCAGGAAACACAGGGAGGGGCAGGGAGGTGACACAGGGACCACCAACTCCTGTGCATTCCCCTTCCCCCTCCCAGCCCTGGCCACAGCTCCAAACCCATCTGAGAAAAGCCTGCAGAACAATGCACTTTGCCTGTTCTCATCCAGAGTCCAGAGAATCTTGCTTTATCAGCCTGAACAAATAAATAAGGTCTGTGGCACAGAAAGGTTCCCTGGGGCAGGAGCATGGGTCTCAGGGACCAGACTAGCACCTCTGCCTCCCCTGCACCCAGGGAGGGAGTGTCTGCCTGGTGGAGGCTCTGGACACCGGGCACAGCTCTGTGACACAGGTCCTAGTGTGCTGTTACCCAGAGGCCATGCTGGGAGTTACCCAGCTCTTTGAGCCCTGGGCCCTGAGCAGCTGGGCTTCTCTGCCAGCAGGGAGCAGGGATCTTGGAAGGGATCTGCACATGGGGATCCAGGGCCATTGCAGGACCACAGAGCAACAGATGAGGTCAAGGCCGACCTAGGGGCTCCCGTGCCAAGTTCTGAGCCAGTTTTGCCCCAGATTTGTCACTCTGTCCCACTGCTTGTGTCAAAGTCCAGGTCTAACAAGAAAACCATCTATTGAGGGGGCTTCCCTGGTGGCGCAGTGGTTAAGAACCCGCCTGCCAGTGCAGGGGACACGGGTTCGAGCCCTGGTCCGGAAAGATCCCACATGCCGCGGAGCAACTAAGCCCGTGTGCCACAACTACTGAAGCCCGCACGCCTGGTGCCCATGCTCCGCAGCGGGAGAAGCCGCCTCAATGAGAGGCCCGTGCACCGCAGCGAAGAGTGGCCCCAGCTCGCCGCAACTAGAGAAAGCCCTACATCATGTTGCAACGAAGCCCTAATGCAGCCAAAAATAAATAAATAAAATAAATAAGTTGAGAAGCAACTGTGGAGTTTAAAAAAAACCAAACCCATCTACTGAGCTCTGGTTGTTTACCTGGCACCGGGGTCACTATTTACAGGTAGTTTTAGCCCATTGAAACTTTCCGCCAAATAAAGATTGTTACCCCATCTGCACATGAGGAAACAGAGAGGTGACATATTGGGCCCCAGGTCACTCAGCTAAGAGTGACCTGGTTGGAGCCAGAAGCTCGTGTGTTTATCGCCCAAGGAAGGCGGGCTCTCCAAGCTCCCACCAGGAGCTTGGCCACTGAGCTCTCCAAACTCCCGCCACCAGCGGTGGGGATCCTGGTGCCCACGGCCCAGGATGCAGCAACTGGGCCCCCGAAAGCCCAGCTCAGAGGCACCCTGGCCTATGAGGATCTGATTCTAGGAGGTAGGTCAAGAAGGTAAGGCAGAAAGAGCTGGTCTGAATCCCAAACAGCGGGGTGACTTTGGACAGGTAGCTTCACCTCTCTGAGCCTCAGTTTTCTTATCTGGAGAGTGGGAATAATGCCTGGGTACCCTGGATGACTCTTGGAACCAGGTCACCCCCTTGCTGTTTCTTGTGATCTACTAAGGCCAGGCAGAGGGCTGGGTGTTGTGAATATAATTCATCTTTAAACAGCGCCGTGAGGTGGAAATGACGACTTCCACTTTACAGAGAAGCATTTGATGCCCAGGGAGGGTAAGAACTTCCTGTATCTCTCAGCTGATGAAAGATGAGCTGGGTTTTGAACTCACACCTTAGCTGGGCTCTTTCCAATCAGCCAGAAGCAACGGCTTGGGGGTATGGATGAGCATCTATAGCCTATGGTGGGGAGGTGGGCAGCCCACCCTTCTGAGCAGGGGATGGAGAGTTCTGGAGTCCACGGGACCCCAGCCTTGGTGCGTTACCTCTCTGAGCATCCACGGCGAGGCCCAGAGCCCAGCCATCCCACCACCTGCCGGAGACCACACAGCAGTCATCTGCTCAGCCTGGGCGGAGGACAGAAGCCAAAGGAGGCAGCAGGGCCACTCGGCTCCAGCTGCTGACAGGCGGCAAAACTTCCTGTAAAGTCAAAAGACCTGCCTCACGCTCACCCCACAAGAACTGTTACGCTTCAGAGGAGCAGGTGCAGGATAGGGATTTTTCACCAGGTCCCACGTGCCCCTAAAAGATTCCATCCCACCTACCCCACGCTGGACCCTCTCCTGGCTCCAGCAAGCGGGAAAAAGCAGGAAGGGCACTGGCCTGGGATGCTGAGGACCTAGCTCTACCCCGGGCCATCCACGCGATCTTAGGTCCACAACCTTAGGGGACCTCAGTTTCCTCACCGATAAAATGGGTATCAGAATACCTGCTACCTCAGAATGGAATCGCCATGGGCAGATGTAGGGAGGCGCTACAGAAAAGCAAAGCCAGGAACCAACCAGCCAATGCAGGGGAGGCCTGGAAGTTCTCCACCCTCTTGCCTCTGTGCCAACTCCTACCCCCGCGTCAGACCCAACCCAAGATGCCCACTGAGACTCCTGGACCCACAGAGCTCCAACATCACTGCATCCCCGGCACACAGCTGAGCACTTGATTCCATTTGACATTCTTCTCTAATCGGCGGCTCGTGTCAGTGAGTGCTGGCTCACTGGGATGAAACCGCGCTACACAGAGCTGTTCAAGGTCCTTGTCGAGTTCTATTTAAACAAAATCCCAACCTGCTACACAGCAACGAGGCTGGACCCCGAGAACCTGGGTCTGAGTAGTTAAGAGCCATGGCCCAGGGCCAGACAGGACAAATCCTGGTCACTCACTCCACCTCTGTAAGCGTCCCCATCTGTGAAATGGGAAGGCAGCACGACAACAGGGCCAGGTAAGGCACTTCACCCCATGCACCGAGGCTCAACAAGCTGTTGTCCTGGTGACTGGATGCGAGCGGGCAGGAGAGAGGCTTCTGTCACCCCTCTCCCATCTGGATGCAAGCAGGTCCGTCCCCCATTCCCTGAGGAGGCGGGTACAGGTTGCAGTGGGGCCATGGGCCCCTGGCATCCTATGGGGTCTGAGATTGAGGGAGGTGCTGGGCTGGGGGTGCCATCCTCATGCTCCCTCCTGGGCCATCCTGAGTTCACCTGTTGAGGATTCCCTGACACTCCAGGGGCAGCAGAGGAGGGGGCCACTGGTTTGGCACTTCAGCAGGTCCTGAGGGCTCCCCCTTGCTGCCCCAGGCCTCTGCCTGACTAGGCTGCCATTCCTCCATCAATGCTGAGGGGCTTTGTGCTTCTCGGGGAGAGAGGAAATCTGCACAGATCTGCACACACACCAGATGCCCCGGGGGTGAGCACAGCCTGTGAACCAGAAGGTTCTGCGGGGGAGGCCGAGGCCCACAGCTCTGGCCCCTCCCCTCACCTGCCCAGCAAGGCCAGGCTTTCCCTTGGACCCTCTCCCACCCGGCCCGGAGCAGCCCTGCACATGGGCCAGGCCCAGCTATGCACACATTGCCTTCACGTGAGGCGGCGGGGAGGGCCCCGAGCAGCTGGGATGGTGGCATGTGCTGCGGCCTGACCATCTGCCCCGCATACACACACCCCTGGCCCCGCTGCCAGGGGGCCTCCCTCTCCCCCACCTGCACTTCTCATGGCCAAGCGGCCCCCCACTCCCATTCCCTTCCTGGGTGAGAGCATGATGGGTTGGACAACACAGAAGACTGTCTGGCTTCCCCCTGCTGGGGGTGGACAGCTCCGGGGTGGTCACCAGGCTGAAGAGCGGGGCCGTCAGGAGCCTGGGCCCTGGAGCGACTCGCTGACTCCTATTCGAATCCAGGCTCTGCAATGACAGCGGCACACAGCCACGCAGGCTGTGACTGCACCACGCCCGGGAGGGCGCTGGCACCCTGAAGCCTAGTGAATGGCAGGCCGGGGAGGCATGCAGTGCAAAACCCAGGAGTCCTCATGCGGTGGCCAAAGGCTGCAAGACCTCCACCAACTTACAGAAGTTCCCTGAACCTCGGCCTCACCATCCGTGAAACAGGGGTGGGAATGAGGGCGGGTGGCTGGGGGGGTGGGAACAATACCTACTTCATTAAATGCACTAATATGCATAACATGCTAAGCACACGACCCAGTACAAAGGAAGCATCTGATAAATGGCAGTTTCTATGATTATTATTATTATTATTATTATTTTTGTGTGTGTGTGTGTGGTATGCGGGCCTCCCTCTGCTGTGGCCTCTCCCGTTGCGGAGCACAGGCTCCGGACGCGCAGGCCCAGCGGCCATGGCTCACGGGCCCAGCCGCTCCGCGGCATGTGGGATCTTCCCGGACCGGGGCGCGAACCCGGTTCCCCTGCATCGGCAGGCGGACGCGCAACCACTGCGCCACCAGGGAAGCCCTATGATTATTATTAAAATGATTACAGAATTCTTATTTCTACATCTGTCAAGGCCTTTGCCCAGCACTGAGGACGTTGCAGACGTTCAAGAAATGTTCATTCCTCCTACGGGCCCCATTCCTTTCTTCATTCGCTCTCTGCAGAGAAGCGGTGTATGAGGTAAACATTATCACCATTTTCCAACTTTAGCAACTGAGGCTCAGAGAGGGAAAGTGACTTGTCCACGGTCACACAGAACGCATACAGCAGAGGTATAACTCAATCTCCGGCCTCCGGCCTCCCCGCCCAGTGCTCTTTTCACCGTACCAGGAAGCTGCTCAAAGAAATGAAGCCCCAAACCAGAGCCACAGTCCCAGAACTGACCTCGGTGCTGCGACAGCCACGGCCTCATTTCAGGAAAAAATATCCTTCTTCCTTACCCTCCTTTCCCAGGGTCCATTGCAGACAGTCAAGCCTAAGCCTAGATCCAGAGTCATAGCCTGCCTGGACAGGGGCACACACACACATACGCACACGAGTGTGTGTGCGTATTCACGTGCGCACTTTCTACAGGTGGGATACTGAGGTCCAGAGGAGGAAGGAGCGCCTCTGAGACACAGGACTTTCCCCATCGGATGGGGGCTGTGATGTGGACATGGTGAGTGTGCCCTAGCGATATTTCTTTCCCTCCCAGACAATAGACCGGTGCCCACCAGCAGCCTTTTTGGGGAAGAGACAGATGGACTGGGCAAGGGGGGTAACAAACCGGAGCAGGCGCTTCTGATCACGCATTTGTGTGTGCTTGGGCACGTGTACTGATCGTGTGTATAGGTACAGCTGTGTGTACCTGTGTGTGTGTGTGTGTGTGTGTGTGCACACTTTCTCCCTGAATTTGTCCCTCTTATATAGAACTTCCGCACAAGAAGGACAGAAGTGAAAGGAAACCACGATTAACAATCTCATCTCAGAGAGTCAGCCATGTGTACACCCACCTTCCGACTTAACAACACCGTGAGTGCAGGGCCCACAGCGATAATACAGCTGACATTGTGAGAAGCATTTGGCCAGGCGGGCATTCCAGAAGAAACTTCTGTCACCTTCCCTAACCCACTAGGTGATCTTGGAAGCGTTTCCTTCCTTCTTTCTCCAGGCCCCAGTTTTCCATTCCATTAAATGGAAAGCTAATTCAACCGACAGGGATGTTAAGATCAAATAAGATGGAATTTATTACTGAAAGAAGTTAAAGCCACTGGACAAATGAGATGTCGTTGAACACACAGAGACTGTGAATACTTTCTCAGAACTGAAAGAGGCAGCTGGAGGAGTAAAAAGGAAGCTGAACTGTCAGTTAAAGGACCTAGGTGCCAGCCCTGACCTTCCTCTCACCAGCTGTGATGCTCTGGCACGTGGCCTCCCCAATCTGAGAGGGGTTGCCCTAGCTGCAAGGTGAGCAGGTGGACAGTCATCTCTCTGCCATCTCATCCTTCCATCCTGGGCGGCAGGTAGCAGGATGCCCTCCAGGCTGCCACCCTCTGACACAGAGCCACTGCCTGAGCGTGAAACTGAATTCTCCACTGGGCCCACTGCCCAAGGTCCCAACTGTCTATGACAGTTATCTGACTCCTCCACTCCACTCCACCTCACTGACCAATCATCTTACTCAAGCCCAAATGTGACACTTTAGCTCAAAAGTCATAGAAATTCTTTTCCCTAGGAGTTTAATTCCCTTCCCATGGATGGACACAAGCACCTTCCCTGCCCCACCCACAGGAGGAAGAAGAGAGAGTGTGATCCAAAAAGAAGATCATGTTTTCTGAAATCCTTTGTTGTTGGCTAAAGCCCAGAGAGGGTGAGTAACTTTCCTGAAGTCACACAGGAAGTCAGCTGCAGAGCAAGCAAAAATCCTGACCATTCAAACCAGTCACATCCACCGCCCCAACCCTTCCCCATGCCCTGTGTGGGGTGGGGGCAGGGGGCACTTACCACACTCTTAGATCTCCGCTCTGTGAAAATGAGCAGCCTAGAATCCCAGGGCAGTCTCAATCTTGTCTAAGTGGAATTGTAAAACTGCCACTCCCCACTATGGGTAATTCTTGGACAAATATTCTTTCCCATCGGCCCCAGAAGACAGTGTCTGGTGAGGACAGCCCCCACCTGCCCCAAACTAAGAAGCCCCTAACCCACCCCAGAACTAGTTTCTGAAGATTCCCCGAACCAATCAGTCCCCTCAGCAGACCTGCCTGCTTCAGCATGCGCGGGCGGCGAAGGGCAGCAGTGGAGGGGATCTCCTGGGAAGGCTCTCTCCAGCCAATTCCTGAGGTCTCCCCTGCAGAGGGGGCTCAGGCTTGTACCGCGGGTCCTTAAGGACACCAGGAGCGAGGGGTGCAGAGCGCAGAAGTAACCTGAGTTCAGGGGCATTCCCTGCTGGGAGGTGGGGGCTGAGGAGGGGTTGACAGGTTCCCGCGGAATGCGGGACCCTTATGTTCTGGCAAAACCAGGACCACCCCTCCGCAGCATTCCGGGCCTCCAAGACCACGCCAAATTGCCGGAAGGGTAAGGGTCTTCCCCCTTTCCCCGCCGGAGACAGATTCCCACATTGCCCCTCTCCACTCCCCACCGCGCCCAAGGGACTCCGGGAGATAAATATTCGCTGCCATAAAAGTGAACTATGAGGGGTGAAGTCAGACGCGCAGACAGAGTCACCCCAGGGGGGATGGGGGTGGCTGTAACCAGGGCGTGCCCGAGCCAGAGATCTCGAACCTTCACCCCCACTTTGCAGACTAAGAGCCGTACCAACGCTGTGGCAAAGGTCACTGCCCCAGGAGGACCCAAACCTGTCTGGGCCCTGGGGCCGACCGGGCGGGGACAACCTGCCGCTTACCCACGCCCTCATTCTCCCTAAAGTCCCCCCGCCACTTACCCACCCACTCCCGCAGTCATACCCGGGCGCAGTGAGGGTGTGTGGCTGGGAGCCGGTACCTGCTTCCTGAGCGCCTCGAAGGCTGCGCTGATGGTGTGCACCCTCGTCCGCTCCCTGGCGTTCGCCAGGAGCCTCCGGGTCTGCTGCAGGGCTTTGATCTCGGAGGAGGCGGCTGTAGCTTCGCCCGGCCGTTTCCTAGGCGACGCGGAGGAATCCGGGTGGTTATTGTAAATTACGTGTGAAATTGACGAGTAAGAACTTTCCCCAGGGCGCGTGGGGGGGGCCGGGCGCACTGAGGGCTCCTGGGGAGCAGGGGCCGCCGACGGCGTGGGGCGTGCTGGCGGTGCGCACAGCAAGATGCGGGGACGTAGGCCGGGCTCCCGGAAAGGCTGTGCCTCGGGACCCCCAGGTACCTGGCCCTGGGGCGCTGGAGGCGGCGGCGGTGGCGGCGGCGTGGGGAGTCCCGGCCCCACTGCGCCCAGGGCGAAGCCGCGTTTCCGCGCGTCCAAGACCTCCGGAGCCCGGGCGCCCCCGCGCTCCCCGGCCGTGTCCGCGCCCCCACCTGAGGGAACGGCCGGCGCCACCCGGGCTGGCACCGGGGCCGGGACCGGCTGCAGCCGCTGGGTCCTGTCCCGCAGCCCGTTGGTGGCGGCGGCGCCGTGCTCGGGCGCTTCCAAGTCCAATCGGAAAGTTTTATAGCCGTTCGCGCGCCGCGCCGGCTCCTTGCCTTTCCTCTTGAGCTTCTTGAGGCCGTTCAGCTCCTTCACGCACACGGTCTTCCACGGCCCGTCCTCGAGAACCGGGATGTGCTTCATGGCGCGGGCAGCGCGCAAAGCAGGGGCGTGGGGCTGCCCGGGAAGCGCGCCCGCCGCGCTCGCTCTACACGCTGCGCGCCGGCTCTGCCCGGGCGGCCGCGGCGCTCAGCGCCTCGGAGTCTCCAGCTCTCCCCCTGCTCGCTCCCTCCCTCCCTCCCTCCCTTTCTCCCCCTCGTCCGGGGCAGCTGCGCCGCCGCCGGCTCCGCGAAGCCGCCGGGCTGTCCGTTCCCGGAGCGCTCAGAGTGTCATCTGAAGTCGCTGCCGCCGTGCCAGCATTTCTGGAGAACGCCCGCTGCGCTCCATCTGTGTTTGTTTAGCCTCAGTTTACACAGAAGCCCAATTCGCGAGATCAGTCAGCGCCGCCGCCCGGAGAGGAGGCAGCTCCCGCCGCAGCCTCCCCAGCCCCGGCCGCCCGAGCCGCGAGCGCCTTTAAAGAAACAGGAAGCATTTTTCAAAACAGCTGGGCTGCCGGCCGCCTCCTTTGTCCGCGTCCTCTCCACCTCCCCCCACCCCCATCCCTTCTGCCCACAACCTGCGTCCTCTGACTCTCCCTCCCCGCCCCCTCCTCAAGTCCGGGGCGCTTCTCTTTCCCCAGAGGACAGTCCGCTCCCGAGCACATGCCTTCTGGGCCCTTCGGCCCTTCCCCTGATCAGAGCCGGGCCTTGTCTCCCTGGCCTTGCTGACCTCTCGGTGAAGCAGCGTCGCCTTCCGCACCGAGCACCTCCACGTCCAGCCCTCCACCCCAGCTTGCCAATCGAGAAAGAAACAGAATGGCGACTTCTCCTGGGGGGGCGGGGGTGGGGGTAGGTCGACGAGGGAAGGAAAGGCGCTGGGGTTGCCCGAGACCCTCACTCGCCCTGCACCGCAGCCCCATCCGCTCGGGTCACTTGCTGCAGCAGAGAGACCAGGAGTAGAAGGCCTAAGCGCCAGGCAAACTGAGGCTCTGAAAAGGAATGGGCTTTCCCACGGTCACGCAGCGAGTTAAAGAGGCCGAGCAGCGTGGAAGCTTTGGCTTTAGACGCAGCATCTGGGAGAATCTCAAGTCACCTCACCGCAGGTTGCCCGCTACATTGCTGTGGGGAACTCAGCCCCAGGTACATAGGGGGTACCAGTCAAATGGAAGCTTTGGTTATTATTATTATTCATAACAGAGGCAGAATAGCTTCTAGAGGCAGATTTCCCGGGTTCAAATGCCAGCTCTGCCACTTACAAACTGAGTGTCGTCGGGCAAGTCACTGAACCTCTCTGTGCCTCCCTTTCCTCGTCTGTAGAATGGAAGTAACAATTGTACCTTCTTCCCGAGGTGCTGTGAAGATTAACTGAGCATATATGTGCAAAGCATTCAGAGCTGCCTGGCACAAAGTGAGAGCTTTGCAGGTGCCCACTGTTATTGGCAGGGGACAGAGGTCGACTGCCCAGACCTTCGGTCCCAGCGCCATCCCGCTGGAGATTCTGGGGGAAAATAAAGGACAAACTAGTGGGCCCTCACCCGAGCCCACCTCCCGGAGGCTGCCCTGAGGACCAGCACACGGTCCTTCACTCTTCGCAGGTCCTTTCTCTGTGGTAGTAAGTTCCTCCTTGGTGGTGGTTGCCTTAAGCAGTTTGAGAGAAGATAGACCCTTGACCCTGGCCTTGGGCTCTGACCTCTGCAGCCACTGGAATCTTTGTCTTTCTGGTTTCTGTCGTTCACTCTCATCCCCAGACCCACCAAACCCGGTGGGGTTTTTCTTGTGAAAATGCAGGGTTCATCAGAGTGCCTTCTCTCCTCTAGGGGAGAATGCCCTGGGGGGGGGGCAGATGACATGGTGACCTGTACCATACAGTGTCCTGTGAGGTAGGATGGGGGTCCAGGTAGAAGGTTCAGGGGCAAGAGCATAGATTGTACTTGGCTTTTCAACTATCAAGCTCCATGACCCTGAGCAAGACAGTTCATCCCACTGGGGTTCTGAATCTGTCCTTGAGGATGATATTTCTGTCCAGCCAACCTCTCAAGATAGTTGGGGAAGTAAAAAGAGATCACAGATGTAAAAGGACTTTGACATAAGACTTCAAACATCCCTTCACACGTCAACATTCACACAAGGACACGCGCAGAGGCATGCAGTTTTCTGACTATGGTAAATGCAAAACCTCATTTTTTTCCACCGGGATGGGTCCGGCATCATACAATGTGTGCTTCCTGAGGCACCCCCTTCCCTGGGCACCCAGCATCTTCCCATACCTTATCTCTCTCCTGAAGACCAAGGGTAAACCCCAGAGAGGAGTCCCCATCCACCTTCTGTTTCCCCCACCAGCCCGGGACCCTCTGAAGAGAACACTCTTCTCACTCTTTGATGACTGGCTCCAGTCTCCCCTCCTCCTGTAAGCCTTGGCTGGTCAGCACAGCCCCCTGTCACTCTTGCTGGCCTCTGCATGTGGTCACTCACAAGAATTGCTGTAACTTGTCCTCCACTGAGGTCCTGCCTGAACCCCTGGGTTTGTGAGCTCCGGAAAAGCCACTGTTTCCTTCCTCCCTGTCTTCTGGGAAACTTTTGCTGAAGGCTTCATGCCCTTTACATTCTCCAGATCCCAAGCAGAAGCTGAGACCCCAGCCTACCCACTCCTCATGCACCCAGCCAGTCGGTGGCAGAGTTGGGGGGAAAGCCAAGACCCCCTCTCCAGAGCTGCTGAGGTCCTCTCTGAGCCTCAGTTTCCCCCTCTGTAAAATGGAGATCGTAATATTTTCTCATTGGGCCGGCATGAGGATTAAGTGAGGCTGCAAGTACAGCACTGAGCCTCGTACGTAAGTGGAACGACGGTGGCCTTACGCATCCTGCGTTAGCACAGCTGCCCAGGCGCCTCGCATCCCAACTTCCCCCCCCAGGCTCGGGGTGCACTTGCAAGGCTGGGGCGTCCATGGCTAGTTAGGGCGTGCAGAAGTCTCTTGGCAGGACTGAAAATTGTCCCTAAAGAGGCCAGGCTGTGCTCCAGGAAAATCACGTGTCTTGGTTGAATAGCGAAGGCTCCACTCACGCTGATCTTGAGCCTGTCACCAAGTCTTCCAAAACAGAGGAGAAGGTCGCTGAGATCCCAAGGGGTGGGAGGAAGAGAAGGGAGCGGATAGGAGTGGTCATCTGCACTGGGTGGAGGTAGCACGGGACTCAGACCCAGCCAATCTCCCAAGACATGCTCCTTCCCCCTCGCCATGCTTCCTCTACCGCTGGTCAAATCGCGGGGCCCAGGGGTTGGCATCAGGCTAGCCTAGTGTTTTGCCACTCACCAGCTGTGTGGCCTTGAGCAGCCCCTTCACCTCTCTGAGCCGCAGTTTGTTATCTGAGCGTTATCTCCTTAGTCATAAGATGGAATGCCATGTACCGGAACCGGAGGGCCCAAGTGATGTGAGGGTCCCTGTTAGTGTGATTCTCAGCCCACCAGGTGGCAGACCTTCGAAGTCCAGGCTAACTGCCCAAGGTCCCCCAGCCTAAGGGCAAACCGGCCACCCAGGGCTCCCTTCCCTCAGCCTCCTGGAGAAGTGGAGGGAGATCAGCCTGCCAGCACCCCCTGGTGGTATGACACGGTCTGGACTACACACAACATAGCCGTCTCCCCACAAGGATTTAGAGCCAGGAGTGGTAGCCCTGCAATGACAGCAATTTGGATTTTGTGAATTCATAGAATTTCCAGGATAAAAAGGCTCTCCAGGCTCCAGGTGGTCTCACCCCCTGTTTGGAATGGGACAACACGGACATCCAAAGAAAACCTATGCCCTACATTAAAAACGTCCCCCACTGAATCAAGTGTTTGAGGTTACTCTGGGCCAGCATGATCATGCCACTGGGAGGTTCCACATCCCCTGTATGGCCGGTCCAGGGAATAGGAATGAAACTAGAAAGGGAAGTGAAGTCAAGAGCTTAGGGCTTAGGCCACTGGGAACAAATGTTAGAAAGCCAGGCAGCAAAACTCACCACCACACAGGGAGTGACTACAGGCTCTATTTCAGTAAATCCTTATAACAACCCAGGGACGTAAACCCATTCTACAGATAAGGAAACTGAGGCTCCTAGACCAAAAAACAAAACAAAACAAAAACTTGCCAATGGAAAGGAAATAACAGAAGTGAGATTTGAACCCAGGCCGACGGACCCAAAAACTTAAGCTTTGAACCATTGTGTTTTGCTGCCTCCTGAGACCTCAGTGAGTAGCATCTGGGGAGGTGAGTCACTGGGCCACCTACAGGGCTGGCCTCTCTGGAAGCCTGGCTGTCCCTGCATGTGCCACCAGCCTGGGCGAGCTTCTTGCTGTCCTCTTCTCAAGGGTCCTCCTTTGGACCAGCTCAATGACCCTCCAACTCCTTCCAGGTCAGGGTCAGATGGCAGGGGCACTGCCTCTGGACATTTGATGGTCTCAGGCATATGGATCCCAGGTCTTATCCAAGTACTGGTGCCCTCCTAGCATTGCTGGGTGGAACCTGCCCAGAAATTCCTTAGTGCATATGCACCACCCATGGGTGAGGACAGGATAGCTCTGCAGGGTGACATCCCAAGATTGCCGTCTTCTTGGCCAAATGAGATGGAACCTTGGATACTTGCTACATGGAACACTACATTCCTGAATCCGGAGTCCCTATTTCCGGCAGTCTAGAGTGTTCCAAAGTGGCTATGTCATCCATTCGAGAAAAGGAGGAAGAACCGAAATTAGACTGCCAGAAGGCAACAGAACGCATGTAATCAGTGCCTTCCAGAGTTGTGCTCATAGCCACCCTGGATAGGACCACCCAAGGGAGTGAGCCTGGTGGCCCCCAAGGCTCCTCCCTACCTTTCAGTCACAGTGTCTGCACTGCCACCATTAACCAGCAGGATCCTGGATCCAGAAGACAGAAATGAGACATCCAGGCAGAAAGCTGTTCCAGACACACCCTCCAGTCTTCCTCCTACCTCGCTCTATCCAAGTGACCATCCCCGCTGTGGAAAATTCAGAGAGTCTTTGGGGCTGGGAAAGGGGCTAGATAAGGACATGGCAGGAGGGAGCGAGGAGGGCCTTCAGCAGCCCCTCTCTGGGGCTCCCTCTCTGGGATGGGCTAGCGTGTACCTTCTCAGCCCTGAGCACATGCTCTGTGGTTAATGGAGCCGTTTCCCCTGCAACAGGCAGAGCCCGTGGGGTGCACTTAGTCCTAGCTTCTGTGGTCAGGGAGGAAACGGGAGGATTGGCTCAGGAGAGAAGGGGTTCAACACCAGGAGAAGCCTGGCACAGCAGGCTGGTAGGAGCCAGGTTCCCACACAGTTGGCCAGATGTCCTCTGAAACCTAGGACACATCATGTCATTCCTCTGTTCAAAACCTCTCCGTGACTTCCTATTTTTCTCAGATGTGTTAGGAGCTGCCAGCAATCGTCTCCCCCTGCAAGCTTGGAGACAGGGGTCTGTTCCTGCACCCCGGGAACCCGGACTGCCTTGGCTAAGGGAGGCCCGAGACAGTGGAAGTGACACCGTGCTTTTAAGGGCACTGGCTGTTTCAACTTCATGCCAGTGGGAGCCCTGAGTCACCGTGTGAGCAGTCTAGGTTACTCTGCTGGAGAGAGAGGCCTTGTGGGGAGCAGCGTGGTGCCTGACCTGTGAGTGAGGAAAGCACTAGGACACCTGGCTCACGGGAGCCTTCAGACGCCTCGAGCCCCAACCTCTATCTGGCTACAGCCACATGGGAAAACCTAAGTGAGAACCACCCAGCTGAGCCCAGTCATCCCCAAGAACCATGGGAATGAATCCTGAATTGTTGTGTTAAGCCACTACATTTTGGGGTGATTTGGTATGCAAGCAATAGAGAGCTGGAACATTCGAGCAGGAGCCAAGGTTGGCATCTGGTCCCCCCTTTCCTCTCTGACTTCTTCCCCTCAGTCCTCCCCCACCACCCGCCCCATCTCTCTGCTCCCAGCGCACTGGGCTTCTTGCTACTCCTTGAACATACCCAGCAAGCTCCCTCCTGCCTCAGGGCCTTTGCACTGGCTGTTCCTCGGGCCTGGAATGCCAGGAAGCCCAGGTAGACTCGTGGCTTACTCCCTCACCCCCTTCTGGTGTTTCTATGTCACCTTCTCAGTGAGGTTGTCCCTGGGCACCCCATATACCCTCCTCTTCCATATCTCTACCTCTTCCCTGCTTTAATTTTTCAACTACTTACCATTATCTGACATATTATGTCTGTAGGTGTATAACTGGGTTTTTTGTTTATTTGTCTCCCCCACTAGAATGTCAGCTCCATGAGGGCAGGGATCTTTACCTGCCTTGTTCACTGCTATATCCCAGGATCTAGAACAATCCTGGTATACAGTAGGCACTCAATAAATATTTACTGAATGAATGAAGGCTCACTGCTCAGTTTGGACCAGGTCTGACTCAACTAGTCAGCCAGCCGCTTTAACAGAAGAAACCAGTGGATCCAGAGTTGATCATGTCCCAGGGACAGCTGCTCTGACCACCGGGAACTGCTGGTTGGTTGAATTCACTCTCTTTTCTCTGGTTTCGTGTCTCCTGGCCTGATAAACAAAGTGGGGGACAAGGGGTGCAAATCAACAGTCATTCATTCACTTGACAAACCTTGGGCCGAGACAGGCCTCATGATGGCACTGGGTCAGAGAAATGAGGTGTGTGCCATCAGGAGCTCAAGTGATTCCCATCTCCAACTTGGTCCACCTGTGACAATTCAACACACATTTGTAGACACCTACTGAGGCTGTCTACACCTACAGCACAAAGACAGCTACTGAGGGATACAGCAGTGAACAGAGCAAAAACCCCTGCCTCACGGAGCTAACATCTGGTGAGAGGGCACAAGGTATCCACCTCAAGGCATTCCAGGTCCAGTAGAGAAATAATACAAATCTGTTAAGAGCTGTAAACACAGCACGAAGTGATACACTCTGTAGGGAAAGCTGCGGGAATTCCGAGCGTGGCAGAACTGCTCTGGGAGACTTCCCGAAGGAAGAGGCATTTGAACCAGGCTGGAAGGTCAATGAGATCTGGCCAGGCAGACCACTTGCCTGACAAATGCCCATAGCTCACTCCCTTACCTCCACCCAGCCTCCTGTTATGTCACCTCCTCGTTAAGGCCTCCCCTCACTACCCACTTACAACTGGAACGACCACCAGCCCTTTTCTCCTTGTCACACACTTATGCATCCCCTTTATGGTCTGCGTTGCCACCCAAAGGAGACAGAAAGTGGCAGTGAGGAGTGGCGCCTGCTCCCTTATGAAGCCTAGAGAAGGTTCGTCCCAGTGGCTGGTGAGATGGCAGAGGAGAGAGGGGATGGTCATGTGGCACCTCCCTGACTGTCGGGGATTCGCTAAGAGGTGAGGGGATATCTGAGCCTCAAGGAGGCTTCCTCAAGAAAGCAACACAGCAAGCCAGGCTGTGCTGGGAGAGCACACCCCCAAGAGGACACGAGGGCTGCCCGAAGCAGCTGAGTCTCCAGGCTCTCTGCTTCCTCTGACCAGCATCTGACCTGGCCCTGCCCTCTCTGGCCCTCTTCCCTCCCCCTGACACCTCGCTGTCCCCCAGATTCCTTCATTCCCATGGCCTCTGATGGGGAAAGTCCAGAGTCTTCTGTGGCTTCTCCTCTGTTCCTCCTCTATGCTCTCTGGGCTCTGTTTCAGCAAAACGACATTATCCATCATAACTCCATGTTGTTAATGTGAATTTTATCACCTTTGTAGTTTTGTTTATTAATTTATTAACTTATTCCCATTTATAGTTACATAGGAATTAAAAGCATAAAGCATAAGTGTATAACTATGCCTTAGGGCTCTGTGACAGTGTGTCACCTTTCGAGACAGGAGCACACATTACCCAGGTTCAAGAAATTCTGGGCAGGACGTTATCAGAGTTGTCCTGCAGCTTTG
Source organism: Physeter macrocephalus (assembly GCF_002837175.3). Taxonomy (NCBI): domain Eukaryota; kingdom Metazoa; phylum Chordata; class Mammalia; order Artiodactyla; family Physeteridae; genus Physeter; species Physeter macrocephalus. The sequence goes on along the minus strand of NC_041225.1, from coordinate 10,515,156 downwards.
ACTTTCTGGTCTGGGAGTCGAAAGATACATTCTCTTCCCAGGACCAGCTAGGTACCCTTCCCTTGGGCACCTGCGTCCCCTGGCCCCTGGCCCCTGCAAGCCTCACTTTTTTCTTTTCTTTTCTTTTTTGGCCACACCGTGTGGCATGTGGGATCCTAGTTCCTGACCAGGGATCGAAACTGCGCCTCCTTCATTGAAAGTGCGGAGTCTTAACCACTGGACCACCAGGGAAGTCCCAAGCCTCAGTTTCTTCATCTATAAAATGGGAAGAGTGAGAAGGTGATGGCGCCTACCTACCCCGAGATCTTCCCATCCCCAGCGTCTTAGCATTTGTCTTAAGCCTCTCCAAAACCCAGAGCACAATGGGGGAAAATGAAACATTCACTCGCTAGAGAGAAAACTCTCCTGCAGGCCTAACCCCTATTGCAGGCAAGAGAAGCTCTGTCACTAAGCCATCAGTCCCACTGGAACACCGAAGCTGGATCAGCCAGGGGTCGGGCGGGGAGCGAGCCAGAGGCCCATTAGTGCTTTCCTCATCAGGACCTAGTTGTCAACAGCCTAACAAGACCTGGCTTAAGCCAGTGATCTCCCAGGAGCTGTTATCAACCCGCACAGGCGTGCTCTGTGGCTAGATGTGAAACCAGTGTGTGATAAGTTCTTCTTCTTCTTCTTCTTTTTTTTAGGAAAACAACATTAAATTCCCCAAGGAGCACATTCCTTCATTGTGAAGTATTCCCTACCCATCTCCCCCATTCCCTCAGAAAAGAAAGGAAACAAAAAAGGCTTGGCTACTTCTTCTGTACAGGCTCCTTAAAAAACTATTTTTACAGCTCTCTAGAAAAGTCCCCTCTGATGGCGGCAGCCGGAGTACATGAGGGGGCAGGATGGAGCTGACGCAATGCACATTTATTAGCAATGTGGAAAATTAAAAAGGTACTGGCTCTTCCACGGCCCAGCTCAAGGGCAGCCCCACAGACCTGGGAAGCCCCAGTGACAGCTGTTGATCTGGTGGTCTCCAGGCTGAGTCCTCAGATGCCTAATCAGTTGCAATCCTAGATTGGCACAGCTGAGGGAGGCTTGGAGAACATCTAGTGTCCGGAGGCCAAATACTTTTTTTCTCTCTCTCTGTATTTTTTTGAATTTTATTTTCTTTTTATACAGCAGGTTCTTATTAGTTATCTATTTTATACATATTAGTGTATATATGTCAATCCCAATCTCCCAAAGGACAAATGCTTTTTATCATGCATGCCAAATCTAATTGATTGGTAGGGGCTGCTTGAAGCCCTGTGTTGAAAAGGATTCTGAGGCTGGATCTGGGTCCCATGGGAATGAGTGCTGTAATTGATTAGCAATGTCTGCCATGGATGAAAGAGGAAGAGGGCAGTATTCATGCCATGTGTTGGCCACTCCTGGTCTAGTCCAGCCTTCCCATTTTATTGATGGGCTAGACTGAGTCCCAAAACCCACTGTTTATAGGGTCTTCCCCAGCCTTCTTGGGGGCTGGCTGTTGTTGGTAAGTGGCAGGGAGCCTAAATATCTCTGAGGTCCAAAGATGTCAGGTCCAAAGACTGTCTCTGAAAAACCAAAACAATGATTGGGTTTGGTTAATACAGTCAATTGCCTGTTTCCTGGAAATAACTGGTAAAACCAGTCATCTCACGGGATTAAGTCAGTTCAACCAATGAAGATGATTTGGCAGGCCCAGGTGACCCCCACGCCAGTGTTTACCTAACACTAATGTTTAGATGGTCAAAAAGAATCAATGGGGCTTCCCTGGTGGCGCAGTGGTTGAGAGTCCGCCTGCCGATGCAGGGGACACGGGTTCGTGCCCCGGTCCGGGAGGATCCCACATCCAGCGGAGCGGCTGGGCCCGTGAGCCATGGCCGCTGAGCCTGCGCGTCCGGAGCCTGCGCGTCCGGAGCCTGTGCTCCGCAACGGGAGAGGCCACAACAGTGAGAGGCCCGCGTACCGCAAAAAAAAAAAAAAGAATCAATGGGTGAGACTCACCAACTACTTGGCCTCAGGACAATAAAATCCCCAAATGGCCAGTGGAGTCGCTCTAATCAAATGGACAACTATCCATCTGGTCTCTACCCAACGAGCTTGGGTCTAACCATCCTGTCTGTTACTCCACTCCCTCACCCCCATCTTCTCCTCCCTGCCAAGCCTGGCTTACTTCCTTCTCCTCTCCCGAGTCTGGGAGAGACCGTACAATAGACTCTGCTTTCTCTGACCAAGAATCCTTCTGAGGTGGGTCAGACACCCGCCCTCCCACCAAATACCTGTATATCAACTCTGCATCTTAGATTCTCTCCTCCTGTCTATGACAGCTCAGGGAACATACAGACCACTCCTCAGGGCACAGACTCGCTTGACATCACTGAGAAGTACTGGTACCACTGGGTCGCCCGACTCCAGCTCTCGGGTCATGCTTGCTGCCCTGGATAAAACCATTCTGTCTGGTCCACCTGGGTTTCATGTGCTACTCAGAGTAGCAGATAACTACTTCTGAAGACCCCTGAAGGGGGCAGTCCCACGGTGAACATTTGGGGTGGGAAAGAACTTGGCATGTGACGAGGGTATGCTGAGGAGTGCGGTAGGGGACACAGGTCATTGATAAGGTGAGCCAGGCTGTTGGAGAGGCCTGGCTCTCTAGGCACCCTGGCAGGACTGCCAGCCGTCACCTCCTGGGAATGGTGAGACAAAGCAAGTTCCTCTCGGATCTCCCAGCACTTGTCACACTTCCCTCTGGAAAGTCTACCTTGGCATCTTAGATCCCCAGCTCAAATTGAACAGTTCTTTTTCCAGGGACAAAAAAATAGAAAAACAAAAACAGGCCCTTACTCAGAGAACTTGGCTAAGTGGGAAAAGACCCTCAGTGGTGGGGAGAAGTCATGCTTTCACGTAGGACAGCTCTGAGCTGAACCCGCCTGACCACGTACAAGCTAGGAGCTTGGCCAAGTTCCCTAATCGCTCTGGGCCTCAGTTTCCTCCTTTGCAACGTCGGATAGAAAGATCCATGACCCTCATGGGTTGTTGGGAGGATACGGGATCGTCATTGGAAAGGGCTAGGCACAGGCTTGGCCCGCGGTGGCTACTAACAGTCTCCTGAACACCTCTCCTTTCCTTTCAACGCAACACATACGGTCCCTGACTTTCAATGGTTCAACTTAAGATTTTTTGATTTTATGACGGTGCGAAAGTGATACACGTTCAGTAGAAACTGTTCTTGGAATTTTGAATTTTGTTCTTTTCCTGTACACGCGGTACATACTCTCTTGAGATGCTGGGCAGCGGTAGCCAGCCCCGCGATCACACCAACGCACAACCATTCGGTACCCAGACAACATCTGTTTTTCACTTTCAGTCCAGTATTCCATACATTACATAAGATAGTCAATACTTTATTATAAAATAGGTTTTGTGTTTGCCAAAATAGGTTTGTGTAGGCTAATGGAGCGTTCTCAGCACGTTTAAGGTAGGCTAGGCTAGGCTGTGATGTTTAGTAGGTGGGCTGTATTAAATGCTTTTTTGACTTAACAGCACTTTCAGCTTCTGATGGGTTTATTAGGATGTAACCCCATTGTAAGCAGAGGAAGAGCTGTACTTCGTGCTTCAGGGCTGTGACCCTACCACACCTCCTCCAGGAAGTCTACCCTGAACACCCTCAGCCATTCATGCAGCCTGCTCGGGGGAACTTCCAAGCTGGCCTGACTGTGTCCTGTACTGGGAGCCTTGTTCTCCAAAGAGCCTATGGGTCACCAGGGGCCAGGGTGGTCTGCACCTCCCCTTGCTCCCGAGAGCCCCCAGCTTTAGGCAGAGAACACAATGGGTGCTGGATAAAGTAGCCACACAGATCCTGGCATCCTCTTCCCCCCACCCACCCACCTAATCTCACTGGTTCCCCTGATTTTCCAAACCTCTGTCTAGTTTCTTCCTAATGCTTCTGTCTCCACGTCTCCAGGGTTCTGTTTGCATGAGGGAAAGAAGTCTACACACACACACACACAGAGCTCAGAAAGCATTCAGTTGCTCCCGGGCGGGCTGCCAGCGATTGAGTGACCTGCAGCTTCCCCCCCAAATCACATTCCACTGGCACGGATCTTGCCCCGCCTGACGCCAGCCTCCGAACTCGCCCCCAGAGCAAACATTTCCAGTTGGCAGCCCGGCCTTGTTTTTCTGAGGCCCTGATTCAGGCTCCCTTGTAGAAAACAGAAAACAAAATGCAAGGGCCCAAAAAGGAATTCAAATCAAATGTGAACGGAGGGGGGTGAGGTGGGGAGGCGTTTGCTCCAAGGCACAGGGCAAAATAGGAGCTTGGGGATGTGCAAAGATTTTCTAAGAAGCAAACGCACATGCTCACAAGCCCTCCTTCCCTGCTGGCTTGGAGGCTGGGATCAATTCATTCAGGCCACTGCCTCCTGCTAAAAGACTTACTCTGTTCTCATTCACAGCTGTGCGGGGAGGACAGGAGGTGGGGGGCGGGAGGCTGCGGATCTGAAAGGAGAGGGTGGTCTGTGTTACAGGACTGGTGTTTGTTCTAAAGGGGAAATTAAAGGAAGAAAAATAAACACGGCCAGCCGGATTTTCACGCCAGCGCGTGTGGCGTCAGGGCGAGGAGGGGTGCGTGTGTGCATGTGCTGGCGTGTTTGCCTTCTCCAAATAAGAGCCGCTCAGTGGAAAGATGTCATAACCCAGGCTCGGGTGCTGGGGGACAGGCCAGCCAGGGAGGGCTGAGGCTGGCGCCCAAGTTTACCCATGGGGTCAGGCAAAGGCCAGGTGTCAGGACAGGGGCGCTCAGCCAGGACCCATTAGTCAGGGCTGGGCGTGTGGGGGCCAGACTTGGAAGGTCAGCCCCAAACTGGGCGCTCGGTCCCTGGGGAAGAGGTGGGCTGAGAAGCATTACTAGGGAAGGATGGACTCGGGCCTGGAATCGGGTGCTCATCTCGGTTGGAGAGGGCCATGAAGCAGGGAGGGAGGGATGGGAGAGGCCCAGGGGACAGGAAGGGGCTAGGTGGGGTGGTAGGGTAGGAAAGGGGATGGTGAGGATGCGTAGCGGATTCCAGAGTGAGTGTAGACTGGCCACAGAGCCGGTCAGCAGGGCTGCAAACAACCCCCTGCCCAGGGACAAGGGTCCCGTGAGGGCACCGGGGAGGAAAGAGGAATCCCAGGCCTGAGGGCATCTCAGGGCCTGGGCTGGGATATAGGGTCCCGGGTCCGGCAGAACCCGAGAAGTGTTGTCAAGAGTCAGGGGCCCTGAGTGAGCGGGCTGTCACATGGGAAGCTGTGAGAGGTGGTGAGGGCTGGCAGCTCAGAGCTCACACTGGGACCCAGGTGGCTGTGTCCCTTCTCCACAGTCCCAGCTTTCCCACACAGGGCAGGGCCTGGCATCTTAAAGGCTTCACCTGGCAGTAACGAAGAGATCCCAGGGTGAGGGCCCCGGTGAAGTTTGCAGAGGCTGTAAGGGCTCAGCTGTGACAGTCCAGTGCTGCCGGAGCAGGAAGTCACACAGCCAGTAGGAGAGATTCAGGAACCGTGGTCCAGTGTCCCCCAGAAAATGTAGCGGGACAACCATGTTTGAATCACCTGGGATATATAATAAAATGTACATCTCTGGCGTTCTTTCCACCTGCTGGACCAGACCTCATCTGATTGGGCTACCAAGGAGCTGCACTTTGGAAGGTCAGCCCAGGGGGTTCTCCTGCCCTCCACGATGGTTCCAAGATCTTTACCCTCCAGCCCTTCTTCTCTGGCTGTACCCCTACCTGTTCAGACTCTAGGAACCATAGGACTCACCACTTTTCCTCTATCACAATCTGTGAGGAAAGTAGTTAACAAGCCTTCCAAGGTTACTCTGACTCCGATTCAGGACATTTCTAACCTCAAAGAAATGAGTCTCTAATGGTGGAAATTCAGGCCTGGAAAAAGCCAGAGGCAGGTTTGGAGAGTACATGGGAAGCCTTTCAACTAACCCTTAACTTCACTATATCATTGGGATGCCCCACAGGTAGCTTTTAGAAAACTTTTTTCCCTTTATTTATCACTTCTCGGAATAGTGAGTTAGTTTTCTCTAAGCAGCCTCCAAATTTTTTTTATTATGATCATATTTTAATTCACGGACTTTAAAAAATATTTGACATGTTTCAATTCGTTGCAGGGTTTTTGTTTGTTCAGTTTTGTATTTGATGCTCCAATGATCCCATTTTATCCAGGAGGAGCCCCTTCAGTCTGGCATCTGAGTCCTTTTGACACGACCTCAGTGGTGTTTGACAGCTGTCTTATCTTCTAATAAAAGATGCTCTGGGCTTATCTTATATAATTGTTGCTCTGGACCTGGAAACAGCCAGTTCTCCAAGAAGGCTTGGTTCCTTTCAGTGAGAAAAGATGCTTAGAGAGCACAATTTGGTCACTTTATGTGCTCAATCAAAAACAGCTTATTTTCTTTCAATCTCTCAATCTTCTCCAAGTAGGACTTGAGTCTGGGCCCAAGGGCATCTGAAGGATACCACACCCTGCCCCATTAAGTACGTCTTTGCTCCTTGGAGGTAAGCTCTCTACCCATCTGAGGCAGCTTCCCCCTCCCCTTATCTTCTCCTCAAAGATTAACCTTGGTCCCCCAGGCTGGCCCATCAGCCCCAAAGCCCTCCTCACCATCTTTCTTGGATGTATACTATAATGTGAGGAGCATAGCACAGACCTCAAGGGAGTTGCCATAGTTTCTATGCCATAGTTCCTTCATCTTCAAAGTGAGGTCAAAAAGTATTTTATTTTATTGTATTTTATTTTATTTATTTATTTATTTATATTTTTTTGCGGTACGCGGGCCTCTCACTCTTGTGGCCTCTCCCGTTGCGGAGCGCAGGCTCCGGACGCGCAGGCTCAGCGGCCGTGGCTCACGGGCCCAGCCGCTCCACGGCACGTGGGATCCTCCCAGACCGGGGCGCGAACCCATGTCCCCTGCATCGGCAGGCGGACTCTCAACCACTGCGCCACCAGGGAAGCCCAAAAAGTATTTTAAATGAGATAATTCAGGCAAAGTTCTTAGCACAGTGCTTGGCAAATAGTAAGAACTAGAAAACTTCCTAGATATGGCATTCCCTGCCAGGGGAGCCTACGAAGTCTTCATGTGAAAATAGAGTTTCTCCGGAGTCTTCTCTGACATTCCCGAGGCAGGAGGGTCTGTAGATCCCCACCTTGCTGTACAACAGCGACACAAAGACGGTTTGAACTGGTTTTAGGCTTTCTTTCTTTGGCTGCACCTCGCTGCTTGTAGGATTTTAGTTCCCTGACCAGGGATCGAACCCGGGCCCTCGGCAATGAGAGTGCAGAGTCCTAACCGCTGGACCGCCAGGGAGTTCCCAACGTTTTGCTTTTGAGGAAGGGAGTCCCCAAGTGGGAGAGGAGCATTCAAAGGAAATAAGAAGTCCCAGGAGGGAGGTCTTAATTTGCAAGAAACAAACAAATGTATGTGTGGAGGATGATGGGCCTTGCAAGGCACGTGTGGGACAAAAAGGGCGATGCGGATGTTGTGTGAATACAATCCACAGTTCGGCAGGGCCTCGTGAAGTCTGGACCTGTGGGATCTGAGGCTGCTCTAGGGACCAGCTCCCCTCTCTGTGGACATCAATAAGGCTGGTCACAAATACTCAAGTTTTTCCTCTTTCCATGCATACTGTAGCATCACACGACTCTTCTACCTTTAAAATTAGGCACAGCCATGAGATTTGCTTTAGCCAATGAATTGTAAGCAGAAGGGGCATGTGTCACCTCTGGACAGAAGCCTTAAGAGCTGACACGTAATTGGCTGAATGTCCTTCCCCCACCCCTGCAATCGTGGAAACCCGGGTCAAAGTGGAGCCTCTGTTGGCCTGAGTTCTCACACAACCACAGGGAGCGGAGCCTTCCCTGCTCACCGGTGATGGACAAGTCGTGTATGGTCGGGAATAAACTCTTGTTGGGTTAAGCCACTGAGATTTGGGGGATGTTTGTTCCCACGGCAGAATCTAGCCTATCCTGACTAATTGTTCTCCCATCTCTTTCTCCGTAGTTCACTCCCTCTCTCAGGGAGTCAGTTATTCTTTCCATGGACTCTAGGATAGTTCTTCTCTCCTTGTAGCCTCACCTGCTCTTCATTTCTGCTCCCTGCATAACTTTTGCTAGCTTAACATTCTCCCGTGGCCCCGTCTCTGCTCTGTGGCCCTGCCTGGAACCACTTCCTTCTTCAGGATATCTCAGTTCAGAGAGACAAAGAAAGACTCTGATTGCCCCAGCTCGCCTCTTCATGCCAGGCCACACATGGGTTGTTGCCCGGTGTCTAGACTGGCTCTGTGGGCTAGATACCAATTCCTGGTCCAAAGAACTGTGGAGGAAGGAGACAAGTGGGGTAGGCGGTACCACACGATACAAATCATAGCACCTACCTGAGGATTCGGGTGGGAAATGACTATCTGGACGTGACTAGGAATAGGCAGGCGCCAGATGGGGGGCAGGGGAGGGAGGAGAAAAGAGGAATATTTGCTTTTAAGCATTAAATCATGTTAACCCTCCGTCTACAAGATAGTCAACATCTGGCTGAAACAAGAACATTCGACGGAACATCTGGATACTTGCTCTGCTCAGTGTGAAACAGCTGGATCTTTGGCAGCATCTGTGTGAGTAACCAATGTGGGGTCTCCTCTGTGTGTTTCACATCACATTTGGGCTTTCCTTTGCCTGTAACAGAAAACCAGACTCAAACTGGTTTAAACGTTTTAAAGGGAAATTCTTAGCTCAGTGGGCTGAAAAGTTCTGAGAGGAGGCTGGCTTTAGGTAGGTGTTAATCTAGCAGCTGAACAATATTACCAAGGACCCAGTTTCTTGTATCCTGCTAACAGCTTTATCCCCAAACTGACTCCCCTCAGAGGTCCCCAAAAAGCTACCAGAAGTCCCATGGTTACATTTACCTTGTTCAATCACAAGAGTGGAATCATATCTGACCCAGCATCCCTAGCAAAAGGCTTGACATCTACTCTGATTGGACAGGAGGGGGTCACATGCTACAACCGATCCTGTCACCGTGACCTAAGGGTACTGGAATGTGCTGACAGGCTTAGTCACATGCTCCACCCTTGGACCCTGAGAAGGAACCAGCTTCTTCAGAACGCCAAGGACACCCAAGTACAAGCTGGAGAATGTTGGGAAGGGGAAAGGGGCATGGAGGTTTACATACTGCTAGACACAAGGTTGGGACTAAGGTAAGGCCAGTGAGGAGGCCAGGGCACAAAGTCTAAGGAGGCACTCATTTTCAGGGTTGGGTTCCTCACTTGCTTTGCCCTAGTCCCAGCTCTGGCTGCACAATGAATTACCCCAAAATTTGGTGGCTTCAAACAATAAATATTTATTATCTCATGGTTTCTGTGAGAAAGTCAGGAGTTTGAGAGTGGCTTAGCTGGAGGGTTCTGGTTTGGGGTTTCTCAAACCCCAAAGTTTGAGAAGATGTTGGCCGGGACTGCGGTCATCTGAAGACTTGACTGGGACTGGAAGATCCACTTCCAGCATGGCTCCCGTACATGGCTGTTGGTAGAAAGTCTCAGTTCCTCCCCACATGGACTTCTTTGTAGGGCTGCTGGAGTGCTCTCATGGCATGGTGGCTGGCCTCCCCAGGGCAAGTGATCCAAGAGAGAACAAAGCAAAACCTCCACTGCCTTTTATATCTAGTCTCGCAATTCACACACCATCACTTTTGCCATTTTCTGTTCATTAGAAATGAGTCACCAGGTCCAGCCCCTGCTCAAGGGGAGGGGAATATGCTGCCACTTTTTGAAGGAAAGATTGTCAAAGAATTTGTAGACATATTTAAAGACACCATGTGAGGCAATAAGATGACTGGGTCACTAAAGATACCCTGAATTATTGCTCCCTTACTTCGCATTATCTAAGGCCGAGATGACACATGCTTTATCTTCTGTGCCAACTTTGATTGACAATGACTGTCAGAGAAAGAGAGCTATAAGTGATTAGTAATGTCTGCCCTAAGCCTAAGCTATAAGTGATTAGTAATGTCTGCCCTAAGAGCCATGGCTTCCTACAACATGGTGCCCTATTTCTTTGATAACAGAACTTGTCTGTTGAGAATCCAGATGCAGTGTACTCAGAGAAGGTGGGCCCCAGATGATGAATCATGATTGGCCTAAACCAACCATCCCGTGGGAAGCGGTAATCCCATTCCCCCTTGCCAGTATTTTGATTGGGAGATAGAGATGTAACCCAGTCTGGCCAAAAGAAGGGGAATTCTGATGGAGAGGTTCTGGGAAATGTTATCCTCTCAGATAAAATGGTACTGGTGAGGAAAATACTTCTTTTGAAACCAATTTTAGGAGGACATAGTGCTTGGAAGTCCAGCTGCCATCTTACAACCAAACAGAAAAGCTATGGGAATTTCTGGGAAATGGAATCAGAGCCCAGACATCACAGAGCTATTGAATTAACCGATCCTGGAACTGCCCTCCTCTGGACTTCTTGTTTTGGGAGATAATAAGTGCTCTTATTGAACATTTTGGTTGGGTTTACTGTTACTTGTGATCCAGAGCGACCTAGCTGATAATGTGAGATGGTCCCATGTTTTATGTACCTTCACGTACCTTGAGGAAAACCGGACAAGTTCCTTCCTTACATCCTGAAAGAGTCTGACTCAGTATGACTTATCACATCCTTCCTCATGACTGCCAGGTACACTCCAGAGCCTCTTCTTGGCTAAGTGGGAAAGCAAAACACTGCACTTCATTTTCTTTCCTTTTATTAGATGCAGACCTTCCCCAGAGACCTCGCTGAAGTAGCCACAGCCCACTTCAGGTCTGGGCCCCAAAAGCAGGTTAATCAGTCTCTGAGAAGGGGAAGGGCTCCTAGCCCCCAAGGAACTTGCCTATGACAAACCCCTAGACCTGGTCACCCTGGGATGGAGCCAGGTGTGCTGGGAGGTCAGGTTTAGCCACGAGTACAAGCTATTCCAAAGGGTTTTACCCTCCTTCCCTTCCTCTCCCTGCCCCTCCTCCTTCCAAGAGCTTCCCTTCCTCTTTATTTTCCTGACCCTATATCCAGTTTCCTTCTTTCTCATTCCTTCTACTCTGGATACATGGATACGCAGAACAAGACTAAGATTCCCGGCTTCTCTTTCAGCTGGAGGTAGCTCTGGTGACTACATTCTGGCCAGTGAGCTGTCAGGGGAAGCGACGTGTGTGCAATGCCCACTTGGGTCCCTAAAGCGGGGGGCGTGCCCTTCCCCCACCCCTTCCTCCACGCTGCAGCTTGGAATTGTTAGGAATGGTGGAAAAAGAACGCAAGCCTTGGTTTTCACTCTAGCCCTGGACTACCTACCTACAGCTGTATGTAAGAAAATCTGCCATCTTGTTTAAGCGTCTGTTACCTGTAGCCCTTCCTCGCCCCTCTCCTCCCTCTCTCTGTCCTCTCCTCTCTCACATCTTTCTCTTCCTTCTCCCTTTCCCTCCTGATCTTCAGATCCCCTCACCTTCCCTTCCTCTCTTCTCTCCAACCCACTGGCCCCTTCCAAACAGCAGGCGGCAGGAGCAGGTGGCCAAGGGCCCAGATGGCTCTCTTGTTCCCCCGTCCCTGTGAACCCGGTCCTGTCCTGAGGGTCCTGACCAGCTGGAGGTTTGTTGCAACCCCAAGGTGTCTCCCACTGTGTCCGGCTCTGCGCTCAGCCTGGCCTGCTCCCGGGGAGGGGCAGAGCCAACCAGGGCACCTACCCCAGGCAGCCCATCCTGTGGCCCAGTGCCCAGTGCCCAGTTCCAGTCTCATGATTCCACGGTGACCGCTGTGATGCCTAGGACTGGACGCTTGCCTGGGCTGTAGACCATCTGGCTGTGCCCTCTGGCTTCCCCAGAAGGGAAGGCGTTTGATGCTGGGGAAGCCAAGCCAGCCTGAGCTGGGGGCTGATCACTTCTAACTCTCTTATTCTTCAGTCCCAGGTCCGAACTCTGCACAGGTGGGTGATGGTGGCAGAAGAAGAGGGGGTAACAAGGGTGCTCTCTCCCCAAGGGCACCCCCAAACCACCATGACCTCCGCCTCCCAGCCCTGCCTTCTGAGCTCCAGTGCCAGCCTCCTGTCCCCGCTCAGCCCTCGCAGGCAACAGATGGTGCCTTGAAGACAAGCCCTGGGTCCGGGCCGGGCGCGGATGTCAGCTGTGGCGGGGCTCCCCTTTCACCCTCCGGCAGGCGGCTGGGGCAGCCCCCGCTCTTCACCTGGCTCAGTCCGGCTTAGCAGAGCTAGCAGGGCTGAGGCCAAAGAAGCCACATGCAGAGCGTTGGTGGCCCTTCGGGAGTGGAGGCCTGGCCTGCGGGAAGAGAGGTGGCCAAGGCCCCAGGTGGGTAGGAGAGCAGAGAGCAGCCAAAACGAGCCTCGCCCACAGCCGGGGATGTGAGTGCGGGGCCTCCGCTGGGCTCAAGTCACGGGAAGCGCAGGAAGGGCACCCGTTTGCCTCTGGGCTGCTCCTGGCGATGGTCGGGACACGCAGAAGGCCCCTCCCTGTGCTACCCCTTGGTTCCAGATCCCCACCCGCCAAGCCAAGCTCCTTGATCCGAGCCAGCCCTGGACAAGCGGCAAGGCTGGCAATGACTTCACCTGACCACTCCCAGATGGGTTACCGTCAGCGCGATGTCCTGACAGTGTGATGTCACGTCAGGATTCTCGAAACACTTTCCATCTGGAGTCAACACCATCCTTGCAGCTGCTCTGAGGGCCGCACCCCACTGCCAGCCAAGGGATGGGATCAAGTGTCCTGGTGGAAGCCAAGCTTCGGGCAGGCTTAGGAAGAACAAAGTCAAGGCGGGAGCTGCTGAGGGAACAGGGAAGCCCTTGTGGGGCTCAAGTGCAGAAGCTCTGAGCCCGCAGGGGAGCAGGGAGAGGCCCATAGAGGTCACAGCTGGGCCAAGAGCCCCGAGGCAGGGGCTCAAGGGGGAAATCAGGGACCAAAGAAAGTTATGTGAACATAAATGGAGCCTCTCTCTCTGTCTCTGTCTCTCCGTCTCTCACAGACACACATGCACTTTCATACCCATACCATCCTCTCCGTACTTCATACCCCCAAGCCTCTGAGCTTTGTTCACGCTGTTCTCTTGCCAAGAGTGCCCTCCCTTCACCTGGCGAATTTCTGTCATCCTTCAGAGGGCAGCTCACATGTCACCTCGTCAGTGACACATCTCCGCACACTGACACCCTCTATACCCCTCATCCACTGGCAGGTTCGAGAACCCTCCTCTGAGCCCCTCAGCCACACTGAGCTCGCCCGGCAGGGCTGGCAGACGGGTTCACAGCCTACCTGCCCACTTCCTCCTCTGACGAGGACCAGGCGTGACTTGGTCCTCCATAGACAGGTAGGTGGTCACCAGGGCCTGCCCTTGGAGGGTTTATGGACAGGCATGAGGACACGCTGGTGGGTCACTCAGTTGCCCCACGCTGAGCACACAGTTGGAGCTCAAAGAGTTACTGACTGAATGCATTTACACAGGCCTTTGTCATACAGCCACACACAACTCACAGGTCTCTCCCTCTCCCTTCAGCGTCTTGGTGTTATTTGGGGATCGGCCTTTAGGGTGGGGAAAAGATGCCGCAAAAGCAGTCCAGTTTCGTTGGGACAAAGTCAAAGCTGCCCAGGTGTTTCCCACACCACAGAAGCCCCGGGAAAAAGAGGGAGGCCTGGGGGCCGGACACCAGAGAACCCTGTGGAAGGCCCGTTCGCCACTCACTAGCCACGTGGGGCTAAGCCTCAGTCAGAGCCTCAGTTTCTTCCTTGGTCTAATGAGAATATCTATGGTAATAATATTCCCAGTGTTGTTAAAAGAGACAAATGAGGGGGCTTCCCTGGTGGCGCAGTGGTTGAGAGTCCGCCTGCCGATGCAGGGGACACGGCTTCGTGCCCCGGTCCGGGAAGATCCCACATGCCGCGGAGTGGCTGGGCCCGTGAGCTATGGTTACTGAGCCTGTGCGTCTGGAGCCTGTGCTCCGCAACGGGAGAGGCCACAACAGTGAGAGGCCTGCGTACCACAAAAAAAAAAAAAAGAAAAAAAAAAGAAACAAATGAGGGAACGTGTGACCAAAAAACGTAACACATTAATGTCATAAATTTTCATTCAGCCCCAGCTCCCACTTTTTTATTTACTTATTTATTATTATTTTTTTTAATTTTTATTTATATTTTGGCTGCCTACAGGATCTTAGTTCCCTAACCAGGGATTGAACCCATGCCCCCCTGCAGTGGAAGCACAGAGTCTTAACCATTGGACTCCCAGGGAAGTTCCCATCTCTCACTTCTTTAATTTCTAGTTCTAGAAAAGCGGTGGAGTAGGGATCCATTAATGCCCAAGAGAAGACAACACAGGGAATTTCCTGGCAGTTTAGTGGTTAGGACTCTGTGCTTTCACTGCAGAGGGCCCGGGTTCAATCCCTAGTCAGGGAACTAAGATCCTACAAGCTGCGTGGCCAAAAAAAAAAAAAAGAGAGAGAGAGAGAGACTATATAAAGGTAGAAAGACTGATCCATATTAATTATTAAATATTACTAAATATTTATTGATGAGATTATATTTTAGAACGATTTCTAACTCCAAAAGTCTAAAATTTTAAATGTATTAAGGGTGACCCTTATTTAACCAGAATGGCTTGGTTAACTGAACTCCAGCCCCTGGGCTGGTCCAAGCTCTTCTGCCATCCCTGAGGACAAAGGACTGTGGCTGCCATTGTAAACGAAGGGTGGTAGGAGAGTCTGGGTCTCTTCCCAGCTAGCTTTGCTGGGTCCTGGAGCCCACTGACCTTGACAAGGGACCCTATAACCACCTCCCAATTACCCTCCTCCACCCTCCCTCACCAGCTTCCTGAGCCCGGGTTAGGTCTGCTTCAACTGTCCCAACTCACACCCTGATGCAGGACTTAAGAGTTGCAAACTTTATGATTTCTAGAACACTTGACGTTCTCATTGCATCTAATATTTTTCAACCTGGGACCCCCTTACCCTTCTAGACCAGCATTCTCAGCCTCTTTCTCTGCTTCTACTCACGGGAAAGATGACTCCTACAGACGGACACACTCCCTCGGGTTACCTCTGAGCTAAATCCCTAAGATATAATTCCACCCCTCTTTCTCCCACTTTGTGCTGACACCACATCTCACATGTATATGTATTATTGCAGTTTACACAGTGTACCTTGGTCATTTATTTCTGTGACAGTGTCCCCTGGGGGTAAGACCTGTTTGATGGGGTGTTTTTAAAATCCCAGCACACAGCCCAGCATCACACATGCTGTCCGCAGGAAGTGTGTGTGTCCCTGAAGCCTTCTCCTCACCGGCCAAGATAGAACCTGTTTGAGGAAGATGGAAAAAGCGCTCTGTGAGCAGGATTGTGAAATGATAGGGGTGACGTGAGGGGCTTTCGAAACCCTGGGAAGGAGCACCCACGTGAACTACAGCCCCTGGCTATTCTTGGCCATCGGCAGTTCAGGTTTTGAGTCAGGACAGCTGCCCAGAGCCTGCAGTCAACCGGGGACATGGCCGTCCTGGCCGGTGCGGGCCTCTGCTGCCCCCTGGTGGCCCCCAGGGCCTCAGCTGAGCAGGGTCTCCAAGGCCTCCAGCTTCTGCTCTCTGGGAAACTTCTCAACTCCAATGGAGAAGACAGAGATTTTTCACTGGACCCCCCTACTTCACAGCTGTCTTGGAAATGCCTCTTTGCAACATGGTGCCAGGCACAGCTAAGACTAGAGCCTTAGGTGTTTTTCAACTCAGAGCTTTGCAGTTTAACTCATGGTGTGATCTTCAGTGGCCTCCTTCAGCTATCGGAGGCAGTTTTCTCATCTGTAAAATGGGAATGATAATACAGATCCTACCTTATGTGGGTTTTGTGCAGAGTAAAGAAAATAATCCATGAAGATCGTTTAGCACAGTACCTGGCACACAGTAAAGACCCAAGGCAGTAACTATTGCTATTATTATAACAGAGAATCTTGGTGACTCTCTTGTCTCATTTCTCTACTCTCTCTGTCATCCCCTTTCTCCATGAGACCCTCTCTCCAGTAGTCTGCCTCCCCCAGCCCACCTCCTGCCTGCTACCACCTCCCAGTGCTGGCAAAGAATCTGCACCCAAGGAAATAATTAGGATGCCCATGGTGGCCTAGACATCTGCAAGACCAAAATATGATGACAAGTGAAATGCACCAGGCCTGGCTCAGGGCTTGGCTGGAGAAACTGAACAGAACTGCCACACTTCCCCCAGCCCACCCAGGTCCGCCTACTCAGGGAAATAGGGCCAGGTGCCAGTGTTTTGTGCCTTGGATGGTCTGGAAGCCCCAAACCTGGCCAATCTGGGGAGGTGGGGGTGAGGTGTTCGGTGAAAGGAGAATGAAGTCAATTTAGGAAAAGATGAATTTTTCTGCACCACATCCTCCACTGTTTTCCCTTTTCTTTGTACTTTCCCTCATTAAAAAAATTTAACTTACTGGGCTTCCCTGGTGGGGCAGTGGTTAAGAATCTGCCTGCCAGTACAGGGGACACGGGTTCGAGCCCTGGTCCAGGAAATCTCACATGCTGCGGAGCAACTAAGCCCGCGCACCACAGCTACTGAGCCTGCGCTCCAAAGCCCGCGAGCCACAACTACTGAAGCCCGCGCACCTAGAGCCCGTGCTCCGCAACAAGAGAAGCCACCGCAATGAGAAGCCCGCGCACCACAACGCAGAGTATCACCTGCTCGCCGCAACTAGAGAAAGCCTGTGCGCAACAACAAAGACCCAACGCAGCCAAAGATAAATAAATAAAATAAATAGGGTTTCCCTGGTGGCACAGTGGTTGAGAGTCTTCCTGCCGATGCAGGGAACACAGGTTCGTGCCCCAGTCTGGGAAGATCCCACGTGCCGCGGAGCAGCTGGGCCCGTGAGCCATGGCCGCTGAGCCTGCGCGTCCGGAGCCTGTGCTCCGCAACGGGAGAGGCCACAACAGTGAGAGACCCGCGTACCACAAAAAATAAATAAATTTATTTATTTTAAAAAATTTTAATGTACTGCAATGATGCAATTAAACATGTCATTGTAGAAATTTTGGAATATACAGGAAAGTATTGAGAAGAAAATCAAAACCACCTATAATATATTCACATGTTCGGCAGATATTTGTAAGGAGCGACAAGATCCTGGGAATGGAAAGGTGAATAAGAGACCGCATCTCAACCCTCCCAGAAATCACGCTTAGGTAAGGCAATCCCATCATTCTGAGACAACCAACTACAGTAAGTCCCCTACATATGAACGAGTTCCGTTCCGAGAGCACATTCATAAGTCCAACAAAGTTAGCCTAGGTACCCAACTAACACAATCGGCTATATAGTACTGTACTATAATAGGTTTATAAAACTTGTCATACAAATAATACATTTTTTAAAACCCACAAAAAATAAAGAAAACATTTAAAATCTTACAGTACCTTGAAAAGTACAGTAGTACAGTCCAACAGCTGGCATACCGGGGCTGGCATCGAGTGAACAGGCAAGAAGAGTTACTGACGGGAGGAGGGAAAGGAGGTGGGGGATGGTAGAGCTGAAGGCTCCTCAGCAATAGGAGACGGAGGGCAAGCTGCAATTCCACTGACGCCTAACGTGACTGGACAGGCGAACACACGTTCGCATCTTTGAAAGTTCACAACTTGAAGGTTCGTATGTAGGGGACTTACTGTACTTATAATAGTCTGATGTGCTTCCTCAAGTCTTTTTCCTAAATATATCTAAATATATATCTAGTTATTTTAAACAACACAGAGATCATACTGTCTATATCTACACATGCTATCTATCAGAAAATTCTGGCATGAATAAATAGCTGAGTAGTCCAACATATAAGTGTAATATAATGTAACCAATCTCAGTTTGTCAGTTATTAGATCCTTTCCAATTTTTTTTTGACAATTCTAAATAACACTATGTGAAAAGTTGTTTTAGATAATTCTTCTGATCTGCTCTGTTTCTCTAGGGTATTTTCGTAGGAAAGGAATCATTGGATCAAATGGAATAAACATTAGAAACAAAACAAAACAAAGAAACACTGAGTTTTGGTTATAAAGCAATACGTGCGTTTTGAAAAATAATTGACTAAATACAGAAAAATACAAAGAAGAAAATAACGCTCACCTGTAATTCCATACCTGCAGGTAATCTCTGCTAATATTCTTGAGACGTATTTTTCCAGATTTGTAACTGTATATAAAGGTTTTTAAATCCAGTCTGACAGAATTCATCTAGTAGCTAGAGTAGTACATTTTTCTCTGCACATATACATAATATTTTTTCCAGAATAGAATTTTACTGTAAATATTTTGATTCTGTACTGTAATCTTTTGGTGATATATTATGAGTTACTTTCCATTTGCATAAATACATTTTTACCACATCATTTTTAACCACTGCATGGTTGTATACTATGATTTATTATAGTTGTATACTATGATTTATTAAATTAGTCCTCTATTTTTAGACATCTAGGTTATATAAATTTTCTGCTATTAGAAACCATGTGATAAATACTCTTACATGTGCATTTTCATGTGTTTTTAAGATTTTAAAAGACTACTTGTCCCTAAAGTTCTCTAGTTGTCTGTTTCAAGGGAAAAAAACATACATACTGACTATTCCATGTGGATATTATATTTTTTGAAGTTTTCCTCTATTTCCTGCTTTGACTTTATTTCCCTTTGTAAGCCTGTTCTGCTTTTGTTTGCCTTGGTTTTCCTTTTTTTTTTTTTTGGCGGTACGCGGGCCTCTCACTGCTGTGGCCTCTCCCGTTGCGGACCACAGGCTCCAGACGCGCAGGCTCAGCGGCCATGGCTCACGGGCCCAGCCGCTCCGCGGCATGTGGGATCCTCCCGGACCGGGGCACGAACCCGCGTCCCCTGCATCGGCAGGCGGACTCTCAACCACTGCGCCACCAGGGAAGCCCGGTTTTTCTTTCTTATTCATACAGAGCATTTCCTCAATCATTAGCTGATCTTTGGCTGTTCATGTATAAAAGGGTGATATTAAAAAGCTGATTGGGAGCTTCCAGGTTAAGAGACCAGGTTGAGCGCACACGCACGCAATGTTTCTCCCTCCTGAACCCCACCAACATTATAGTAAAGAGATTAAAGGGGGCGGGAGAGAGAGACATCAAAAAGCATAGAAAACAGGAGACGGTACCACGGCAGCCAAACTCTGGAAGCTGGAAAACAGATGGGTAAGGAGGGATCGATCGGACAGAGCACAGGAGGAGCTGATGCCAGAGGTGGGGAAAAGTAAGAGCCACTGCATCTCTGCTATGAGATTTTCAGGAGATCAGGAGATGGCAGCCCCCAGCAACTCTCGGGTGGAGGGCTCAGGGGCCTGCACTGAGGAGGATGAGGGGGAAGCTGTGTGAGAGGCAGCTGCTCCTTCGTCCCCCTCCCCTGCAACACTGGGCAGCTCCTTCCCCTACCCATTCGAGCCAGAAAGTGTCCTCTCTGGAAAGGGGGATACTGAGGGTCTCAGGACAGACAGAGGTCACTGGCACAGGCGAGGGTGTGAGCTGCAGGAGAGAAAAACGTGGATTTGCTGTGTGCTGAAAGCTGAGGTCCCCTGGGTCTCCTTCCCCACCGGCCCCGAGAACAACCCAGCTAGACTTTTACCTCCAGGCGGGAGATTTGAGCAAACTTCTCCAGGGAATCTGAGATCCCACAAGGGAAGACCTAAAGCCCTTCACACACACACCCACACACACACACACACACAGAACAGTAAACAGCCCAGGAACAGACAATATGTGTGTGTGTCAAGAGAGGACTATTATAATGTTAATATAGTAACATCCTCGGAGAGATGAGAAAAAGTACTGTAACCATCAAATATTCTATCAGTAGGAATAGGATGCTTTTTTTTTTTTTTTTTCAAAGTGCACTAAGAGAATTTTAAAAAGCTTTGAAAGGTGAAAATTGATAGCAGCATTGGAAAACTCAACAGAAAGGAAAAAACTGAGGACATTTCCCAGAAGTAGAACAAAAAGAGAAAATTGGAGAACCCAGAATAGAAAGTCAAACATCCAAATCACTCTGAGTTCCAGAAGGAGAGATCAGGAAAACTAAGAGAATTTTAAAAAGCTTTGAAAGGTGAAAATTGATAGCAGCATTGGAAAACTCAACAGAAAGGAAAAAACTGAGGACATTTCCCAGAAGTAGAACAAAAAGAGAAAATTGGAGAACCCAGAATAGAAAGTCAAACATCCAAATCACTCTGAGTTCCAGAAGGAGAGATCAGGAAAAAACAAAAGGAAGGAACCAATAAAGAAACAAATTAAGAAAATTACTCAGAACTAGAGGATGCACATTTCCAGATTGAAAGGGCTGGTAAATACCCAGACAAACAGATTAAAATGGATCTACACCAAGGTATGCTGTTGTGACCCTTGAGAGCACGGGAGAACGAGGGGGAGATCTGACAAGCTTCAGAGAGAAGAAACAGGACATGTGAAAAAGGATCCGAACCAGAATGGCTTCTGACTGCTTCATAGCTACCTTAAAAGCAAGAATACATTGAAGCAATTTTACAAGGAAAATTATTTCCAATCTAGATGTTTAAACGTAGAAAAATCTCAGTCAAGTAGGGAGAGGAAAAAAGACATTTTCAGACATGCAAAGTCCCCCAAAATGTACCTAGAATACAGCCTTTCTCCAAAAGCTACTGGAGGATATGCTGGACCACAGCAAGCAAGTCCGGAAGGAAGGAGGCAGGAAACCAGGAAACAAGTGTTCAAGGCAGGAGGAGGAAGGCATCCAGGATGACTCGAAGGGAGAGCGGGGAGGGTGATGGGCCCCAACGGGAGACGGGCAACAGTGAAGGCTGCCATCCCCAAGGTGCCCGCTTCCTTACACCACCTGAGGACAGAAGGATGCCCAGGGAGTCTGGCCCAGGCTCAGCTGCTCATCTGGACTTGGCTGATGAAGTAAGCTCCTGTTATCCACTCCAGGAGGGAGGTTCAGCTTCACCCCATAGGTGTTCTGCTCTGACCTGCTCCTGAGAGCGGGGGATGTGAGCGGCTGTCCTCTGACCGCATCTCGGCTGGAGATCCACCCTGGTCCACACGAAGGCCCAGCCAAATCCCCCGCTCTGTGGTGGCCCTGATCTTTCAAGGTTCACTCGTGACCTCGCCCAGTGACTTCTGCAAAGGGTCTCTGGGAAACCCCCAGGGAGGCTGAAGACAGACTTTGTTCAGCTTCTCCTCTCCTAGGAGCTTGCATCCAATGGTGTAAACTGCCCTTTTCTCACACAGCGAGCTTTGAGCTTGTCACTCCGCGATTCATAACTAAACAATACGCTGCTTAGATAGGAAGAGATTTACTGGGGGTAAAACTATAGAGAAAGGCAAAAGGATGATCAAGACAAAGGTCCGGAGAGTGTTATGGGGTGAGGGGATGGGATGCCACACCAAGGGGACCAGGGGTCTCTCAGGTACCGGGTAAGGTTCTATCCTTCTACCTGCTGCTGGGTCCCTGGTGGACTGGTGGTGCATCTTATTGTCACTCTTCTTTTTTTTTTTTTTTTTTTTGGCCGAGAGGCTTGTGGGCTCTCAGTTCCCCGACCAGAGATTGAACCCAGGCCATGGCAGTGAAAGCCTGGAATCCTAACCACAAGGCCACCAGGGAACTCTTGTCACTCTTGAAACTGTACCTATACATTTTATGCTCTCCTCTGTATATATGACATGTCACAATTTGAACAATTTAAAGCCGGCTGGAAGCTCTGTGTAGGGCAGCAGAGCTTGTCGACTCCACACTTCATTCCAGGGTTATTCAGCGGGACTCAGCCATTTCTTTCATTAATGTAATCATCCTGTTTTCAAGTTCTTGCCTCGCCCCTGCCTCTGCTGTGCCCGGTGTCCTCAAGTCCAGTATCCCTTGGCTCAATTTCTCCAGAGAAGGAATGCCTTGCCTTCCGCACACATTTAGAAAACCCAGGGCCTCTGATCCCTGAACTAGTCAGCAGCTCTATGGAGTGAATCAGCCTGCTTTTTTTTTAATTGAAGTATAATTGACATATAATATTGTGTAAGTTTAAGGTGCACAAACGTGAAGGTGATACACATATATTGCAATATGGTTACCTCCTGCGGTGTTAGCTGACACCTCTAGCACCTTACAAAAGTATTATTTCTTTTTTGTGGTGGGAACGATTATGATCTAGTGTCTTAGCAACTCTGAAGTTTATAATACAGTATTGTTGACCCTAATCACTATTCTGTGCAATAGAATTCATCTGGGGCTTCCCTGGAGCGGCTGCGCCTGCGCGTCCGGCGCCTGCGCTCCGCAGCGGGAGAGGCCACAGCAGTGAGAGGCCCGCGTACCGCCCCAAAAAAAAAAAAAAAAAAGAATTCATCTGTTCTTCCTCTGAAGGCAGTTGGGTTTTTGCATTCCCCCATCACCGAGTTTTGTTTCATCCATCAACACCCCATCTTCTGCATTTGTTGACATCTCTCACCTTCGTTGTCTTTGCCTGTCTCCTCTTTGGCCGGCTGCTCATCCTGCCCCAACCTCATGGCGACAGAGTTCCCAGACTCTCTAACTGTTCCCGAGGTAAGCCCATCTCTCCCAAGGTATTCATCTGTCCCCATGGGCACCTGATACAAGCTGAGTCCATCAGATTCTCCTTCCAAGAATTTGGAATACTGACCTGAGTGGCAAAGACTGGGCCTTCTTGGAAGTAAATGTGTTTTAGCAGCTCTCTAGAGCAAGCAGTGATACCCAAAGTATTGTCTCAGGCCAGAGGTCTGTCCATTGTTCTCAGGCCTCAACAAGGTAAGCACAGAAATTGAGTAAGTGTTGAAAAACTTTTATGGCGATTTAACAAAGTAACTTTATGTTTGTTAAACCCAAGAATTTAAAATGGGGTTAGTATTATGTATATCTTTTAAAATTTCATTTTTCTAGTCATTTGCTTTTATTGCGTTTTCAAAAGCATTGGAATGTGACGTTTGGAATTTTTAAAAACCTGATCCTTCAACCACAGAGAGTTTGAGCAATTCTTTTCTGAAAGCAAAGGTCGCAAACCCTCTGCTAGCCATCCTGGATCTGCCTTTATCTGGCCCCGCCTGAGGTCAAGTGCTCCAGCTCTGCCCAGAAGCCGTGAGCCATTCCCAGTCTTACCAAGTAAATTACCTATCAACTTAAGCTATAACCAGAGGCAATTCTGATATTTGCTGCAAAAAGAGATTGTAATTAGCACAATCATTATCCCACTCTGCAGATATGAAAAACAAGGCTCAGACATGTTAAATAACTCACCCACAGGCCCCAAACTAGTAGCTAGCAGGAGCTAGGATTCCAACTGAAGTCAACCTGCTTCCAAGACTCAGCCTTTCCACGGCTGCACTGAAACTCTGAAAGAGCCACAAGGATTCAGATACATTTGGTATTGGTGAGAGATGGGGAAGCAGGAGTCCTAAGTATCATTGGTGGAAATGTCAACTGGTAAAAAGAAAAAAATTTTTGGAAGGGAATTCTGACAACGCACATACTCTTTAACTTTTTGAAGGAATTTATCCTACATACATACTTGCACATGTGTGCAAAGGCGCCTGATCTAGGATAATCATTACAGGTTTGTTTTTCTAGCACAAAATTGGAAACAACCAACTTAATAGAGAACCAGTTAAAATAAATTATTGTACATTCATACAATAAAGTAAAGCGGCCATTAAATACAATAAGACAACTATATTTGTACTGAGATCGAACAATCACCAAGTAATATTAAGTAGAAACAAACAAGTACTACACAGAACAGTATATATAGAATACACTCATTTTGTTAAAAAAAAGAGAGAGAGAGAGAGGCAGGGGACATATACATGCTCCCACATGCACTAAAAATTTCTGAAATGGTACCTTAAGAAACTGGTAATAAGTTTTGACTTTGGGAAGGTGACCCAGGAGACTGGGTTTGGGGTGGGACTGAGATTTACATTTCCACATACATCCTTCTGTACCTTTTAGATTTTTAAAAACTAAATTCTTTGAGCTGTTAGCTCTGTGACTTGGGCAGTGGGTTCATTCCAGGGGTCCCTGTCTCTGGGAGCAGTGGCCAGGATATACATCACTCCCCATTGAGTTGGCACCTTCTGGGGTCAGGACATCTGCTCCCTGGGTTGGCCCAGGGCTCTCAGGTACCCCAAGCTCTGAAAGGGCAACGGCCTATCTGGACAGGCAATGATTCTGCATGGGAGTGCAGGGTGGCCTGAAACAAAATGCTTTTGGCAGTTCTTTCTCCTGGCAGCTCTTTCCCCTGGTTTTTATGTAAATGGTAAGGCAAACATCAACTTAGACATGAAACATTTGGATATAACATGATTTAGGGAGCATCTATTATTTTTACCACCCGTATCAACTCATCCTTCTGGAATTTGTACATTAACTTCCCTCTGGGATCAAGCTCCTCTCCCATGGAATTTCTGGGGTCATGGACCCCACCCTTAAGCAGGGGACGGGAAGCACAGCCCAAGCTGGGACAATCAGAGCCCTGAATTCCCTGGCTCTGGGATTAGTTCAGGCAAAGAAAGAAACACGATCCAATGCAAGCAGTGGTGATCCTGCCCAGATTCCTGGGCAAGAAATACACACTCTTCCTACCTGCACAAAGGAAGCAGGGCTCCAGCTGAGGCCGCCATCTTGCCCTCCTGGGCCTGTCTGATGAGAGACTAGGAATGGGGAAGAAAACTAGCTCCTGAGACCTCATTCAGGCTGTACTTCTCCACTGGATTGTCTACACATGCTGTGTCCACTTCCTGTCCTCCCGTTCATGTCTCAACCCACACTAAGGGGGCTTTCCCTTCCACCACTGGACTAAAAGCTGCTTGTGTCACATCTGGGGTCACTTTCTTGCCTCATCAGAATGCACCTCTTAGCAGCCTCTCCAGCTTTAAAAACCCCCAAGTTGCCTTGTGTCTGCGGCACACACTCCTTTGGCTTCTCCTCTTCTGCTTGGCTGGCTGCTCATCCTCCCCTCAACCTCATGGTGATGGGGTTCCAGGGCTCATCCTTGAACCCTCTCACTTGTCTGCACCTTTTCCTGAAGTGAGCCCATCCACACCCAAGGTGTACATCACTACTTATTTGATTACACCCAAATTTGTATCCAGCCTGAACCTCTTTTCTGAGCTCCAGAAATTTTGCATAACTCAGTTGCCATCTTTGACATGTCCAACTCCAGATCTTTCATTCTGGCCCCCATTCAAAACTTGTTTCACACCCCGTGTACTCCTTAGCAAACGGGACCACCAACCATGCAGATGCTTCAACCACGAACCGGGGAATCATCTAACCTCGTTCCTCAGCTCCCCAACGCTCTACACATAACTCATCAGTAAGATCTGTTACCTTTACTTCCAAAACATATCTTGAATTTATTCACTTTCTCCATCTTCACTCTCATGGCCTGGGATGGTCATTAGTGTGGTCCAGCTTTTCTCCTCCTGGGGATATGGGAGGATGGTGCTTTCCCAGCCCATTTGAAGTTAGGCACGCCTGTATGACTTACTTAGCCAATAACACGGAAAGGAAGAGGCATCTGCCACTTCTGGTAGGGAATTTTAAGAGCCAGTACGCTTCCCTTCCTCCTGCCATGGGGATTATGGAAATTGTGTTGAGATGGGGACCCTGTCAACCTGAGTCCCTGAGTGATAAATGCGAGCAGAGACCATCTGCTGACTCACAAGAATACTGAAAATAAATATTTGTTCTGTTAAGCCATTGAGGTTAGGATCTGCTTGTTACTGCAGTGCAACCTAGCCCATCCTGTCTGATATACTATCTTGTCCAAGTCACCCAAACTCCTGCAGTAGCCTCCTACTCTACTTTTCTCTCCTTCCACACAGCAGAGTAACCTCTTTACAACTTAAGTCAGATCCCATCACACCTTCCTTAAAACCTTTTGGCAGCTTCCCATTGTACCTGGAAGAAAATCCGCACTCCTTCCTACAGCCACAGGATTTGATCCCTGCCTGTCTCTGTGACCCGGTCTCCCACCCTGTCTTCCTCATTCATTACATCCAGTCCCCCTCGACTCCTTGCTGTCTCTAAGGCAAGGAGCCCTACCCTGCCTCAGAGCTTTCCCAGATTGCTGTCCCTCTGCCTGGAATCCTTTCCCACACTATTCACGCAGCTGACTCCTTCTCATCCTTCAAGCCTCAGTTTAAATGACACATCCTCAGGGAGGCTTCTACCCTGTTTGTTCATTTCCTTGTTAGCTTTTACCAAAAGTTGGAATTACATTTTTTTTCACATGTATTTACTTGTTTATTCACTAAGTTGTAAGCTCTATGGGGGCCGTGTCAGCTCTCAATACATATTTGTAGAGTGGAGGAATGAGTGAGAAGGAAATGCAAAGGCTAATGCATAAGCAAATAAATATAAGGCTGTGGTGGTCATGGGGCTAGTAAATGTCAGGCTGACCAATTCAGCCTGCCCTGCAGGGTGGCTTCTTTCAGGTGACAGGGGCCAAACCTCGCAAATTCTTCTATTCCCCTCAGGAGCTAAAGTGCCTCTGAGATACTGGGGCTTCTTCAGAGGGCCCAGCTTGGGCTCTGTCGTCCTTCTCAGCTATGACAGCTCACCCAGTGACAGCCCAGCCTGGAGCAGGTCCAGCTGGGGCTGAGGAGCGGGCAGCCAGTCCCAGCAGGGAAGCAGCCAGCTGCTGCCGTCATAGAGAGCATTGGCCTGGCCAGCTCTCCAGAAATTGCCAAGGTCAAGGTCAGGTGCTTCCATCCCCTACAGATGGAAAAATCTGGGGATGGGCCAGTCCAGTATTTCCTTCCACCCCACTACTGGGATCACTGACCCTGGTCTGGAGCTCCCCGATTTCCAGCCACCCAACCCATAGGCCTCTCCATGCATCACTGCTTTCAAAGGACCCTCAGGCCTCCAAACCCCTCTCCTCCCAACACACTTCTGAGTTGGACAGGGTGGGCCTTATCCTGTGTCAAAGACAAGGACACTGTGGCTCAGGAAGTCAAGGGTCTCTTCCAACTCAGCATGTGAGTTGACCAATGAACTGGATGCCAACGTAGAGCCCCATCCCAGAGTCAGTGCCTTATCCCAGTGGAACCTTCCTCACGAGCGACATGCTTGGCGGGGTCCATAGCCTCTGCCCTGGCATTGATCACATCTAAGTGTCACTTGCTCTCGGGGATCCTTTGCCCTGTGAACTCTGACCTCGTTCCCTGGTGTTGGAAGCAATTTAGCCTCTTCAGCTGCTGGCTCGGCTGATTTCCCTGGGACCCAGCTCTTTCCTGCCTGAATCCATGGTGGTCATTTTCACGTCGGGTCTTGGATACGCTCCCTGCTGGTCCAGCTCACTCAGCAGACCTCACAGATGGCCTGACCAAGCAAACCACTATCCTCACACCCACAAAACACCCCTCATCCTCCAACAAGGAAGGCTGAGGCTCTGGGGGGGTCCAGCCACAAGCTTCACCAGCCACTTGTGGCAAGCAGGGCTCCAGATTCCCTTCTCTTAGAGGTTCCCACAGGCCTGGGAGGAAGGAATGGGGAGGTACCTCAGGGAGACCAGAAGGATGGTTAGGAACAGATGCAGGAAGGGGATCTGCCCGAGGAAACTGGGCAGGGCCAGTGACGGGGGAGGGTGGGGAGGAGCCCACAGAGCGGGTGGCTCTTCCCTTTGAATAGGACAGGACAAGGTGGGCACCTGGTAGGTTTCTGCTAATCAGATTACAGCAGGCAGAGGAGACTCAGGAAGTAGGAGAGAATGAAAGCTGGGATATTTTTTTTTTTTTTGAGAAATACAACATTTATTTTTAAAGGACATTCAATAGGTCCAAGTGGAAGCTGGCAGAGTGTCCTTTGGAAACTGAATGACCTGTACCTGTGAGCACACCAGGGTACCATGTGCAGAGGCCCAGCAAGTGCACTGCACAACCCTAGGGCCCCCTTCACATTGCACTGATTGTGAACCTGAATACTTACTACAGTTCTCTGGCAGGTGGCAGTCAGGTGTCTTAAGGAAGGAAAGAAGGCCGTCTTTTCTGATCCTCTAGGGCTAGTGGTAGGGCTTCAAGTAAGTACTTCCAGGAGGCTTGAAATGAACTTTTCCTCTTCAGAAGTTAAAATCTCTCTAGTGTAAACGTGCCTACTCTACTCATTTGCATGACAGCCCTTTCCTCCTGGAGTATGCAAAGGTGGCAATTAATTAGCATCCATTCTTAATTACAGAGGCCCAAATTCAGGAAGACAGATTTTTCTTACATGCTTTGGGGGGATGGGGGTCAGGTAGGGAGCGTATTCAACAACTTTGTGCCGTCAATAGCACCAGTAATTCCTAGGCCTTATTTTAGGCAATACTTGAATTGGAGAATTATATGACAATTCACATTTTGCATGCCCTCACATGGAGAGTGTTCACAAACTTTTCTGGAGTTGTTTTCTTAATTTATTTGTGTATTTATTTATTTTTGGCTGCCTTGGGTCTTCGTTGCTGCACACACCTTTCTCTAATTGTGTCGAGCAGGGGCTACTGTTCGTTGCGGTGCTCTGGCTTCTCAATGCAGTGGCTTCTCTTGTTGTGGAGCACGGGCTCTAGAGCGCAGGCTCAGTAGTTGTGGCGCACGGGCCTAGTTGCTCCGCAGCATGTGGGATCTTCCCGGACCAGGGCTCGAACTTGTGTCCGCTGCATCGGCAGGTGGATTCTTAACCACTGCGCCACCAGGGCAGTCCCTGGAGTTGTTTTCTTCACTGGCTGCCCTCAGGAATCTTTATTCCCGATGTCCACAGATTCCAAAGCAGCATCCCTATTTCTCCAATTTAATGGAGCATTGACTACTCAGACCCCATTCACATTTAACACCACAGGCCATTAACAGACATGCTCTGAAAAGAGTGTTCTCAGAGTCATGAATACAGTTGTGTGCTCTGAGAATCACCAAAAGCAGACCTAGCAGGCAATGTTTCCCCAACAAAGATAAGGGTCTCCAATGAGCTGAAGAGATGCTTTCCACATAGACCAGACATCAAAGCATTAAATGAAGGCATGACCGAGGAAGAATTGTGGGCAGAGGCCAGTTGTCTACAGGCTGTCACCGGGGAGCCATGTGTCACCAACCACAGTGACCATCCACTTATTTCCTGAGCAACAGTTTCTGGTCGACATGAGGACCTCTCTCTGGATATTTCTTGAAGATAACATTTGGCTAGTAGATAGCAAATAGGACTGTTTGCTTTCTTTATACTAAGTAAGAGGGAACATCCCCCCCGCTGACCCAGCCCTCAGTGGCAGCCCCCCAAGGGCTTGTCCATTGGGAAGTCCAGTGTTGACCCCAATGTGTCACCTCGCCACCTGGGCTGGAAGCTGCTTCCCACCGTCCCCTTCCTCGTGTGCTCCCAGGTTAGACTTTGTCGATGACGGAAGCTTGCCCTGGACTTAGAATGCAGGAGTGAAGCAGAAGCCATTTTTCTCAGAGGCTTGGTCAGATGCAAGTGCATCACAGAACTTCAAGAGCTCTCACTTCCTGCCACTTTCTCCCCTCACACTCCAGGGCTGCAAGCTGAGGTCCCCAAGACGCAGAACGGCTTCTGTTTTCCTGATGGCCTGACCGATGCCATGGCCCTCAACATCTCTCTGCTCTCTGGCTCAACCGTCAGCTTTACGCGGGCCCTCTCCTGACACCCTTCCCACCCCTGCTCAGCACTGACCCATGCAGAGAGCTCAGAGTCCTTCCTCAAGCTCCCGGGGCCTCTGTGTGTGCAGCGGACCTCACAGGACGCTTAGAGTTTACCTCACATCAGCACCAATGGTATGATGAAATGTCAGACACCATGATTCTTATAAGTTGCTCCATCTCTTTTCTCCACCCCTATGCAGTTTCAGGCCTGCTTCGTGAGCCCTGTTAAAACAGAAGTCACCAACTCTAGGTTGTAAGCTTCAACAGACTGAAGAGCTGCCAGACACCTTGAAGCTTCCACCTTTCCTTTCTCCAGCCTCTATCAATAGAAAGGATGAGTATACAGAGTGATTTTCCCACCACCCCAGTCTCATCCTCCCTTAGAAGGAAAATAATTCCTATTCCTTCCATTCATTTTCTCCTACTGCACTAGAGCTCCTCCTCAAAATTGGATATTACTGACTCGGAAAGATTATATTTTAGGTTGGTGTGTGTATTTGCTATAATTGCTGTGTAACAAATTACCCCAAAACTTAGCTGCTTAAAACTTGTATTATCTCACCGTTTCTGTGGGTCAGGAGTTGAGGAGTGGCTTAGTTGGATGGTTCTGCCTCAGGGATTCCCAGGAGGTGGCAGACAAAATGTCAGTCAGGACCCCAGTCACCTGAGCGCTTGTCTGGAGCCAGAGGGTCTGCTTCCAAGATGGCACCCGCACAAAGCTGTTGGCAGGAGGCTTCAGATCTTCAACACATGGCCTTTTCATAAGGCTGCTTGAGTGTCTTCATGGGCATGTCAGCTAACTTTCCCCAGAGCGAGTGATCCAAGAGATAGAGCTTTCACGATCTAGTCTCAAAAGTCACAAACCATCAGTTCCTCCATATTCTGTTCATTAGAAATGAGTTACTAAGTCAGCCCACACTCAAAGGGAAGGGAATTAAGCTTCACTTTTTTTTTTAACATTTTTATTGGGGTATAATTGCTTCACGATGGTGTGCTAGTTTCTGCTTTATAACAAAGTGAATCAGCTATACATATACATATATCCCCATATCTCTTCCCTCTTGCATCTCCCTCCCTCCCACCCTCCCTATCCCACCCCTCTAGGTGGTCACAAAGCACCAAGCTGATCTCCCTGTGCTATGGGGCTGCTTCCCACTAGCTATCTATTTTACATTTGCTAGTGTATATATGCCTAAGCTTCACTTTTTAAAGAGCAGAATTTCAAGGAATTTGTGGGCATATCTTAAAACCACCAAAGTGTGAAAAGAATACAAGGATAAGGCGTTAAAATACCCATGTTCTAATTTTACATCTAAATGCTAAAGGACTTGGACACATCCCTTCAATCTCTCTAGATCTAGTTCCCCAAAATGAGAAGACTGACTTCAATGACCACTAAGGTTTTGTTTCCGATTAGTCTGTGTCTCAGTGTTCCAGCACTCAAGACCCTAGGCCTTGAACCCAGACCTCAGGCAACCTCCTCCTCCCCTGCCCCTCTCTTGCTGCAAGCTCGTGGCCCCAGGTGGAGCCTCCACTCATCGGCACCCAGTCCGAGTTCATCAGCATTTCTGGGTGGTACCCAGGCATCAGCAGGTTTCACGGCTCCCCAGTGGTTCCAGCGTGCTGCCATGATTGAGGAGCACCCCTCTAACTCTCGGTGGGAACCCCTACATAGGTATCTTTTCGACAAATAAAATAACATTGCATGTGACAAATCACTGATTTGTCTTTTTCCTTTGGTGTACATGTACTTTGAGGGATCTTACACTGCCCAGAGTACAGGTATTCAATGTCTAGTTAATTACTCTTGGGGTCTGATTTTTCTAAGAAAACATTTTGCTCCATGTTACCTCAGAGAAATACTTTAAAAAGTTTAGAAGATTAAAGAAGTTTTGTTCAGGGCCAGGATAGAACTTTTTATAGAAGTTTTCCTTGCTCAGGGTTTCCCATCATGGTACTGCTTCTGTGGGAAAATGGATCCAATTTTTATCTCTTTGACTTACACCACCTTTTCCTAGAATATAAACTGCTATAAGTTTAAACAATGCCTGCCTTTTTTTTTTTTTTTTTTTTTTTTGCTTGTGTATGTGCACGTGTGAGAAAAGTCAACATTCTCCAAGACGGCAGAGCCCGGCGCTGGGCTTTTCTGACCCTGAATTAGTATCTTTCCCACGTGTACTCCACCTCAGTAAGTCACCGGGCCAGCTTGCCCAGGCCTGAGGGGTTTCCTGGGATGCAGGACTTTCAGTGTTAAAACTGAGAAAGTGGGCTTCCCTGGTGGCGCAGTGGTTGAGAGTCCGCCTGCCGATGCAGGGGACACGGGTTCGCGCCCCGGTCTGGGAGGATCCCACATGCCGCAGAGCGGCTGGGCCCGTGAGCCATGGCCGCTGAGCCTGCGCGTCCGGAGCCTGTGCTCCGCAACCGGAGAGGCCACAACAGTGAGAGGCCCGCGTACTGCAAAAAAAAAAACAAAACTGAGAAAGTTCCAGAAAACTAAGACAGTCAGCCCCCCTACAAGTGTTGGGGTCTTTAAGCACTGTCTCTATCTTTCAATAGTTCTAGAAGCTTCTCATGGACAAGATGTTTTACAGCCTCCTGAGCGTGGTGAATGCCCGCTGACTGCCTGAACACCTAGTGGAGAAGGAATCAGAGCTGCCTTGCTAAGAGGCAGGGCAGGGGCAGGCGCTTCGCTGACAGAAACAGGGGTATCAGAAGCACCCCTTTGCACCATGAGGCTCTTAGATGTCAGCTGGCAGAGCCCAAGGTCTAGGAAATGGAGCGAGCTGACTTCTATCAGCCATCTCCAAATATCTGGGTGCCTATCATGGAGAAAAGGAGCATGACCTGTTGTCTGTCCGAGACCAGTGAATAACACCCCTGGGTGCACATGGGAAACACAGGGGGGACTTAACATCCTGCCTCCCAGAGAGTCTGATTGCCTTGGTCTGGGGTGGGACCCAGATTTGCACACACATATACATTTCTTGACCTTTCCCCTTTCTAGGCAGGAAATTTCTCCCCTGGCTATAAAAAAATTTGTGTCTTCTAAACTCCTCTACTTCTCTCTCTGAGGTTACCTTGAGCAAAAATGACCTCGATAAATCAGACCCTTTTGCTGTATCAGTGGCAATCAGGTTATAGATTCTCTTCATAGGAGGTTCTAACGCAAAAAGTTCAAACCACTCTTAATATCCTGGGATAAACCATAATGGAAAAGAATATTAAAAAAAAAA